>NC_086446.1:9638366-9938366 GCF_028390025.1 Pseudophryne corroboree
CAGGCTGCTCCCCCTGTATAATAATAATAATAACAGGACACCACAGGCTGCTCCTCCTGTATAATAATAATAATAATAACAGGACACCACAGGCTATTCCCCCTGCATATCAATAATAATAATAACAGGACACCAAAGGCTGCTCCCCTGTAGAATAATGTTAATAACAGGACACCACAGGCTTCTCCCCCTGTATTATAATAATAATAATAATAGGACACCACAAGCTGCTCCTCCTGTATAATAATAATATTAATAATAACAACAGGTCACCACAGGATGTTCCTCCTGTATTATAATAATAATAATAATAATAGGACACCACAGGCTGCTCCCCGTGTATAATAATAACAGGACACCACAGGCTGCTCCAACTGTATAAAAATAATAACAGGTCACCACAGGCTACTCACCCTGCATAATAATAATAACAGGACACCACAGGCTGCTCCTCTTGTATAATAATAATAATAATAATAATAATAATAATAATAACCACCACAACAACAACAACAACAACAACAGGACATCACAGGACACTCCACCTGTATAATTATAATAATAATAATAATAATAATAATAACAAAAACAGGAGACCACAGGCTGCTCCTCCTGTATAATAATAATAATATTATTATACAGGAGGAGCAGCCTGTGGTGTCCTGTTGTTATTATTATTATACAGGAGGAGCATCCTGTGGTGTCGTGTTATTGATATTATTATAATACAGGGGGAGCAGCCTGTGGTGTCCTGTTATTAATATTATTATACAGGGGGAGTAGCCTGTGGTGTCCAGTTATTATTATTATTATTATTATTATACAGGGAGAGCAGCCTTTGGTGTCCTATTATTATTATTATTATACAGGAGGAGCAGCCTGTGGTGTCCTGTTATTATTATTATTATTATTATTATTATTATACAGGGGGAGCAGCCTGTGGTGTGCTGTTATTAATATTATTATACAGGGGGAGAAGCCTGTGGTGTCCTGTTATTATTATTATTGTACAGGGAGAGCAGCCTTTGGTGTCCTGTTGTTATTATTTTATACAGGAGGAGCTGCCTGTGGTGTCCTGTTGTTATTATTATTATTAACAGGACACCACAGGCTGCTCCTCTTGTATAAAAATAATAATAACAGGACACCACAGGCTGCTTCTCCTGTATAATAATAATAATAATAATAACAACAACAGGACACCACATGCTGCTCCTCCTGTATAAAAATAACTAGACACCACAGGCTGCTTCCCCTGTATAATACACACAGACTGGGCAGCAGCCTCACCCCAGGAGCTGACACTCTATTACAGGGGGATTATCTGAGTGACAGGAGCCCCCAGTGTTCTGCAGCCCCATGGAGGGGGAGGAGAGTGACAATACCGGAGTCTCGGCGACAACAACATGGCCGCCGGACTGCAGGAACATACTACTCTGCCCCTAGTGACGGCCTGTCTCAGTCTGACGTCAGGCTGTGTGTACATAGAGCCCTCTAGCTGCTGCAGCTGCTGCTGGCGGCCACCGGGGGGAGAGACCGTATGACACAGAGGTGTCCGGTACTATAGGACACTGCGAACATGGCCGCCGCCTCCTATTCTTCACTGCTTCTGCGGCAGCTGATGTCACGCTGGGACTACGGCAAAATGGCGGTTGCTGTGTGACAGGTATGTGTGTTCCTGCACTGTGTGTGTGCCGGCCGCTATTTGTATAGGAGTGTGTGTGACACGGGCACTATGGGTATAGGGGGTGTGTGTGCCATGCACTATGGGTTTAGGGTGTGTGTGCCATGCACTATGGGTATAGGGTGTGTGTGTGCCTGGCGCTATCGGTATAGGGTGTGTGTGTGCCAGGTGCTATGGGTATAGGGTGTGTGTTTGCCGTGCGCTATGGGTATAGGGGGGGTGTTCCGGGCACTATGTGTATATGGAGTGTGTGTGTGCCGGGCGCTATGGGTGTAGGGTGTGTGTGCTGGCTGTGATTTGTACAGGGTGTGTGTGTGCCGGGCGCTATGTATATAGGGTGTGTGTGACACGGGCACTATTGTTATAGGGTGTTTGTGCCGGGCACTATGGGTATAGCGTGTGTGTGTGCCGGGCGCTATGGGTATAGGGTGTGTGTGCGCCTGGCGATATGGTTATAGGGTGTGTGTGCTGGGTGCGATGTGTATAGGGCGTGTTTGTGTGTGATCGGTGTGTGTATAGGGGGAGTGTGACACGGGCACTATGGGTATGGGGTGTTTGTGCCGGGCACTACGGGAATAGGGTGTGTGTGTGCCGGGTGCTATGGGTATAGGGTGTTTGTGCCGGGCACCATGGGAATAGGGTGTGTGTGTGCCGGGTGCTATGGGTATAGGGTGTGCGTGTGCCGTGCGCTATGAGTATAGGGGGGGGGGGGTGTTCTGGGCACTATGTGTATATGGAGTGTGTGTGTGTGTGTGCCGGGCGCTATGGGTGTAGGGTGTGTGTGCCGGGCGCTATGTATATAGGGTGTGTGTGTGACGATGTGTATAGGGCGTGTATGTGTGTGATCGGTGTGTATAGGGGGAGTGTGACACGGGCACTATGGGAATAGGGGGTGTGTGTGCCGGGTGCTATGTGCATAGGGGGTGTGTGTGTGTGACGTGCACTATGGATATAGTGGGTGTGTCCTGGGCGTTATAGGTATAGGGGGGGTGTGGCAGGCGCTATAGGTGTGGGGGGGGGGTGGCGGGCACTATGGATATAGGGGGTGTATGTGCGCCGGGTGCTATTAGTATTGGGGGGGGGGGGGGGGTTGTAGGGGTGCCTGATGCTATGAGTACATGGTGTGTATGTGTCGGTCACTATGGGTGCAGGTGTTTGTGCCATGCAGTATGAATATAGGTAATTTGTGTGTATTCCAGGCACTTTTGGTATGGGATGTATATATGCTGGGCACTGTTTGGTTGTGTGGAATATGTAAGAGGGTAATATGCTGGGTGCTGTTTGTGTGGGTGTAGGGGTGTGTATAATGATCACTGTGTGGAGCATGATGGTGTTCGTATGGTGGACACCAGTGTTGTGTGGGTATGTTGGGCTCTATGGGTATGAAGGGTTTATAATAAACACTGTGTATTAGGGTGGGTATATATGCTGGGTGCTGTGTGTGGGTATAGGGAATGTGTATGCAGGACACTGTGAGGGTGTATGCAGGACACTGTGGTATGAGGACGTATAATGGACACTGTGGGTATGAGGGCATATAATGGGCACTGTGGGTATGAGGGTGTATCATGGACACTGTGTGGGTATGAGGGTGTATCATTGACGTGGGTATGAGGGTGTATGCAGGACACTGTGTGGTTATGAGGGTGTATCATGGACGTGGGTGTGTGAGTGTATAATGGAGACTGTGTGGGTATGAGGGTGTATCATGGACACTGTGTGGGTATGAGGGTATATAATGGGCAGGTGTTGCATGGTACAGCTACCTACATACATACATCCCGCAACAGTATCATATACACGTTACACATAGAGTATGGTACTCTCGTTCTGAGTAAGGCTAAGGGCTATAGTGTTATTTACTAACAGTCCGTGTTCTGGGAAACATGTTCTTCATCACACCATGTCCCTCTCTAGCTCACATCTCACCACAGCATGCCCATCTCTAGCTCACCTCCCACCACAGCATGCCCGTCTCCAGCTCACCTCCCACCACAGCATGCCCGTCTCTAGCTCACCTCCCACCACAGCATGCCCGTCTCTAGCTCACCTCCCACCACGGCATGCCCGTCTCTAGCTCACCTCCCACCACGGCATGCCCGTCTCTAGCTCACCTCCCACCACAGCATGCCCATCTCTAGCTCACCTCCCACCACAGCATGCCCATCTCTAGCTCACCTCCCACCACAGGATGCCCGTCTCCAGCTCACCTCCCACCACAGGATGCCCGTCTCCAGCTCACCTCCCCACCACAGCATGGCCATCTCTAGCTCACCTCCCACCACAGCATGCCCATCTCTAGCTCACCTCCCCACCACAGCATGGCCATCTCTAGCTCAGCTCCCACCACAGCATGCCCGTCTCTAGCTCACCTCCCCACCACAGCATGCCCGACTCTAGCTCACCTCCCCACCACAGCATGCCCATCTTTAGCTCACGTCCTGACCACAGCATGCCCGTCTCTAGCTCACCTCCCACCACAGCATGCCCACATCTGGCTCACCTCCCACCACATCATGCCCACATCTGGCTCACCTCCCCACCACAGCATGCCCATCTCTAGCTCACCTCCCCACCACAGCATGGCCATCTCTAGCTCAGCTCCCACCACAGCATTCCTGTCTCTAGCTCACCTCCCCACCACAGCATGCCCATCTCCAGCTCACCTCCCACCACAGCATGCCCGTCTCCAGCTCACCTCCCACCACAGCATGCCCGTCTCTAGCTCACCTCCCACCACAGCATGCCCATCTCTAGCTCACCTCCCACCACAGCATGCCCGTCTTCCGCTCACCTCCCACCACAGCATGCCGTCTCCAGCTCACCTCCCACCACAGCATGCCCGTCTCCAGCTCATCTCCCATCACAGCATGCCCATCTCTAGCTCACCTCCCCACCACAGCATGCCCATCTCTAGCTCACCTCCCCACCACAGCATGCCCATCTCTAGCTCATCTCCCCACCACAGCATGCCCATCTCTAGCTCACCTCCCCACCACAGCATGCCCTTCTCCAGCTCACCTCCCACACAGCATGCCCTTCTCCAGCTCACCGCCCACCACAGCATGCCCATCTCTAGCTCACCTCCCCACCACAGCATGCCCGTCTGTAGTTCATCTCCCACCACAGCATGCCCACATCTGTCTCACATCTCCATTACAGCATGCTCATCTTCTATAGGGGATGTATATGTGATGTTTCCAGTTGGTATTATGCCCATATATGGCCATCGTATAACCTCAGGTCTGCTATTGGGGACATGTATGTGCCATCTCCAGGTGGTGGGGTTTTTCCATATATGGTCATCGTATAACCTCAGGCCTGCAATTGGGGATGTACATGTGCTGTCTCCAGGTGGTGGGGTTATACCATATATGGCAGGCATGTCCAAACTGCAACCCTCCAGCTGTTGTGAAACTACATATCCCAGCATGCCCTGACACAGTTTTTCTGTCAGAGAATGCTAAAGCTGTGTCAAGGCATGCTGGGATGTGTAGTTTCTCAACAGCTGGAGGGCCGCAGTTTGGACATGCCGGATATATGGTCATCGTATAACCTCAGGTCTGCTATTGGGGATGTATATGTGCCATCTCCAGGTGGTAGGGTTATGCTATATATGGGGTATGTAGTTATGTGACTGGCGGTCAGGAGGCCGATGGTCACAACACTTCCTTATACATCCTGCCCCCTTAGAATCCCGACAGTCTGCATGCCGACTAGCAGGGACGATTCCCACTCGTGGGTGTCCACGACACCCATAGAGTGGGAATAGAGCCTGCAGTCACCAACGAGCCTGCAAGGGGCTTGTTGCGTTGACCCCCCACCCGCCGGCATTCCGCTGCTGGAATCCTGGCGGAGGTATGCTGACCGGCGGTCTCTTGACCGCTGGTCACGCATACGCAACCCATATATGCTCATCGTATAACCTCAGGCCTGCTGTTGGGGATGTGCATGTGCTGTCTCCAGGTGGTGGGGTTATTCCATATTTGGTCATCGTATAACCTCAGGCCTGCTATTGGGGATGTGCATGTGCTGTCTCCAGGTGGTGGGGTTATAAAATATATGGTCATCATATAAACTCAGATTGTCATCGGAAGTGAATATTGTAGATGGGACGATGATTAGTAACGGATCTCACTAAAAAATGTTTATATATATATATATATATATATATATATATATTTGTGTTCTGGCCCTTTCTGATTCTCCCACCACATCCTGCTATATGCGCTACTACGTCCTGTGCCAATGGTACATACATGGTGGCCGGCTGAGGACTCGAGACAGCCCAGTAAATGCTATACACTTTACTATAGACTGTACCTAGGACATGGTAACAGATAGAATAGAGGCTGTATATGTTATTTAGGCCTTTGTATACAACAGCAAATAGTTCCATTTTCATATTTCTCTCTCTGTTACACATTAGTGTAGAAGATATCCTGTAAGACACCCAGCATCCCTCCTCGTGTGTCTGGAGAATTGAGCATCACGGTGCCTCTACCTCACTCACTGATGCATGAGAGAGCCAATGACCAGAAGATCCTGGAACTCGCCAACAAGATCATTCAGCTGCTGACTGGAGAGGTGACTGCTGGGAATGGGACGTTATACAGTAACACCAGGGGATGTGTCTGGGTGATGACTGGAGAGGTGACTGCTGGGAATGGGAGATTATACAGTAACACCAGGGGTTGTGTCTGGGTGATAACTGGAGAGGTGACTGCTGGGAATGGGACATTATACAGTAACACCAGGGGATGTGTCTGGCTGATGACTGGAGAGGTGACTGCGGGGAATGGGACATTATACAGTAACACCAGGGGATGTGTCTGGTTGATGACTGGAGAGGTGACTGCTGGGAATGGGACGTTATACAGTAACACCAGGGGTTGTGTCTGGGTGATAACTGGAGAGGTGACTGCTGGGAATGGGGCATTATACAGTAACATCAGGGGATGTGTCTGGGTGCTGACTGGAGAGGTGACTGCTGGGAATGGGACATTATACAGTAACACCAGGGATCGTGTCTGGCTGATGACTGGAGAGGTGACTGCTGGGAATGGGACATTATACACTAACACTGGGGGACGTGTCCGGGTGATGACTGGAGAAGTGACTGCTGGGAATAGGACATTATACAGTAACACCAGGGGACGTGTCTGGGTGATGACTGGAGAGATGACTACTGGGAATGGGACATTATACAGTAACACCAGGGGATGTGTCTGGGTGATGACTGGAGAGGTGACTGCTGGGAATGGGACATTATACAGTAACACCAGGAGACGTGTCTGCCTGATGACTGGAGAGGTGATTGCTGGGAATGTAAAATTTCTCTTACGTCCTAGAGCAGTGGTTCTCAAACTCGGTCCTCAGGACCCCACACAGTGCATGTTTTGCAGGTAACCCAGCAGGTGCACAGGTGTATTAATTACTCACTGACACATTTTAAAAGGTTCACAGGTGGAGCTAATTATGTCACTTGTGATTCTGTGAGGAGACCTGCAAAACATGCACCGTGTGGGGTCCTGAGGACCGAGTTTGAGAACCTGTGTCCTAGAGGATGCTGGGGTCCACATTAGTACCATGGAGTATAGACTGGTCCACTAGGAGCCATTGCCACTTTAAGAGTTTAATAGTGTGGACTGGCCCCTCCCTCTATGCCCCTCCTACCAGACTCAGTTTAGAAAATTTGCCCGGAAGAGCCCGTCACAGCTAGGGGAGCTCCTAGAGCTTCTTTAGTTGTATTGTTTTTCTAAGAGTTAGTTTGGGCCCAGGGAGGCTGCTGGCAACAGCCTCACTGCTTCGTGGGACTAAGGGAGGGAGTAGTGGCTCAGACCCCGCAGGGCGGACACTATCTCCGCTGACAGGACACTGAGCTCCTGAGGGTGATGATCGTTAGCCACCCCAGGTGACCGCTCACTCTCGCAGCATGCCGCCACCCCCTAACAGAGCCAGAAGATTCCGGTGGCGAGTGAGTTACCGGCACCCCTGACAAGCTGGTGTGAAGATGGCGGCACCAGGGTGGGAGCGCGGTATTAACCGCGCACTGGAGGCTCAGCGGTACACTGTGAGGGGCGCCCTGAGCCAGCGCCTGTGCCCTACACTGGTGACTCACGCTGTCATGGGCCTTGGTAACGCTGCCAGCAACATACCATAGGCCAGTATAAAGATACAAAGTTCGGGAAGCAGCGCCATGTTCAAGGGGCGGAGCTTCTCCTCAGAGCGGACCCAGCAGCTCACCAGCGCCATTTTCCTGCCTGCAGTTCCACTTCAGTGACGCTGACAGGGAGAGCTGTCCCTTCAAGCAACTCCAGCTATCCTGTGCAGTACCAGGGGGCTGTAGAAGGGGGAAGGGGAGGCTGTGTAATTACTGTGAAGTCTAATTAAGGTACACAGTCAGCGCTAGGTAGTTGTATTATATCTACCTAGGGAAGCGCTTTGTGTGTACTGGTTCCAAGCTCTGAGCTTCTCTGAAGGATTTGGGGGGAAACTGTGACATTTTCCTGTGTGTGTGGGTGTATGTTTTCTCACATAACCATGTCCAGGGACTCTGTGTCTCATGCTGCAGAGGACGTTTCTTCTCCAGAGGAATCCATTCCATGTACCCAGGAATGTAATGTTTTGTCTCAGATTCCTGTTATCGAGCCAGAATGGCTGACGTCTATTAAGGGGATGATCTCTCAGATCTCTACTAGGGTAGCCCATACTGAGACTGAAACTCAGGTTTTAAAGAAGTCTATGGCAATTTGGTCAGGTTCCGTTCCTATTCCTTCTCAATCCCCTAGCGTATACCCACAGAAAGGTGCACTTGCCCAGATTATGCAAGATAACATGGATACCGACTCTGATACGGCAATTGGTGATAGGAATGTGCTGAGTGGGGTGGCATCACTTGCAAAGGGGGTGCAGCTCATGATTGAGGCCATTAGAGATGTGTTACACATTACTGACACACCACCTGAGCAGGTTGAGGAGGCTTACTTCACAGACAATAAGAAAGCCTCGCTAACCTTCCCTGTGTCTAAAGAATTAAACGCTATATTTGTTAAATCCTGGGAACACTCAGAGAAAAAAATCCAGATTCCCAAAAGGATTCTGGTTGCTTTTCCCTCCCCTGAAGAGGATATGAAAAGTTGGGCGACCCCTCCTGTAGTTGACGCGTCTGTCTCCAGGCTGTCAAAAAAGGTGGTTTTACCTGTCGCGGGTTCTACCGCGTTAAAAGAACCGGCTGATCGTAAGATTGACATTACCCTCAAATCCATTTACACTGCTATAGAAGTGATATTGAACTGTTTTTACGTAACATACAGGATTCTGCGGGGTTCATGGTGGAATCCATGAAGGCTCTGGGTACGCTGGCTGCAAGAATATCTTCCATGTCTGTGTCAGCTCGCAGGGGACTTGTTATGCACACCAGTGCCTGCAGGAATGTACTGGTGTCTGAACGGATAGGTATGCAAAACAAATGGACTAACAGACAGACTGGGGAATATGACATAACGTACACAGAAGGTGATAGGGTAGCAAAATACACACAAAGTGAACAGAGAAGCCCAGAGGCTAAGGAACTGGGTATCTCCCTTGTATTAGAAATGCTCAGATGGGAAAAGCAAGATGTTGTGTTTTAATACGTAGAGAACCCGAAATGCTGTTGCTAAGGGCAACAGCAAAACCCTAAAGGGTTACCAACGGGTGTGGCAGTAAACTCCTTGGTCAGAGATGGAATGATAGACACAAGGAGAGTCTCCACAATCCTAATTCTCACTTGCAGTGCACAGGTTCAGCTTACTGCCACTAAACTGACCCCTGACACCTAGCACAGTGAGACAGGATTAGACAGGCAAGTCTTAGAATACAGCCGCAAACTTGCTAAGTTCACAGAGTAGTAACAGAACCCCAGCAAGCTAAACGACTGACTCCAGTCTTACTGCTAGGTCTGGATTGGCAGAGTGTAATACCAAATCCCCAGGCCTATTTGCAGTAAGCAACAAACAAATACAAAGCTACACAGTACTGGCTAACTTTCAGGAACTGACTAACCAACAAAGATTCAGCAGCATCTGCTTAAACTGAGAAGAGGCCTTATAAAGCAGGTGCTGTCCACGCCCCACTCAGACCTCACAGACTGTGAGCACAAAAACCAGCACCGGATCCCCTGCCGTGCACAGAGCCTATAACCACTGCACAGCAAAAGACCCGAACCGGAGTATCAGCTGCGCTCAGGTTACTCCGCTAGCACTTGTCTCCCGGTTGCCATGACGACGTGGCAGCACAGGGCAGGAGACCCTAACAGGACTCTGGCTACGCCAATAGTCTGCAGACGTGGAATCCAGGAGGAGTGTGGAGACCCTACCCTACGCATGTCAGGATCTATTTGGGGAAGCGTTGGTTGCATGGATTTCCACGGCAACCACAGGTAAGTCACCTTTTCTTCCCTCAGCTCCGCCTTCTACGAAGAAACCCTTTTCTTCCTTTGCATCGCAGTCCTTTTGGGCCGCTAAGACAAAAAAGTCCAAGCCCCCTACCATCTTTAGAGGAGGTCGTGCAAAATCCAAAAAACCTGCACCTGAAAAGCCTGCTTCTGGTACATCAAAATTCTCAGCATGACGGTGGACCGCACAGCCTGGAGGACGGACAGGCGGGAGCAAGACTCAGACGTTTCAGCCACGTCTGGGTGTCGTCCGGCCTGGATCCCTGGGTACAGGATATTGTGTCCCTGGGGTACAGACCGGAGTTTCAAGATCTCCCAACTCACCGATTCTTCATATCGGGCTTGCCAGCTTTATTGACAGACAGGGCTATCATGCAGGAAGCCATCCAAAACTTGGAAAAGTCAGAGGTCATTGTTTGAGTTCCACCTCATCAGCATAACAAGGGTTACTATTCGAACCTTTCGTGGTACCGAAACCGGATGGTTCGGTCAGGCTAGTTTTGAACTTGAAATCGTTAAACCCTTATCTAAGGGAGTTCAATTTCAAAATGGAGTCTCTGAGGGCGGCGAGCTCAGGTCTGGAGAAGGGGGTCCCTAGATATCAAGGATGCGTACCTCCACATTCCCATCTGTCGCCACATCAGGCTTATCTCAGGTTTATACACAAAAGGAAAATTTTGAGTAGTCCTCAGGCGCCGCTATATATATGAACAATCCAGATGTACACTTTGCCCAAATACAGAGTCTAGTATGGAAATTTCACAGCCAGTCGAGATTCCTCTTTTATAGGTGGATTCGCACCTCAAGACTGACCTCCACACCATGCGGGATGTACATCAAAAGGTTTCTTTACGTCACCCTTGGTCTCATTCCTTATAATGATAAACGTCCTAGCCCATATGTGAGACACTCACCTCCAGTCTGGGCCCTATGTTCCTTAAAAGGTTTCTTTTGTTCTACGTCTCTACTTCCAGCTCCGTTGTGATTCCTTATGTCATCCACCATCGACACTCGGCAGGATGGATGCAGATAGACCAATACCAATTATGGAGTATAAAGAAGAATTGTACGTAGATTCAAAAAAAGGGGAATTTATTCCAGACAACAATTAAAAAACAGATAAAAACAGAAAATAAAAAAAAGGGTGAATCGATCCTCTGGTCTAGAGTTGTTTCCAACACATGCCCCCCAAAAAAGATTACCAAGGAGTGACTTCGTAAATCTCCAAATGGGGATGAATAAGGCAAATGGAACAACTTACAGACCTGGGTCTATTTCACAAAAAGCAGGTACCAACGCGTTTCGGATCTATCATCCTTCCTCAGGGTATATCACACAACCTAACCTGTCCAGCCTTTTATCTCAGGTTTGCACTGTTAAGGGGGGTACTCAGGCCAATCTAGCGGGTCGCTCACTTCACCCGCTGGGTGAAGTGAGCGGCCCCCCCGTCTCCCCCCGCACGCTCAGCACAGATCGCGCTGTGCTGAGCGGCAGGAGAGATGTGTGCTGAGCGGTTCGCTCAGCACGCATCTCTCCTTGATCGGCCCGTGAGTACTGGGCTTTAGACAATCACTATCAGTTCCAGGCACTGCCATTCGGTCTCTCCACGGCACCAAGGGTCTTCACCAAGGTGATGGCAGAGATGATGGTTCTCCTTCGCAGACGGGGAGTGAACATAATTCCATATCTGGACGATCTGCTGATAAAGGCATCATCCAGGGAGAAGTTGTTACAGTCCATTACTCTCACGACTCATCTGCTCTGGGAGCACGGTTGGATCCTGAACCTTCCAAAGTCACATTTGGAGCCGACAAGGAGGCTGTCTTTCCTGGGGATGATCCTCAACACGGAGGTGCAGAGGGTGTTTCTGCCAGCGGAGAAAGCGTTGGTGATACAGACAATGGTCCAGGATGTCTTGAAGCCTGCCCGGGTATCGGTTCATCAGTGCATTCGCCTTCTGGGGAAGATGGTTGCCTCTTACGAGGCTCTGCAGTACGGAAAATTTCATGCTCGGTCTTTCCAACTGTATCTCCTAGACAAGTGGTCGGGATCTCACCTACACATGCACCAGAGGATACATCTGTCGCCGTGTATAACAGTCTTCTTCAAGCAGCACGCCTTATGCAAGATCAGGCCATTCAGGTGCAGTCGGTCAACGTAACGACAGTGGCCTACAATAAACAGGGCGGAACGAAGAGCAGAGCTGCAATGTCAGAGGGGACAAAAATCCTCCTTTGGGCAGAAAGGCACACGGTGGCGCTGTCGGCAATCTTCATTCCGGGAGTGGACATCTGGGAAGCGGACTTTCCATCCTGGAGAATGGGGCCTCCATCTGGAGGTGTTCACAGAGGTGACCGGTCGCTGGGGCGTACCTCAAATAGACATGATGGCCTCGCGTCTCTACAAGAAACTTCGGAGGTACTGTTCTAGGTTGAGAGACCCACAAGCAGTGGCGGTGGATGCCCTGGTGACACCGTGGGTATTCCAGTCAGTTTATGTGTTCCCTCCACTTCCGCTCATTCCAAGAATTCTTAAGCTTGTAAAAAGAACAGGAGTTCAGGCGATCCTCATTGCTCCGGACTGGCCACGGAGGGCATGGTACGCGGATCTGCTGAATCTACTGCTGGAAAATCCAAGGCCTCTTCCTTTTCAGGAGGATCTTCTACTACAGGGGCCATTCGCTTATCGAGACTTACTACGGCTACGTTTGACAGCATGGTGGTTGAGCGCCAGATCTTAGCTCGGAAGGGTATTCCGTGCGCGGTTATTCCTACCCTGATATAGGCTAGGAAGGGAGTAACGTCTAAACATTACCATCAAATTTTGAAAAAGTATGTGTCTTGGTGTGAATCCAAGACATTTCCTGCAGTGGAGTTTCAACTTGGACGTTTTCTCCTATTCCTGCAAGCAGGTGTGGATATGAGCCTATGGTTGGGATCCTTAAAGGTCCAAGTTTTGGCTTTATCCATTTTCTTCCAGAAACAATTGGCTGCCCTCCCTGAGGTTCAGACCTTTTTGAAAGGGGTTCTGCTCATCCAGCCTCCCTTTGTGGCGTTGACGTGGTGTTGCATTTGCTGCAATCGGATTGGTTTGAGCCTTTACAGGAGGCTGAGGTCAAGTTTCTCACATGGAAGGCTGTCACATTGTTGGCCTTGGCTTCTGCGCGACGTGTGTCGGAATTGGGGGCTTTGTCCTGTAAATACCCCTATTTGATCTTTCATGAAGATAGAGCGGAGCTCAGGATGCGTCAACAGTTCCTTCCTAAGGTTGTGCCGGCTTTTCATATCAACCAACCTATTGTTGTGCCAGTGGCTACTGACTCCTCAATTGCATCAAAGTCCTTGGATGTTGTGAGGGCTTTGAAGACCTATGTGAAGAGGACTACTATCCTGCTTCTAAGCAGACAATTTCTCGCTGAATCAGGTTCACTATACAGCATGCATATTCTACGGCAGGGTTGCCGTGTCCAAAATCTATTAAGGCTCACTCTACTTGGTCGCAGCTACTTGGTCTTGGACGAACACGTTTGCCAAGTTCTAAAAGTTCGATACTTTGGCCTCTGAGGACCTACAGTTTGGTCAAGCAGTGCTGCAGGAGCCTCCGCGCTCCGCGCTCTCCATCCCGTTCTCGGAGCTTTGGTACATCCTCATAGTACTAATGTGGACCCAAGCATCCTCTATGACATAAGAGAAAATAGGATTTTAATTACCTACCAGTAAATCCTTTTCTTGTAGTCCGTAGAGGATGCAGGGCGCCCGCCCAGCGCTTCGTTCTCCTGCAGTGGTTATTTGGTTCAGTACTGCTTTGTTCTTAGTTAAATACTGCGTTTCTTTACTGGTTTCAGTACTGTTTCAGCTGTTGCTGAGTTTTCCGGCATGTTGGCTGGATTTGCCTTGTTGTGTGAGCTGGTATGAATCTCGCCAATATCTGTGTATAATCCTTCTCTTGAAGCATGTTGCCTCCTCGGGCACAGTTTCTAGACTGAGTCTGGTAGGAGAGCCATAGAGGGAGGAGCCAGCCCACACTATTAAACTCTTAAAGTGCCAGTGGCTCCTAGTGGACCTGTCTATACCCCATGGTACTAATGTGGACCCCAGCATCCTCTATGGACTATGAGAATAGGATTTACCGGTAGGTAATTAAAATCCTATTTACACAGTAACACCAGGGAATGTGTCTGGGTGATGACTGTATCATTGTGTGTGTCAGGTTCTTATAAAGTGTGAGGATGTCACTGTCTATGTCTCCATGTAGGAGGGGGAGTATATAGAGGAACACAGGGGTCTGTACAAGGACGTGATGATGGAGAATCACCGGCCCCTCACATCACTGGGTAAGAGGAGACTGTCATGTATTGTACAGGGGAGACCAGGTATGGGGGCCCCTATATACACACATCATCTGATAATCACATATATACACTGCACTCAATCACTGTGTGTCTCCTACAGATGGACCCAGTAACAGAGATACCCCAGAGAGATGTCCCCGTCCTCTGTATTCCCAGGACTGTACAGAGGAGAATCACAGGATCCCAAAGGAGGATCAGGTAGGTGGGATTTAGGGTCTCCCCAATATACCAAAGTGACTGTCACTATATAATTTGTACAGAAGCTGTGTGTCTTATATTCTTCTGTTTTATCTAAATATTAGGTACTATTAAAGTGTTATTGATGTGTGGGTTATTTAGGGTGAAGATCTGATGGTTTTTAAGGCAGAAGATATAGAGGGAGAAGAAGAGACGTATGTGACTGATATAAAGGCAGAATATATAGAGGAAGAAGAAGAGACGTATGTGACTGATATGAAGGCAGAAGAAATAGAGGGAGAAGAAGAGATGTATGTGACTGATAGGAAGGCAGAAGATATAGAGGGAGAAGAAGAGACGTATGTGACTGATAGGAAGGCAGAAGATATAGAGGGAGAAGAAGAGACGTATGTGACTGATATGAAGGCAGAAGATATAGAGGGTGGAGAAGAGACGTATGTGACTGATATAAAGGCAGAAGATATAGAGGGAGAAGAAGAGACGTATGTGACTGATATCAATTCAGAAGATACAGAGGGAGAAGAAACGTATGTGACTGATATGAAGGCAGAAGATATAGTTGGAGAAGAAGAGACGTGTGTGACTGATATAAAGGCAGAAGATATAGAGGGAGAAGAAGTGACGTATGTGAGTGATATGAAGGCAGAAGATACAGAGGGAGAAGAAGAGACGTATGTGATGGGTGATCAGCAATGTAAGGAGGAGGAAATCCCTACAGATATCAGCACAGGTGAGTAATAATCACTTACTGCAGAAAAGTCACATAAATAAAATGCTGTATTTAGTCCTCTGTGGCAACAGCAGCCATGTATTAGATACAGCAATACCAGGCGTCAAACTCTAAAACACAATGATAAAAAATATGTCCCAGATCCCCGGGGCAGTAGGAGATAAGTGTCCACACTCTCAGAGCACACCAGCTTGTTTATACTATGTCCTAGTCTTTTTAAAGGCAATATAAGTGAATTTAAGGCTGAGGTGCTTAGATGTGTGTAGGTTCCTCTTGTGGCAGCAGAACAGCTCTGACCCATTGAGGCATTGAAGCCATAAGAGTTCTGGTGGGATCCTGTGGTATCTGGCACCAAGATGTTAGCAGCAGATCTTGTTAGCCCTGTTAGTTGCGAGGTGGGGCCTCCATGACTTGGACTTGATTTTCCAGCACATCCCAGAGACACTCAAGCGGCTTGAGATCTGGGGAATTTGAAGACCAAGTCAACACCTTGAGCTCTTTGTCATGTTTCTCAAACCATTCCTGAACAATGTATGCAGTGTGGGAGGGCGCGTTATACTACTGAAAGGGTCCACTGCCTCTAGGGAATACTGTTGCCATCAAGGGGTGTACTTGGTTTGCAGCAGTGGTTAGGTAGGTGGAATGTGTCATAGTAACATCCACAGGAATGCCAGGACCCAAAGTTCCCCAGTAGAACATTGGTCACAACATCACACTTCCTCCGCCAGCTTACCTTCTTCCTATAGTGCATCTTGGTGTCAACCCTTTTCCAAGTGAATGACGCACCTGCATCTAGCCACCCACATGCAGTAAAATAAAATGTGATCCATCAGACCAGGCCACCTTCTTCCCTTGCTCCATGGTCCAGTTTTGACGCTCATGTTCCTATTGTAGGTGCTCTCAGCAATGGACAGGGGTCAGCATGGGAACACGTGCCAGTCTGCGGCTATGTATCATAACAAACATTAACTTTTCTTCATCAGGGTCCATAGTGATCCACAGTCTTTACATCTGGGTGTAGGTGGTAGGAGTTGACTGGGCACCACACAGTTAAGCTTATAGCTCCCTGGATACTCCGATTCCCCCCCCCCCCCCCCCCCATATACCCCGCCTGTGGTCGGAGCGACACCCCCCCCCAATGGCGGCCACGGCGCTGAAAGGGATAACCCTCAGCTGCCAGTGCCATTTTGACAAACAATAGGCACTTGGCGCCACTTTTCAAATGTACTGGCGCTGGACTCCATCTTTAAACTGTATTGGCGCTAGGCACCGTGTATTTTAAAAATGTATTCCTTAATGCTGGCACACTGCCGCGGCCCGGACCCTCTCCGGCGGCCACGGCAGTGAAGTGTTAACCCCCCTGGCACGGCGGGTAGCGGAGGTTGCTGTGGCCGCCCGGCGCGGCGGCTGGGAGTCTGGGACCTCCGGCTCCTGTGTGCTGCGCTGGCGGCGAGGAGGGCTGGAAGCCAGCAGCTTGGGACCAGGAGCTCCGCTCCCGCGCCCCCAGCATTAGCGTTCTGTGCTGGCCGTCGCAGCCGGGAGAACGGCTTCTACTGCAGCGCGGTGTAGGGGCCGCTACTGGGGGGTGCGCCGCTCAGGGGGGACCACGCTATCCGGCTCCCTATGCATGTAGGGTGTTGGAAGCTGGGGACCGGGAGCTGTGCTCCTGGCCCCTCAGTGTTTCAGAAAGACACAGAGCCACAGCGGCCGGGACGAGCGGGGGGTGCGCCGCATGCTGCGGCGAGGCCACTGAGGGAAGGCCGCACTGGGGGAACAGGGAGAGCCAGCACCCTGGACCCCGTTGTCAGGCTGTGTGCACAGGCAGGCTGGAGGATGGGGGAAGCCAGCCCCCCATGCCTCCAGCACACAGAGAGAGAGACCTAGCAGCCAGGCTGCAGGGTTAAGGGAGCCCAGCGCTGAGTGCTGGGCACAGTACAAATAAAACAAAATAATGCATTTAAATGTGTGTGTATATATACTATCCCGAAAGCGGCAGCACTCAGAGACTTGATAAAGTGCATTAACCATTTAATGTTAGATTCTACGTTTCAGGGTACGCAGCCCCTTCGTCAGGATAACAGTTACAAACAATAAACAGTGCTTAAATACCTTTACCCGCGAGGACGCTCCACTCAACCTCCAACTGCGTCGCCCGTATTCCGGATCTGTCTCACCAGAAGTGACGACATCCCAGTCCGACCAGCCAGCGCGTTGGGGCTGTAATCAGAGTAACCATGGTTACCATGTGCATACCAGTGTACAAAACTTCATGTTCATTCATCACAAAACATGACCTCATATTGCACCACATATTACAAATTAACACGAACTATACATACAGTGACGCATAAATTTAAAAAATACTATCATTGGCTATACACCAACACCCTCAGCACTGTTTATTGTTTGTAACTGTTGTGTGTCCCAGGAGGGGGGAATCCATGGCTGTGCAGGCTGATGCATTCCCCCAGACTTTTTCCCCAAAAACGGAATGCTTTCTTTTCCAGCCTCAAACTTAAAAGTGGCATTGGAAGAGAGAGGAAAAGCTCAGCTTTAAAACAAGCTGAGTGGTTTTCTGGAGCTCCATGGAGATCACCCGTAATGGCCAGGAAACCCTGATTTTGGCTAGGACAAATTCCAATAAAATGCAGTCACTGTGGAGCAATATAGTTTTACCGGATAAGTTGATGATTCCCTGGTACAGCATCAGCCTTAGGAAAAGTCCATTTGAAGCTGCAGGGATATGCCGGAAGGATGTTTGTTTTGCAAAGTTCACAGTGGTAGATGAATGTCCAGAAGTTTCCAAAGAGTTCCAAGAATATAAATGTGGAGTGGAATCCTAGTGGGTGATGTCAAAAACAAGCTCAACGCGTTTCACTGGTTAAATGAGAGTCCAACTTCCTCAGGAGTATCCTAGCCAAAATCATCTATAATTCTTACACATGTGGAAGTGGACTTGCAATAGATATCCTATGTAGGGAGGTGTGTATATATGTATATGTGTATGTGTATGTGTATATGTATGTATGTATGTATATATATATATATATATATATATATATATATATAAATCTTGAAAAGAGTGCACTCACCAGTCAAATCACTTAATCAATCAGGGTTTAATGTGGCATAGACATACTGATCACACCGACGTTTCGGTCCTTACTGGACCTTCTTCAAGGTTCAAATGATACACACACAGTTCACCCATTTATAGCCACAGTAATCATCATAGTGTTACATATAAAACCCGGAATACCCACATATGACATCACATGATAAAAAGACAGACAGGTATATACTATCTAAAAGACCCTTACCTAATGCCCCGTGTTCACGCCATCTAGTTCATTACATATAATCAGTAATTCCATCCAACATAACCAGCCGCGCTGCCGACCGCCGCCACTGGTGGCACGCACGCCGGCGGAAGCGGAAGTATCAAGCCGTAGTCAATGGAACGCAAACACGTGTAAAAATCACGTGATTTGCTCATCCAGTCATCAGAGAGACATATGATCTACAGGACAACTAAACACAGACAGGGGCGAATCACACGGTTCTCCGTGTCTTAGCAACCATATAAACAGTGTGACACCATATCCATATAGATGGGTAGACTAACAAAGCCACATACATTAGAATCATCTAGTAGTAATTAATGTAGGGTAATCAGACTAAAATTGGGTATATTAACCCCTGCCAGAAATATTAAAATAGCGGGAGAAAGCCCGCCGAAAAAGGGGCGGAGCCATCTCCCTCAGCACACTGGCGCCATTTTCCCTCACAGCTCCGCTGGAAGGATCGCTCCCTGGCTCTCCCCTGCAGTCCTGCACTACAGAAAGGGTAAAAAAGAGAGGGGGGGCATAAATTTAGGCGCAGTATAATATATATATGCAGCTATAAGGGGAAAACACTCTTTATAGGTGATATCCCTGTGGTATATAGCGCTCTGGTGTGTGCTGGCATACTCTCCCTCTGTCTCCCCAAAGGGCTTTGTGGGGTCCTGTACTCTGTCAGAGCATTCCCTGTGTGTCTGATGTGTGTCGGTACTGCTGTGTCGACATGTATGATGAGGAAAATGATGTGGAGGCGGAGCAAATGCCTGTGAATGTGATGTCACCCCCTGCGGGGTCGACACCTGTGTGGATGGACTTATGGAAGGAATTACGTGACAGTGTCAACTCCTTACACAAAAGGTTTGACGACATAGGACAGCCGGCTACTCAGCTTGTGCCTGTTCCAGCGTCTCAAATGTCATCAGGGGCTTTAAAACGCCCGCTACCTCAGGTGACAGACACAGATGTCGACACGGATACCGATTCCAGTGTCGACGACGATGAGACTAGTGTACCCTCCAATAGGTCCACCCGTTACATGATTGAGGCAATGAAAAATGTTTTACACATTTCTGATAATACCCCAGGTCTCCGGATACGGCCGCCCTAAAAGAACCTGCTGATAGAAAGCAGGAAACTACCCTTAAAGCTATCTACACACACACGGGCATTATATTGCGACCAGCGATTGCATCGGCTTGGATGTGCAGTGCTGCTGCTGCGTGGTCAGATTCCCTGTCGGATAATATTGATACCATGGATAGGGACAATATTTTGCTGACGATAGAGCATATAAAAGACGCCGTCTTGTACATGCGTGATGCACAGAGGGATATTTGCCAGCTGGCATCAAAAATAAGCGCTATGTCCATTGCCGCCAGAAGGGGGTTATGGACTCGGCAATGGTCTGGCGATGCCGACTCGAAACGGCACATGGAAGTTTTGCCCTATAAGGGGGTGGAACTATTTGGGGAGGGTCTTTCGGACCTCGTGTCCACAGCTACTGCTGGAAAATCGACCTTTTTGCCACAGGCTACCCCACAGCAAAAGAAAGCACCGTATTATCAGGTACAGTCCTTTTTTCGGCCCCAGAAAAGCAAGAGGGCTAGAGGCTCATCCTTTCTGCCAAGAGGAAAAGGTAGAGGGAAAAAGCTGCAGCACACAGCTAGTTCCCAAGAGCAGAAGTCCTCCCCCGCGTCCGGTAAGTCCACAGCATGACGCTGGGGCTGCTCAGGCGGACCCGGGTGCGGTAGGGGCCCGTCTCAGAAATTTCAGCGCTCAGTGGGCTCTCTCACAAGTGGATCCCTGGGTCCTTCAAGTAGTATCTCAGGGGTACAGGCTGGAATTCGAGACGTCTCCCCCCCGCCGTTTCCTAAAATCTGCCTTACCGGCAACTCCCTCTGCCAGGGAGGCGGTGTTGGTGGCTATTCAAAAACTGTATTCACAGCAAGTGATTGTCAAGGTACCCCTCCTTCAGCAAGGAAAGGGTTACTATTCCACAATGTTTGTGGTACCGAAACCGGACGGTTCGGTGAGACCCATCTTAAATTTAAAATCCTTGAACACTTATATCAAAAGGTTCAAGTTCAAGATGGAATCGCTCAGGGCGGTTATTGCGAGCCTGGACGAGGGGGATTACATGGTCTCCCTGGACATCAAGGATGCGTACCTGCATGTCCCCATTTACCCTCCTCACCAGGAGTACCTCAGATTTGTGGTACAGGACTGTCACTATCAGTTCCAGACGCTGCCGTTTGGGTTATCCACGGCACCGAGGGTCTTTACCAAGGTAATGGCCGAAATGATGATACTCCTTCGCAAGAAAGGAGTTTCAATTATCCCGTACTTGGACGATCTCCTGATAAAGGCGAGGTCCATTAGGCCTGAGTATACTGTCACTGACCTGGTTTGAAGTAGTTGAGAACTCGGGGGTTTTTCCGATGGTTGGGAAGAGGAACTGCAGCTGGGCCGGAGTAGGGACGGACGGATATAGATCTTCCTCATGCAGAACTACTTGGCAATTATAATTCGTGTAGAACGCTGAAGAAATTGATGTGACAAGATTTGGGAGCGATGCTGAAGTACACAGAATAATGAAGGACTTGTGAGCGATGCTGAAGAAATCAATGTGACAAGATTTGGGAGCGATGCTGAAGCACACAGAAGAATGAAGGACTTGTAAGCGATGCTGAAGAAATCGATGTAACAAGATTTGGGAGCGATGCTGAAGCACACAGAAGAATGAAGGACTTGTGAGCGATGCTGAAGAAATCGATGTGGCAAGGTTTGGGAGCGATGCTGAAGCACACAGAAGAATGAAGGACTTGTGAGCGATGCTGAAGAAATCGATGTGACCAGGTTTGGGAGCGATGCTGGAGCACACAGAAGAATGAAGGACTTGTGAGCGATGCTGAAGACCAAAAAGACTAAAGTTTGTTCAACCCATAAGACATGCTGAATACTGTGAACACTGGGAACTATGCTTGCAGGAAGACACCCTGGATGCAGGAGGCGCTGGAGTATAGCCACAAGAAAACACGCTGCTACCAGGAGCACTGGCGTTCGTTACAGTAGAGAGACGATACTCAGGCGCCGGACACAGACCGGCGTCCGCTTTTGAACTTCACGCTTCACCCTGATTGGCGGAGAGGGGAGCAAGTGACGTCACCCGCTCACAACACCTATGTGGACGCCGGGTGCAATGGCGGCGCCCACGCTCCGGAGGACCGGCGGGAGCAGCGCCAGCCAGACGCTGGGACCCGGAACCCAGAGAAGCCAGCGAACACGCAGGGGTAAGCGCGGTGGCCGCGATCCCCAATGTGTGACAGTGCCTCAGGAGGTTAGAGAGAAGGCACCTCAATTTGTTTCCAATTTTATAAAATCTGCAATCCCTTTGAAAGGAGAAGCTGTCTCCCATAATGAAATTGGGTTTTTAGCTCTTAAGTAGGCCGTACATTAAAGAGGTCTTAGCAAGTTTATACAAGTCCAGAAACTCTTTGTGACACTGGGATGTGTATATAATTATGCAGCCTCTAACAACCACCTTAGAAGTTTGTTAAATTAAAAGAGGGTCCTCCTGTTCATGCTGGATATTAAGTCTGACCTCCTCCCAAAAGGCCTCATTCGTTTTTTGTAAATGCCCTAGAAGTCCAAAGATAAGTCTGAATTCTTCATTATATAAAGGTACCTTTGTCTTGGTGGAAAGGGAAACCAAGACTAGTGCGTGATCTGAAAGACACATTGGTTGAGTTTTCTGTAGCCAACACCCTTGAAAACAATGCGTTAGCCATCAGTATGTAGTCTATTCAGGGGCAAAGTGACATGAGCTGCTGACAGGCAGTAGGAATCTTTGGAGGGTGTCTAGCTCTCCAAACATTGGTCAGTAATATTTACTGAGCAGAAAATTAGATACCTAACTTTGGGAGATGACTACGTAATCTAGAAGAGAAGTTGCTTTCCATTTATCTAAAGGCGAGAAGATTCAGGTCATCACCAACAATAGTAGGGTCAATACAGCAGTCAGTACTTCACTCTGTAACTGCTTTCTCACCCAAACTCAAGACACACCTTTTGACGTGAAGAGAGCAGAGGCCGCAGCAGACCAACCAAGCATATTTCATTTAAGAATTTCTTGTGGCACTAAATGCATCTCCTGCAGAAAGACCAAATCTAGGTGGAGCTTATTCAGGTACAATAATCTTTTTCATTTCATTTGGGAGTTTATATCCCCCACATTCCAAGAACCTATTTTAATCAAAGACATTTCAAGTGATGTTCTATGAGAACGCGCAATAAAGAAAAGAAGAATTGCTTTGCAGTCATGGTGGTTAGCTGTAATACCCTGTTAAGGAAAAGTTTGCAGGAAACAAAGTGGGAAAAAATAAGAATTTACTTACCGATAATTCTATTTCTCGGAGTCCGTAGTGGATGCTGGGGTTCCTGAAAGGACCATGGGGAATAGCGGCTCCGCAGGAGACAGGGCACAAAAAGTAAAGCTTTAGGATCAGGTGGTGTGCACTGGCTCCTCCCCCTATGACCCTCCTCCAAGCCAGTTAGGTACTGTGCCCGGACGAGCGTACACAATAAGGGAGGAATTTTGAATCCCGGGTAAGACTCATACCAGCCACACCAATCACACCGTACAACTTGTGATCTAAACCCAGTTACAGTATGATAACAGCGGAGCCTCTGAAAAGATGGCTCACAACAATAATAACCCGATTTTTGTAACTATGTACAAGTATTGCAGATAATCCGCACTTGGGATGGGCGCCCAGCATCCACTACGGACTCCGAGAAATAGAATTATCGGTAAGTAAATTCTTATTTTCTCTATCGTCCTAGTGGATGCTGGGGTTCCTGAAAGGACCATGGGGATTATACCAAAGCTCCCAAACGGGCGGGAGAGTGCGGATGACTCTGCAGCACCGAATGAGAGAACTCCAGGTCCTCTTTTGCCAGGATATCAAATTTGTAGAATTTTACAAACGTGTTCTCCCCTGACCACGTATCTGCTCGGCAGAGTTGTAATGCCGAGACCTCTCGGGCAGCCGCCCAAGATGAGCCCACCTTCCTTGTGGAATGGGCCTTAACCGATTTAGACTGTGGCAGGCCTGCCTCAGAATGTGCAAGTTGAATTGTGTTACAAATCCAACGAGCAATCGACTGCTTAGAAGCAGGCGCACCCAACTTGTTGGGTGCATACAGTATAAACAGCGAGTCAGATTTTCTGACTCCAGCTGTCCTGGAACATTTTCAGGGCCCTGACAACTTCTAGCAACTTGGAGTCCTCCAAGTCCCTAGTAGGTGCAAGGCACCACAATAAGCTGGTTCAGGTGAAACACTGACACCACCTTAGGGAGAGAACTGGGGACGAGTCCGCAGCTCTGCCCTGTCCGAATGGACAAACAGATATGGGCTTTTTTGAGAAAAAACCACCAATTTGACACTCGCCTGGTCCAGGCCAGGGCCAAGAGCATGGTCACTTTTTATGTGAGATGCTTCAAATCCACATATTTGACTGGTTTTAAACCCATGTGATTTGAGGAATCCCAGAACTACGTTGAGATCCCACAGTGCCACTGGAGGCACAAAAAAGGGGTTTGTATATGCAATACTCCCTTGACAAACTTCTGGACTTCAGGAACTGAAGCCAATTCTTTCTGGAAGAAAATTTACAGGGCCGAATTTGAACCTTAATGGACCCCAATTTGAGGCCCATAGACACTCCTGTTTGCAGGAAATGCAGGAAACGACCGAGTTGAAATTTCTTTGTGGGGCCTTCCTGGCCTCACACCACGCAACATATTTTCGCCACACGTGGTGATAATGTTGTGCGGTCACCTCCTTTCTGGCTTTGACCAGGGTAGGAATGACCTCTTCCGGAATGCCTTTTTTCCTTTAGGATCCGGCTTTCCATCGCCATGCCGACAAACGCAGCTGCGGTAAGTCTTGGAACAGACATGGTACTTGCTGAAGCAAGTCCCTTCTTAGCGGCAGAGGCCATAAGACCTCTGTAAGCATCTCTTGAAGTTCCGGGTACCAAGTCCTTCTTGGCCAATCCGGAGCCATGAGTATAGTTCTTACTCCTCTACGTCTTATAATTCTCAGCACCTTAGGTATGAGAAGCAGAGGAGGGAACACATACACCGACTGGTACACCCACGGTGTTACCAGAAACGTCCACATCTATTGCCTGAGAGTCTCTTGACCTGGCGCAATACCTGTCCCATTTTTTGTTCAGACGGGACGCCATCATGTCCACCTTTGGTATTTCCCAACGGTTTACAATCATGTGGAAAAAACTTCTCAATGAAGTTTCCACTCTCCCGGGTGGAGGTCGTGCTGAGGAAGTCTGCTTCCCAGTTTCCATTCCCGGGATGAAAAACTGCTGACAGTGTTATCACATGATTTTCCGCCCAGCGAAAAGTCCTTGCAGTTTCTGCCATTGCCCTCCTGCTTCTTGTGTCGCCCTGTCTGTTTACGTGGGCGACTGCCGTGATGTTTTTCCCACTGGATCAATACCGGCTGACCTTGAAGCAGAGGTCTTGCTAAGCTTAGAGCATTATAAATTTACCCTTAGCTCCAGTATATTTATGTGGAGAAAAGTCTCCATACTTGATCACACTCCCTGGAAATTTTTTCCTTGTGTGACTGCTCCCCAGCCTCTCAGGCTGGGCTCCGTGGTTACCAGCATCCAATCCTGAATGCCGAATCTGCGGCCCTCTAGAAGATGAGCACTCTATAACCACCACAGGAGAGACACCCTTGTCCTTGGATATTGGGTTATCCGCTGATGCATCTGAAGATGCGATCCGGACCATTTTTCCAGCAGATCCCACTGAAAAGTTCTTACGTGAAATCTGCCGAATGGAATTGCTTCGTAGGAAGCCACCATTTTTACCAGGACCCTTGTGCAATGATGCACTGTTTTTAGGAGGTTCCTGACTTGTTCGGAAAACTCCCTGGCTTTCTCTTCCGGGAGAAACACCTTTTTCTGGACTGTGTCCAGAATCATCCCTAGGCACAGCAGACGTGTCGTCGGGATCAGCTGCGATTTTGGAATATTTAGAATCCACCCGTGCTGATTGTAGCAGTATCCGAGATAGTGCTACTCCGACCTCCAACTGTTCCCTGGACTATGCCCCTATCAGGAGATCGTCCAAGTAAGGGATAATTTAAGACGCCTTTTCTTCGAAGAAGAATCATCATTTCGGCCATTACCTTGGTAAAGACCCCGGGGTGCCGTGGACAATCCAAACGGCAGCGTCTGAAACTGATAGTGACAGTTCTGCACCACGAACCTGAGGTACCCTTAGTGAGAAGGGCAAATTTGGGACATAGAGGTAAGCATCCCTGATGTCCCGGGACACTATATAGTCCCCTTCTTCCTGGTTCGTTATCACTGCTCTGAGTGACTTCATCTTAATTTGAACCTTTGTAAGTGTTCAAAAAAAAATTTTTAGAATAAGTCTCACCTAGCCTTCTGGCTTCAGTACCACAATATAGTGTGGAATAATACCCCTTTTCTGTAGTAGGAGGGGTAATTTAATTATCACCTGCTGGGAATACAGCTTGTGAATTTTTTCCCATACTACCTCCTTGTCGGAGGGAGACTTGGTAAAGCAGACTTCAGGAGCCTGCAAAGGGGAAACGTCTCGACATTCCCATCTGTACCCCCGGGATACTACTTGTAGGATCCAGGGGTCCTGTACGGTCTCAGCGTCATGCTGAGAACTTGTCAGACGCGGTGGAACGCTTCTGTTCCTGGGAATGGGCTGCCTGCTGCAGTCTTCTTCCCTTTCCTCTATCCCTGGGCAGATATGATCTTATAGGGACGAGAGGACTGAGGCTGAAAAGACGGTGTCTTTTTCTGCAGAGATGTGACTTAGGGTAAAAAACGGTGGATTTTCCAGCAGTTGCCGTGACCACCAGGTCCGATGGACCGACCCCAAACAAGTCCTCTTCCTTTATACGGCCATACTGTGCCGTTTGGAATCTGCATCACCTGACCACTGTCGTGTCCATAACATCTTCTGGCAGTTATGGACATCGCGTTTATTCATGATGCCAGAGTGCAAATATCCCTCTGTGCATCTCGCATATATAGAAATGCTCTATAGTCAATAAAATACTGTCCCTGTCAAGGGTATCAATATTTTTAGTCAGGGAATCCGACCAAGCCACCCTAGCTCTGCACATCCAGGCTGAGGCGATCGCTGGCCGCAGTATAACACCAGTATGTGTGTATATACTTTTTATTATATTTTCCAGCCTTGTCAGCTGGTCCTTGAGGACGGCCCTATCTATAGACGGTACCGCCACTTGTTTTGATAAGCGTGTGAGCGCCTTATCCACCTTAAGGGGTGTTTCCCAACGCGCCCTAACTTCTGGCGGGAAAGGGTATACCGCCCATAATTTTCTATCGGGGGGAACCCACGCATCATGGTGCATTGGCCGGGAAACGAACCCGGGCCTCCCGCGTGGCAGGCGAGAATTCTACCTTCACACACTTTATTTAATTTATCTGATTCAGGAAAAACTATGGTAGTTTTTTCACATCCCACATAATACCCTCTTTTGTGGTACTTGTAGTATCAGAAATACGTAACACCTCCTTCATTGCCTTTAACGTGTGGCCCTAATAAGGAATACGTTTGTTTATTCACCGTCGACACTGAATACAGTGTCCCTGTCTGTGTCTGTGTCGACCGACTAAAGTAAACGGCGTTTTAAAAACCCTTGACGGTGTTTTTGAGACGTCTGGACCGTACTAATTGTTTGTCGGCCGTCTCATGTCGTCAACCGACTTTGCAGCGTGTTGACATTATCACGTAATTTCCTAAATAAGCCATCCATTCCGGTGTCGACTCCCTAGAGAGTGACATCACCATTACAGGCAATTGCTCCGCCTCCACGCCAATATCGTCCTCATACATGTCGACACACACGTACCGACACACAGCAGACACACAGGGAATGCTCTATACGAAGACAGGACCCACTAGCCCTTTGGGGAGACAGAGGGAGAGTCTGCCAGCACACACCAAAAAGCGCTATATATGACAGGGATAGCCTTATGATTAAGTGCTCCCTTATAGCTGCTTTTATATTAATATATATATATATATATAGCCATTTATTTTGCCCCCCCTCTCTGTTATACCCTGTTTCTGTAGTGCAGTGCAGGGGAGAGACCTGGGAGCCTTCCTGACCAGCGGAGCTGTGACAGAAAATGGCGCCGTGTGCTGAGGAGATAGGCCCCGCCCCTTTTCCGGCGGGCTCGTCTCCCGCTATTTAGTACATTTAGGCAGGGGTAAATATCTCCATATAGCCTCTGGGGCTATATGTGAGGTATTTTTAGCCTTTTTAAAGGTTTTCATTTGCCTCCCAGGGCGCCCCCCCCCAGCGCCCTGCACCCTCAGTGACTGCCGTGTGAAGTGTGCTGAGAGGAAAATGGCGCACAGCTGCAGTGCTGTGCGCTACCTTAAGAAGACTGCAGGAGTCTTCAGCCGCCGATTCTGGACCTCTTCTTGCTTCAGCATCTGTGAGGGGGCCGGCGGCGTGGCTCCGGTGACCATCCAGGCTGTACCTGTGATCGTCCCTCTGGAGCTTCATGTCCAGTAGCCAAGAAGCCAATCCATCCTGCACGCAGGTGAGTTCACTTCTTCTCCCCTCTGTCCCTCGTTGCAGTGATCCTGTTGCCAGCAGGAATCACTGTAAAATAAAAAACCTAAGCTAAACTCTCTAAGCAGCTCTTTATGAGAGCCACCTAGAATTGCACCCTTCTCGGCCGGGCACAAAATCTAACTGGCTTGGAGGAGGGTCATAGGGGGAGGAGCCAGTGCACACCACCTGATCCTAAAGCTTTACTTTTTGTGCCCTGTCTCCTGCGGAGCCGCTATTCCCCATGGTCCTTTCAGGAACCCCAGCATCCACTAGGACGATAGAGAAACATTGTAGTGAAGGTGGACAACCAATTATAGGAAGACGAGATAAAAATAGAACTAGGCAATTTGCTCTACAAGACCCAACAGGTTCCAGAGTAGAAAATGAGCCAGTGGACTTCACTGAATTTTAATATCAAAATTCTCAGCATTACTGGGTCTAAGATGCCCGAAGCCCAACTCAGCTACATCTAAATCTTTTATAAGGTTCGGCATTATATAGCAACAAAGGAAAGGAGGGTCACAAATACATCAAGATTCAGTTGCTTCCGGTAGCCATTGTAACCAGCTGAAGCATAGCAGTTATATAACGTGACCAGGTCTTTCCAACATCGTTTCACGTCCCATGATTCATCGACATCCTCCAAATAAGCATTTTTTTGCAGTATTTTCTTCATCCAAATAGGCTTCCACACCTGAAGTTGAGGTGAGATCTTTGAAAGAATCCCTATGTAAGAGCCAAAGGCGTGACGGGTTCAATAAAGCAAATTTGCAACCAGATTGGGCTCGACTGGCGCTAAAAGTGCAAATGCCTTATGTACCCTTATGAGTTCTGGGAAATAGTTCTGGAAAAAACTGAATTTAGAGCTATTCCATTATACGTTGTACTGTCTGCATTATGCCGTCCAAATAGCTTGCTTATGGAGGCATTGGAAAAGGATGATGCACAGTTTGGGATTAGGTTGTGGCCAGATGGATCCCGTCCTATGAACGTGTCCTATGACCAGATCACTGCAGGAATCTTGTATATGCAACATTTCAGGGAGCGTTGATCTAAAAAAAATGGTATAATGAGGACTGAATATTTCTTGCAATTCTCAAATTATTTTAGAGGGGGCTGTTTTGTAGATCAACCAATTTTGACCACATCTGATAGACTTCTGTAATATGCAAGCCTGTGATTTTAAAGGCTTGGCATCCTGGAAACCCTTTGGGCTAGTTGTTGGATCTGCCCTTTGATATCTGCGACTAGTCTGCTCTTTTGTTTGTTCGTTTAGTGAATGGCTTACAGTCTCCATTATGGTTTGTATAATATACCCATAGGATGGGGGGGCACAGTACCTGAAGCTGGGTATAGTGGAGAGAGGGTTAGTGGGGTCAGTTGCTGTGTCTCAGGTCACAGATCTGGAGCTCAGACTTCTCTGGAAGTTGTGGCCATATTCGAGGTTGCACTGATTTTCCCAGACTGGGGGCCACTGATGTTTAGAGGACATCAGGAAAGCCAGGTACCGCTCCATGCACTGAGGTGGTCTCCGGCCGATTTCTGCCATCAGTATGCCAATAACAGCTGTAAGGGGACTGGAAGCTGAGTGGACAATGAGGCCTTTAGGAGCTGTAGCTCACTCCATCACCGATGGAACCAAGAAACTCAGTTTGACTAATTACTTGTTTCTATTTCACATTTATTATATTCAACATTACATTTTTTTCTTGTTTTACATAGTCTTGTTTGAAAAAATAAATGATGTAACTAAATCTCGCAACTTCCTAATTGTATGTGTTTTTATTTCCAGCAGATGGACAGAAAAGCTTGAATTCTTCAGACGGACATCTCATTTTGTCTTCAGAATTTGAGATAGAAGCTAAAATCACCCAAGATTCTACAGGAGAATCCCTAATTTCCCTAAATATGGATCCAGTACTTCATATTGCCAAAATATCAATTGATTCCACTAATCCTGAGGAATGTTCTCGTGATAACCCCAATATTCTTACACATAGTGCAGATCTTACAGATGATACAGTATTTCTCTGTTCTGAATGTGGTAAACGTTACACACAGAAATCCTCACTTGTTAGACATCAGAAATGTCACACAGAGAAGAAGCCATTTTCATGTTCTGAGTGTGGGAAATATTTTAGAGTGAAATCAAAACTTGTTTCACATGAGAGAACTCACACAGGTGAGAAACCATTTCAGTGCTCCGAGTGTGGGAAATTTTTTACACAGAAATCATATCTTGTTAGACATCGTAGATGCCACACAGGTGAGAAGCCTTTTCCATGCTCTGAGTGTGGGAAATGTTTTACACAGAAATCATATCTTGTTAGACATCAGAGATTTCACACAGGTGAGAAACTATTTACATGCTCTGAGTGTGGGAAGTGTTTTACAGAGAAATCGGATCTTTTTAGACATCAGAGAACTCATACAGGTGTGAAACCATTTCCATGCACTGTGTGTGGGAAATGTTTTACACAGAAATCAGAACTTAATGCACATGAGAGAATTCACACAGGTGAGAAACCATTTACATGCTCTGATTGTGGGAAATGTTTCAGACACAAATCAAATTTTGTTACACATCAGAGATGTCACACAGGTATGAAATCATTTTCATGTTCTAAGTGTGAGAAATGTTTTACACACAAATCACATCTTATTAAGCACCAGAGAAGACACACAGATGAGAGTCCATTTTCATGTTCTGAGTGTAGGAAATGTTTTACAAAGAATTCAGATCTTCTTGCACATCAGAGAAGGCACACAGGTGAGAAGCCATTTCCATGTGCTAAGTGTGGGAAATACTTTTCACAGAAATCAGATCTTGTTAGACATCAGAGACATCACACAAGTGAGAAGCAATTTCCATGTTCTCAGTGTGGGAAATGTTTTACACAGAAATCAGTTCTTGTTATACATCAGAGACGTCACACAGGTGAGAAGCCATTTCCATGTTCTCAGTGTGGGAAATGTTTTACACAGAAATCACATCTTGATAGACATCAGAGAAGTCACACACAAGAGAAACCATTTTCATGTTCTGAGTGTAAGAAATGTTTTACACAGAAATCAGATCTTGATATACATCAGAGATGTCACACAGGTGAGAAACCATTTCCGTGTTTTGTGTGTGGGAAATGTTTTACACACAAATCTGCACTATCTGTACATAAGAGACGTCACACAGGTATGAAACCATTTTCGTGCTCCGAGTGTGGGAAATGTTTTACAGAGAAATCGAGTCTTGTTAAGCATCAGAGAGGTCATACAGGTGAGAAGCCATTTCCATGTTCTAAGTGCGGGAAATGTTTTACACAGAAGTCATATCTGGTTACACATCAAAGAAGTCACACAGGTGAAAAGCCATTTATATGTGCTAACTGTGGGAAATGTTTTACACAGAAATCATATCTTGTTAGACATCAGAAACATCACACACATGAGAAGTCTTTTCCATGTTCTCAGTGTGGGAAATGTTTTACACAGAAACCATATCTTGTTGCACATCAGAGACGTCACACAAGTGACAAGCCTTTTCCATGTCCTCAGTGTGGGAAGTGTTTTACACAGAAATCACATCTTGATAGACATTTGGTAAGTCACACACAAGAGAAACCATTTTCATGTTTTGAGTGTGGGAAATATTTTACACAGAAATCGGCTCTTGCTATACATCAGAGACGTCACACAGGTGAAAAACCATTTTCTTGCTCTGTGTGTGGGAAACGTTTTACACGGAAATCATATCTTGTAATACATCAGAGAAGTCACACAGGTGAAAAACCATTTCCATGTTCTGTGTGTGGGAAATGTTTTACAAGGAAATCATACCTTGTTATGCATCAGAGCACTCACATTCATTAGAGACCATTTAATAAATCTCCACTGACAGTATATTAAAGTGTTAATATTTCCAAAAGGTATACTTTACTAAAAACATTTAAAAAAAATCACATTTAAAAGTTGTAATTGCCTGCGCTCCTTTACTGATTATAGTATATACCATGTCTCCAAAATGGCTTCCTGTCTGCGCTGTATGTTGGTGAAAGTTGTGCTTTAATTCATGTGACGTGGAATGTATGTAACATGTTTCAAACATTAAAATATTTATCATTCCTCCTATGGTGAAACATTGGATACAATTGGGTATATAGTGTAGCATCAAGAGTTTAATCTCCTCCCACTCTATACCTTTCTATAATGTCTTGTAATCAGTGTGGTTCAGGCAGTCGTTATGGACCATTGCAGATCAGATTCACACTGTAGCTAAGAACTAAGCTTTTGTTGCATAGTGATTAGAGATATATAATGGTACCAAAACTAAATGTCACTCGTATAGACTTCTTTACCAATATCGATAAAAGCTGGTGTGAAAGAGGAAAGGGAGTGTGGGGTAAAGTTGTAATAGCTAGTTTCTTGTGCCTGAAACTTAAACGTGTCCAACCATGGAAAGACACATATTGACATAACGCCTCAAAGGGTAATACAGGTGTCAAATCCAGCAGTCAGTTTATGGTCCGTAAACCTTTTTTGGACCAGGAGAAAAGAAAGAGTTTGGGAATAAGCAGGGACACTGCATGCAAAGATAGTAGGTAGCACAATGTCCACATCCAACTGGATATGTACCATACACGTAATGTTTACAATAGACTGTAAGGGACTAGACAGACTAGGAGTCCAAACAAGACCAGCAAGCAGATAAGCCACCACTGAAGCCCTTTCTAAAACCAATAATTTGAGACCGGATGCATGCCTCTTGGTATCTGCAAGACAGGCAACTGGAAACCCCCATAAAGTTTAGAATGAGTTTTATGAGTATACGCTACCTTAGGGGGCCTCTTTCCATGATACTTGATAGAAGCAAATAGGGTGATCCTATCTCTTTCCGTATATGGGAAAAAAACAAAAAAAACAGCAATGTTGACAGCCAGACTACCTGTCCTCTGGTCAACTCGGCTCCCCTTGCAATGGGCTAAAATGGATCTACCGTACCTAGGCAAAGTTTTGCCCCATCACCCATTGGACCTGTATGTGTTTAATGTGGGAACTGTCTAGCCATATCCTTTCTAATATAAAGGGGTGGGACTGCCTCGCATTATATTTCCTTGGATGAGCCAACCCAAATCAAATGGGTATACATTTTCCAGATGTGGCCTATAAACATGCAATTCTGTTAAGACACTTGTGTGACTGGCTCCATAGAGACTCCACATGCACGAACACCTTCTTAGAGCAGGGCTTCTTGGGTACATTGGACTTGCTGTGCTTCCTCCATCAACAGGAGCAGGGGCGTTTTAAGAGAGGGGGAGGGCCGTGTGCAGCCTTCTGCTTCAGGGGCCCCCTCCTCTCTGACTGATGCACAGGATTTAATACCTCTCCGGAGTCCTCCGCAGCGGCAATAGAGTCTGTGAACAGACTCTATTGCGCATGTGCAGACCTCCAGGAACACGGGCGTGGCTGTCATTTTCCCGAAGATTTTCGTAATGCGCATGCGTGAAACTCCGGAAAAATGGCCGCCGTGCCATCATTCCGGAATTTTCAGCAGGCGCAATACAGTTTGTTCCTCCTAATGTTCATACTATTACGCTGCTGAGAAGGGATGGCTCCGACGGGGGACTCCAGAGAGGTAAGTATTAAACAAATGGGTGCAGTGTATGCGGGGTGGGCCCCCCTGGACCCTGGTGTTATGATCCTGATACTCCGGTCAGGGGAGATCTTATACGGTGGGACCTGAATACCAGGACGTAATGCAGGGAAATGGAATGGGAATAGCCCCTGGCACCCTATCTCCGTTGTCTCACCCGTGCTGTCAGTACACTCTTGCGAGACTGTGGTTTCTTGGGCCCATGGCAGCCGCGTTTGAAGGGCGGATTACGTCTGCCCAACTCCGATGTCCCCTCAGGTCTTAATGGGAGACAGCGTGAACTGAGACAGGGTGATAACAAGGGGCCCTCTAACTAAACAACAAGGCCAGGGGCTACTGGCAAACCTGAAAATAAAAGTATGCGCGGATTACCGCCAGGGAAAAGAACAACCATAATATTCCACTTGTCCACTCTCCTACACGGCACCGCCGAGTACCGGAGAGGACTATGGAAGCGGAAACCTCCGCAAATGCACCAGTACAATAAAGCAATACTAAAGTGGCCTAGGCCGCAACATGCGGCAGGGCCGCCACTCACGAAACCAAGAGAGAACCTCAATCGACTGCCACAGGTAAATGAGGACCAGAAGAACTCCTTGGGACCAGGTGACTAACTCCAAGATTCAGGAACTCAGAGAACTGGAGGGACCGGACACAGCTAACCAGGAACAGACGTTCACCAAACATGAGCAGAATGCAGGAAGCTATCACCGGCGTCTGTGTGAGGCACTGAGGAGGCATTTAACAGGGAACCCTCCAATAAGAGCACAGAGCCTAATTACAATAAATGTCGTGCAGCTGCCTTGCTGCACGACCAGAGAAACATGTGTGAATACTTTAATCAATACCTGCAACGGGGAACGCGGTCCGCCTGTGGCATCCCCATTGCTAAGGTCCCAGCGGCTCGGCGTCCTAGCGTTGCTAGGGACCCGGCGGCTCAGCGCGCACGGCGTCCTAGCGTTGCTAGGGACCCGGCGGCTCAGCGCACACAGCGTCCCTAGTTGCTAGGCGCCAGGCAAGGAGGAAGCCACGGACCGCGGCGCCTAACAGTACCCCCCCTTGAGGGGTTAAAGAACCCCTAAAGCCAGGTTTCTGAGGAAATTCCTGAAAGAATAATCTCTTGAGTTTAGGGGCATGTAGATCCTTATCCAGGACCCAAGACCTTTCTTCCGGACCATAGCCTTTCCAGTGAACCAAAAAGTAAAGCCGGCCCCGGGAAACTTTTGAATCTAAAACCTTCTCTACCAAGAACTCCTGTTGTCCCTGCACATCCACCGGAGACCTACCCTGGGGAGTCCTCCGAGGAAATCTCCTGGAAGAAAAATACTGTTTCAAAAGGGAACAGCGAAAAGTATTTCCAATTCTGAGAGATCTTGGCAAGCGTAGCCGAAAAGCAACTGGATTGACCTTCTTAATGATACGGAATGGTCCACTAAATTTGGGTCCCAATCTAGCCGAGGGTTGTCGGAGCTTGATGTTGCGAGTTGACAACCACACCTTATCTCCCACCTTAAAAGTGCAAGGACATCGGAGCCTATCAGAAAATTTATTTTCTCAGAAGGCAGCTTTTCTCAGGGCAAGGTGCACTCTTCTCCAAATAGTTCTGAGATGGGAGGTTAAGGTCAACGAGGAGACTGGAGAATGATGGAAAAAAGAGTTGGCTCTAGGATGAAAACCAAAGACTGAAAAGAATGGGGACTCCTTGGTGGAGGAATGACAGGAGTTATTATAAGCAAATTCGGCTAAAGGAAGAAATTCAGACCAATCATTCTGGAGTTTGGCCGAATACAAGCGTAAATATTGTTTTAATGACTGGTTGACTCGTTCGGTTTGCCCGTTAGACTGTGGATGGTAACCAGATGTTAAAGACAGTTTCATATTCAATGAGGCACAAAAACGTTTCCAGAATCGTGCGATAAATTGCGGACCCCGAACAGAGACAATATCAGTGGGCAAACCATGGAGCCTGAACACATGGCAGAGGAACAAAACTGCCAACCCTTGAGCAGAGGGTAATCAGGGAAGAGCAATGAAATGAGCCATTTTACTAAAACGGTCCACTACCACCCAAATGACTCGACATCCGGCTGAAAGGGGAAGGTCCACCACGAAATCCATGGATATATGAGACCATGGCCTGAGAGGAACGGCTAAAGGTATGAGTTGCCCGATCGGCAACGAACGAGGGACCTTATGCTGTGCACAAACCTGACAGGAATGGACAAATTCTTTTACGTCTTTAGAAAGACTAGGCCACCACACCGAGCGAGAGACCAGCTCCAAGGTCTTAGTGATACCTGGATGACCAGAGACTTTGTTGTCATGAAACTCAGCTAAAACAGTGCCTCTCAAAAATTCAGGGACAAAAAGACGACCAGCAGGAGTAAGTCTAGGAGCCTGGTGTTGAAGCTGGTTTAACTGAGTAAATAAATCCTGTGTGAGGCCTGCCCGGATGACTGAAGATGGAACTATGGGGGTAGTAACAGGATTGCTATTGTGAACTGGAAGAAAGCAACGTGACAGGGCATCAGCTTTCGTATTCTTGGAACCAGGCCTGAAGGTGATAATAAACCTGAAACGAGTAACAAACAATGCCCAACGTGCCTGCCGAACATTAAGCCGTTTAGCTGACTCAATATATTGCAGGTTCTTATGGTCAGTAAATACTGTAATAGTATGCCTAGCTCCCTCCAGCCAATGCCTCCACTCCTCGAAAGCCCATTTTACTGCCAGTAATTCTCGATTACCAACGTCATAGTTGGATTCTGCGGAGGAGAATTTCCTGGACATGAAGGCACAAGGATGTAACTCCTGAGACTCCGGATCTTCCTGAGAAAGGATAGCCCCCACTCCAACCTCTGAGGCATCAACCTCAACAATAAAGGGGAGCTCCGGATTAGGGTGTCTGAGGACAGGAGCCGAGACAAAGGCCTGCTTCAAGGCCCGAAAGGCAGACTCAGCTTCAGGCGACCAATTGGAAGGATCCGCTCCTTTTTTAGTCAAAGCTACTATAGGAGCGACCAGGTCAGAAAAGGTATGAATGAACCGCCTATAATAATTTGCAAACCCTAAAAAGCGCTGAATTGCTTTTAAATTAGTGGGTTGCGCCCAATTAAGGATGGCCTGAAGTTTTTTCGGTTCCATAAAAAATCCCTGGGGAGAAATAATGTACACCAAGAAGGACACTTCTGTGATGTGAAAATCACACTTCTCAAGCTTAGCGTATAAATGATTCTCTCGTAATTTTTGTTGAAGAACCTGACGCACCTGGGCAACATGTTGCTCCATAGACTCAAAGTATATCAAAATGTCATCTAAATAAACGACCACGAACTTCCCAAGGAAGTCACGGAGAACATCGTTGATGAGGTCTTGAAATACCGCAGGAGCATTTGACAGACCAAACGGCATCACCACGTATTCATAGTGACCCGACTGAGTGCTGAAAGCCGTCTTCCACTCATCCCCAGATCTTATTCGGATGAGGTTGTAAGCTCCCCTAAGATCGATTTTTGAAAAGATCACAGCGGAGCGTAACTGATCAAAAAGCACTGAAATCAATGGTAAAGGATAGGTGTTCTTAACAGAAATTTTATTCAAAGTCCGAAAATCAATACATGGTCTGAGTGACCCATCTTTTTTCTCAACAAAGAAAAAACCTGCACTCAACGGAGATTTCGAAGGCCTAATAAAGCCTTTTTTCAGGCTTTCCTGAATGTAATTATTCATGGCCGTGGTTTCTGGCCCGGACAGGGCATATAATCTCCCCTTAGGCAAAGTGGCACCTGGTACTAACTCAATCGCACAGTCATAGGACCGATAGGGAGGCAGAATGTCCACATTGCCTTTGGAGAACACATCGGCAAAATCCTGATATTCCACAGGAATAAGTTCTGGGACGACTGCCGCAACCCAGACTGGATGGGAAATACATTCCTTAACACAAAAAGGACCCCATTGGGGAATCTCCCCAGACCGCCAATCTATGGTGGGATTATGAAAGGCAAGCCAGGGGTGACCCAAACTACAGGAACTGCCGGACAATGTGTAAGGTAAAATTCTATGTCTTCTGAATGTAAGGCCCCCACTGTCAATAATACTGGAGGTGTGCGGTGAGTAATTATCCCATTCGAAAGCGGACCCCCATCCAAGCCGTGCATGGTAATACGTTTATCCAATGGTATCTGTGGAATGCCTAAAGCCTTAGCCCAAGCTAAGTCCATAAAATTTCCTGCAGCTCCACTGTCGACGAAGGCCGACACCAATGAACTGAGGCTGCCAAAGGAAATCTTAACAGGAACTAATAGAGAATCATTTGAGGAGATTAGCTGCAGACCCAAGTGAACCCCCTCACTATTCACTTGGTCAGAGCGTTTCCCGACTTATTCGGGCAGTTACGAGCAATATGTCCTTTACCACCACAATACAAACAAAGACCAGACGTTAATCTTCTGGTTCTTTCCTCTGGGGACAGCCGGGAGAGACCCATCTGCATGGGCTCCTCGACGTCCTCAGGAAAGGTATAAACACAAGGATTAGGTCTAAAAGTTGTTCCTCTTTGAGCCCTCCGCTCTCGGAGACGACGATCTATTTTAATTGCAAGCTCCATGAGTTTGTCGAGAGTCTCAGGAGCGGGGTACTGAAGGAGACTGTCTTTAATAAGTTCAGACAAACCGAGGCGAAACTGACTGCGCAGGGCTGGGTCATTCCAGCCACAGTCGTTCGACCAACGGCGAAATTCGGTACAATACACCTCTGCTGAATTTTTACCTTGTTTAAGGGCACGCAGGTGACTCTCAGCTGATGCCTCTCTATCTTGGTCATCATATAACAGGCCTAAAGATTTAAAAAAGGCGTCTACAGATAACAAAGCAGGATCATCTGTTCTTAACCCAAACGCCCAGGTCTGAGGATCACACTGGAGCAATGACATAACTATCCCAACCCGCTGAGACTCAGTACCAGAGGAACGAGGCCTTAAACGAAAATAAAGCTTACAAGCTTCCTTAAAATTAAAGAAATCTTTTCGGTTACCCAAAAAACAGTAAGGTAAATGCATTTTGGTTCTGGGACCACAATCGGGGAGGCTCGTAAAAGATCTTCCTGCGATTTCACCCGAAGAGTAAGGTCCTGAACCATCTGAGTTAGTTCTTGAATTTGGTTAACCAAAAGCTGACCGGGATTCGGCCCTAAAACTGCCGGATTCATGAAGCCGAATTTTTAGACTCACCAAAACAAAGAATGGAAAAAATTAAACCCTTTTTTTTTCATGTTTTGGGCCGGTAATAATGTTATGATCCTGATACTCAGGTCAGGGGAGATCTTATACGGTGGGACCTGAATACCAGGACGTAATGCTGGGAAAGGGAAATGGAATGGGAATAGCCCCTGGCACCCTATCTCCGTTGTCTCACCCGTGCTGTCAGTACACACTTGCGAGACTATGGTTTCTTGGGCCCATGGCAGCCGCGTTTGAAGGGCGGATTACGTCTGCCCAACTTTGATGCCCCCTCAGGTCTTAATGGGAGACAAAGAGTGAACTGAGACAGGGTGATAACAAGGGGCCCTCTAACTAAACAACAAGGCCAGGGGCTACTGGCAAACCTGAAACTAAAAGTATGGGCGGATTACCGCCAGGGAAAAGAACAACCAAAATATTCCACTTGTCCACTCTCCTACACGGCACCGCTGAGTACCGGAGAGGACTATGGAAGCGGAAACCTCCGCAAATGCACCAGTACAATAAAGCAATACTAAAGTGGCCTAGGCCGCAACATGCGGCAGGGCCGCCACTCACAAAACCAAGAGAGAACCTCAATCGACTGCCACAGGTAAATGAGGACCAGAAGAACTCCTTGGGACCAGGTAACTAACTCCAAGATTCAGGAACTCAGAGAACTGGAGGGACCGGACACAGCTAACCAGGAACAGACGTTCACCAAACATGAGCAGCATGCAGGAAGCTATCACCGGCGTCTGTGTGAGGCACTGAGGAGGCATTTAACAGGGAACCCTCCAATAAGAGCACAGAGCCTAATTACAATAAATGTCGTGCAGCTGCCTTGCTGCACGACCAGAGAAACATGTGTGAATACTTTAATGAATCAATCCCTGCAATGGAGAACGGGGTCCGCCTGTGGCGTCTCCGTTGCTAAGGTCCCGGCGGCTCAGCGCGCCCGGCGTCCTAGCGTTGCTAGGGACCCGGCGGCTCAGCGCGCACGGCATCCTAGCATAGCTAGGGACCCGGCGGCTTAGCGCGCACGGCGTCCCTAGTTTCTAGGCGCCGGGCAAGGAGGAAGCCACGGACCGTGGCGCCTAACACCTGGGGGCCTGTGTGCCTCGCACACACTGCACCCATTATAGATACGTCAATGACCAGGAGATACCGGATCTTGTGGAACCGAATCCGCTTCTTTCGATGACCAGGAATATTTGGTATATTCTCCACCATGAAGCTGGTCTAAATGTCTACCATTCCTTAAACCTACACTTGATCCACAACCCAAACTTTCTAGACAGCATGGCTGCTCATCCCTTCAATATGTTGAGGTTAGCTGGGATTAATGACATTAGAACTTTGATATTGATCAGTGATAAGCACCCTCTGACCTACTAAGAGGTCTCCCCACAATTTGCTATGGCTATTCCATACCCGTAGCCTTTTTTTACAAATTTGCTTCTATGTGACTCATGCCCTTAGTGTCACAACTGAGGGCCTGAGCTGACGGGAGGCAGCCTCAGTTGTAGGGGCTGAGATGTACCGGAACCTGGGAGGTTGTATCAGACCCCTGGACATGTAAGTAACATGAATAATAACTGCCCGAAGGCGTGACCACGACAACTTAGATAAAAGTCAATGATGTTTATTATGACAACTCCGCAACACAGCAGCAGTAAAAGAAAACGTAAAAGTCAGCAAATAATAAATACAGTTCCTGGGTACTACAGGATGGCAGGAGACACAGAGCACTGGTAGTGTGAGATAGTTCTTATGATCTTCTAGATGGAAAGTCCTTACCAGGCCCGACTGTAGCAATGGAGATAACCCAGGATTGTGCCAGCTGGTGTTCCAGGAAAAGCTGGGTTGCTGAAGGTAAAACAGCTGCTGTGGATACTGGCTGGAACCAGACTGTTGTTAGCACGGAGTGGATACTGGCTGGAACCAGTTAAATAATAAATGAACTTGGGAGCGATGAAATATGAACTGAAATGTAGAACTTGAGAGCGGATAAATAATAATACCGGTGGAGAGTGGTAAAGTGTAGAAAGGACACCGGCCCTTTAAGGGAAGCTGTACTCTGCTGGAAGCTGAGCTGGAAGCAGGTAATGTTGTAGCTGGAAACAGATCAATCCACAATGGATTGGAGAGTCAGGCTACACCGCAGGTGGAATGCTGGTGCGGGTCTCTATGGTGGAAGTCTTGAGACAGGAGCTGGAACCTGGAAGACAATCACAGGAGAGAGACAAACAGGAACTAGGTTTGACAACCAAAGCACTGACGCCTTCCTTGCTCAGGCACAGTGTATTTATACCTGCAGCAAGGAAGGGATTGGCTAGGCAATTATGCAGATTATCAATACTGAGAACAGATTGGTGGAAATGATCAGCTGACAGAATCCAAGATGGCTGCGCCCATGCAGACACTTGGAGGGAAGTTTGGTTTGTAATCCATGTGGTAATGAAAACAGTAATGGCGGCGCCGGCCACCGGAGACAGGAGGCGCCAGGCTGACAGATGCACATCCAACCACGCGGACACAGCGGAGGCCGCGGCTGACGTAATCGCCACTCAGACACTCTGCATGCAGAAGTTCAGGGACGGCGGCGGAGGCCGCGGGAGACGCCATGCCAGGTGTAATATGGCGTTTACTGTGACAGCGTCCCAGAGTGACAGGAGAGGATACAGGAATGTACACATCAGGATAACAGATGGGATCCGGTCCTGGAGCGCTGAGCCAGCCTTAGGAGGCATCTGATGGGTAAGAAATGGCGTCCAGATACCCGGATCGTGACAGCACCCCCCCCTTTAGGAGTGGCCCCAGGACACTTCTTTGGCTTTTGAGGAAACTTGGAATGGAATCTCCGGACCAAGGCAGGAGCATGGACATCAGAAGCATTGGTCCATGAACGTTCCTCAGGACCATAACCCTTCCAGTCAATAAGATATTGTAGTTGACCGTAACGGTGACGTGAGTCCAGGATCTTGGCCACTTCATACTCAACGCCTCGTTGAGTTTGGACTTTCGGAGTTGGAGGAAGTGAGGAATGAAACCGATTCAAGATCAGCGGTTTCAACAGGGAAACATGGAATGTCCTGGGTATTTTTAAGAAGGGAGGCAACTGGAGTCTGTAAGCAACAGGATTGATGACTTGTTCAATCTTAAAAGGACCGATATAGCGAGGTGCAAACTTCATACTGGGAACTCTTAACCTCAAATTCTTCGTGGATAACCATACCCGATCACCCACCTTGAGAGCAGGAACTGCTCGACGCTTCTTATCCGCAAACTTCTTGTACCTGAACGATGCCTTGAGCAGAGCTGATCGTACGCTCTTCCAGATATTGGCAAACTGATGCAAGGTGATATCCACTGCGGGAACAGAAGTTGCTGGAAGCGGTTGGAACTCAGGAACTTTAGGGTGGAATCCAAAGTTAGTGAAGAATGGTGTTGAAGCAGATGAAGAATGATACTGGTTGTTATGACAGAACTCGGCCCAGGTAAGTAATTGAACCCAGTCATCTTGAGAGGAGGACACATAGATGCGGAGGAAGGCCTCCAAGTCCTGATTCACCCTCTCGGTTTGACCATTGGTCTGAGGATGGTAAGCCGTGGAAAACTTTAGCTTGACTTGGAGGACTTGACATAAACTTCGCCAGAATTTGGCTGTGAATTGAACTCCTCGATCTGAGATAATTTCTTCAGGAAGACCGTGGAGTCGGAAGATCTCTTGTATGAATACTTGAGCCAACTTGGAAGCTGACGGAAGACCGGTGAGAGGAATGAAGTGTGCCATCTTGGTGAACCGGTCAACTACCACCCAGATGGTATTGAACTTGTTGCACATGGGTAAGTCTGTAATGAAATCCATCGACAAGTGGGTCCATGGTCGACGGGGAACGGATAGTGGAACCAGTTGCCCCGCAGGCGACTGGCGGGATACTTTATGTTGGGCACACTTTGGGCAAGATGCAATAAACTCCAAGACGTCCTTTTTCAGAGTTGGCCACCAATAGGACCTAGAGATAAACTCCAGGGTTTTTTGGACACCTGTATGTCCGGCAAAACGGGAAGCATGGGCCCAATGCATGAGCTTCTTCCTTAGCATCGGCTTCACAAAACTTTTCCCTGATGGGGGCGTAGAGTCCATCCCTACCGTGGAGAATGCCAACGGATTTATAATAGGATGCTTGTCTGAAGACTCTGACTCATTTTCTTGCTCCCATGAGCGGGAAAGGGCATCGGCCTTGCGATTCTGAGAGCCCGGACAGAACTGGAGTTTAAAGTCGAACCTGGAAAAGAAAAGTGCCCATCTGGCCTGACGAGGGTTGAGACATTGTGCGCCCTTCAGGTATAAAAGGTTCTTGTGGTCTGTAAGTATGGTGATTAAATGAGAAGCTCCCTCCAACAGATACCTCCACTCTTCTAGAGCGAGCTTGATGGCTAGCAACTCCTGGTCGCCAATGGCATAGTTGCGCTCAGCTGGGGAGAACTTCCGGGAGAAGAAACTGCAAGGATGTAAATGGCCATCTTTAGCCCTCTGAGATAACACCGCTCCTACTCCAACGGAGGAGGCATCCACCTCTAGGATGAAAGGAGAGTCGATGTCAGGCTGTTTCAGGACAGGCGCAGAGATGAACCTCTGTTTTAAAAGATGAAAAGCTTGCATGGCTTCTTCAGACCACTTGGACGGGTTAGCACCCTTCTTGGTGAAAGCAGTAATAGGCGCCACAATGGTGGAAAAGTCTCGTATAAACTTTCGGTAATAATTGGCGAACCCTAAGAACCTCTGGACCCCTTTGAGGGTTAAGGGTACCGGCCAATTCTGAATTGCTTGTAGTTTCTCAGGATCCATCTCTAGTCCGGAACCGGACACAATGTACCCTAGAAACGGAATGGACTTGACTTCAAAGACGCATTTTTCTAATTTGCAATAGAGATGATTGACACGGAGACGGGACAGAACCTCTTTAACCCAAAAACGATGTTCCTCTAAATCGTTGGCAAAAATGAGGATATCGTCTAGATAGACCACGACATGACGGTATAGAATGTCTCTGAAAATCTCATTGACAAAATGCTGGAAGACAGCTGGAGCATTGCTCAATCCGAAGGGCATGACGAGGTACTCATAATGTCCATCACGGGTGTTAAAGGCGGTCTTCCACTCGTCACCCTCACGGATCCGGATGAGATTGTATGCACCTCGCAAGTCCAGCTTTGTAAAGATGGTAGCTCCGCTAACTCTGTCAAAGAGCTCAGTAATCAGGGGTAAAGGATAACGGTTCTTGATGGTAATGTCGTTCAAACCTCTGTAGTCGATGCACGGCCGCAGACCACCATCTTTCTTTTTTACAAAAAAGAAGCCTGCGCCGGCTGGGGAAGAAGGTCGAATGAACCCCTTTGCTAGGTTCTCTTTAATGTATTCCTCCATAGAATGCATCTCAGGCAGAGACAACGGATAAGTTCGGCCTCGAGGTGGAACCTTCCCTGGAACGAGATCAATCGGGCAGTCCCATTCTCTATGAGGAGGAAGGATATCAGCAGAAGCTTTACTGAACACATCCGTGAAATCTTGATATGGAGGAGGTGGAACATCAGACGACCTGGGGGAGGAAGAACAGACAGGCAATACTTTAAACAAACATGTCTCTGCACAGGAGGAACCCCATGCCAGGATTTGCGTAGTCGTCCAATCAATTGTAGGATTGTGAAGACGGAGCCATGGAAGGCCCAGGACCACAGGATGTGTGGCTCTTGGAATCACTAAAAGTGAAATAAGTTCGGAATGAAGAACTCCCACTCTCAGACGAACTGGTAGAGTCCTTAGAGCAATAATAGTATAAAAAATTTTACTGCCATCCACGGCAGTTAAGGAAAAGGAGGAAGGAAGTCTCTCGGTGGGTAGGGACCACCGTTTAACATAGGCTTCAGTAATAAAGTTCCCAGCTGCTCCGGAATCAAGGAGAGCAATGACGTTCCGATAACGTTGAGCAACTTGAAGCGAGACTGGGAGATTACAATCATGAGGAGATGGAGAGGAGATCATTACTCCTAGCCGGCCCTCTCCTGGGCGAGCTAGGGTTTGGAGTTTTCCCGGACGTTCGGGACAGGCATTGATGGTGTGAGACGGAGCTGCACAGTAAAGACAAAGAGACTCAGAGAGACGTCTTCGGCGCTCAGCAGGAGTTAAACGGGAACGGCCAATTTGCATGGGCTCATCTTTAGATGGTGACAGTTGACGAGGAGGAGGAGCAGAAGATTTTGGAGCAGATGATCTTCCACGCTCAGTTGCTCTCTCTCTGAAACGTAAATCAACTTTCGTGCAGAGTGAGATTAGCTCATCTAACTTAGAAGGTAAGTCTCTGGTAGCTAACTCATCTTTAATAAGCTCAGATAAGCCATGCCAGAATGCAGCATACAGGGCCTCGTCGTTCCATGCCAGTTCGGATGCCAGGATCTGGAACTGTATCAGATATTGTCCTACAGTACGTGACCCCTGGCGTAAACGGAGAATCTCGGATGAAGCTGAGGTTACCCGGCCTGGCTCGTCGAAGATGCGCCTGAATGTTGACACGAATGCAGTGTAAGAAGATAGCAGGGTGTCGGACCTCTCCCATAACGGTGATGCCCAGTCAAGGGCGGAGCCACTGAGAAGAGAGATGATGTAGGCAATTTTTGTACGGTCACTGGGAAAATTGCCAGGTTGTAGCTCAAACTGAATCTCACACTGGTTGAGAAATCCCCTGCAGAATCTTGGAGATCCGTCAAATTTTGCTGGCGTTGGAAGATGAAGACGTGGAGCAGAAATGGGTAAGGTGGGTGGGGTTATAGCTGGAGTCACTGTGGTTGACGCACCAGATGCGCCTGATCCACGGAGAGTTGTCTGAATCCCATCCAGCCGAGTAGAGAGATCCTGGAGACAGCGGATGATGTGGCCCTGTGCAGCCTCCTGATGTTCTAGTCGGGCTGCCAGTTCTTGCATCGGCCTGGCCGCTTGATCCTGGTCTCCGGCTGGATTCATTAGGTCAGTGCTTACTGTCACAACTGAGGGCCTGAGCTGACGGGAGGCAGCCTCAGTTGTAGGGGCTGAGATGTACCGGAACCTGGGAGGTTGTATCAGACCCCTGGACATGTAAGTAACATGAATAATAACTGCCCGAAGGCGTGACCACGACAACTTGGATAAAAGTCAATGATGTTTATTATGACAACTCCGCAACACAGCAGCAGTAAAAGAAAACGTAAAAGTCAGCAAATAATAAATACAGTTCCTGGGTACTACAGGATGGCAGGAGCCACAGAGCACTGGTAGTGTGAGATAGTTCTTATGATCTTCTAGATGGAAAGTCCTTACCAGGCCCGACTGTAGCAATGGAGATAACCCAGGATTGTGCCAGCTGGTGTTCCAGGAAAAGCTGGGTTGCTGAAGGTAAAACAGCTGCTGTGGATACTGGCTGGAACCAGACTGTTGTTAGCACGGAGTGGATACTGGCTGGAACCAGTTAAATAATAAATGAACTTGGGAGCGATGAAATATGAACTGAAATGTAGAACTTGAGAGCGGAGAAATAATAATACCGGTGGAGAGTGGTAAAGTGTAGAAAGGACACCGGCCCTTTAAGGGAAGCTGTACTCTGCTGGAAGCTGAGCTGGAAGCAGGTAATGTTGTAGCTGGAAACAGATGAATCCACAATGGATTGGAGAGTCAGGCTACACCGCAGGTGGAATGCTGGTGCGGGTCTCTATGGTGGAAGTCTTGAGACAGGAGCTGGAACCTGGAAGACAATCACAGGAGAGAGACAAACAGGAACTAGGTTTGACAACCAAAGCACTGACGCCTTCCTTGCTCAGGCACAGTGTATTTATACCTGCAGCAAGGAAGGGATTGGCTAGGCAATTATGCAGATTATCAATACTGAGAACAGATTGGTGGAAATGATCAGCTGACAGAATCCAAGATGGCTGCGCCCATGCAGACACTTGGAGGGAAGTTTGGTTTGTAATCCATGTGGTAATGAAAACAGTAATGGCGGCGCCGGCCACCAGAGACAGGAGGCGCCAGGCTGACAGATGCACATCCAACCACGCGGACACAGCGGAGGCCGCGGCTGACGTAATCGCCACTCAGACACTCTGCATGCAGAAGTTCAGGGACGGCGGCGGAGGCCGCGGGAGACGCCATGCCAGGTGTAATATGGCGTTTACTGTGACAGCGTCCCAGAGTGACAGGAGAGGATACAGGAATGTACACATCAGGATAACAGATGGGATCCGGTCCTGGAGCGCTGAGCCAGCCTTAGGAGGCATCTGATGGGTAAGAAATGGCGTCCAGATACCCGGATCGTGACACTTAGGCACTTCTCAGAGGAGGACCTGGGACAACTCACTGGTCATGTTTCTGGTGCAATCAGTACCACAATATAGGGCCATATCGGTTCATTACACTTTTCTAAATGATAATTTTGGAGCAATCTAAGATAACTGGAGGCATGTCCAACTGATTGACTCATTTTCCCTACCATAACCATACCTGTACGGGAAAAAAGCCCTTGTGTTTTCTTACAAAATATTACCAACCAGTATGAATACTGAGCTTTTTCTCAATGTATATCATAATGCCTGTCTGTCTACACTCAGAAATTTCCTTATGGGAACCTTAGAGAGTCATTGTTGCCTAAAATGCCACCAGGAGGAAGTGGATACTTACCATTGTCTTTGGGCATGCCCCATTATTCAATACTTTTGTCATCTCGTCCACTGATATGCGGAGGCTAAACTTATCAACCATGTCCCTTTCACTCCTGAGTGGGCAACTTATGACCATAGAGAGAAAATAGGATTTTAATTACCTACCAGTAAATCCTTTTTTCGTAGTCCGTAGAAGATGCTGGGGTCCACATTAGTACCATGGGGTATAGATGAGTCCACAAGGAACCATTAGCACTTTAAGAGTGTGGGCTGGCTCCTCCCTCTATGCCCCTCCTACCAGACTCAGTCTAGAAACTGTGCCCGAGGAGACGGACATCTTCAAGAAAAGGATTATACACAGATAGTGGCGAGATTCATACCAGCTCACACATACAAGGCTAACGAGCTTGAAAAACTTCAGCAACAGCTGAAACATTACTTACCTAGTAATAATGCAGTACATAACTAGCAACAAAGTTGTACTGAACCAGATAACAACTGCAGGAAAACGAAGCGCTGGGCGGGCGCCCAGCATCCTCTACGGACTAGGAGAAAAGGATTTACCAGTAAATTATTAAAATCCTATTTTCTCTTACATCATAGAGGATGCTGGGGTCCACATTAGTACCATGGGGATATACCAAAGCTCCCAGAACGGGAGGGACAGCGCAGAGGCTCCTGCAAAACTGATTGGCCTCTGATTATCTGAAGTTCAGTCAAAGTATCAAACTTGTAGAACTTTGCAAACGTGTTCGACCCAGACCAAGATGCTGCTCTGCAAAGTTGTAATGCCAAGGCACCCCGGGCACCGCCCAGGAAGACCACACCTTACGAGTAGAGTTGGCCTTAACAGACCTAGGACACGGCAATCCCACCGTAGAATACGCATGCTGGATAGTGAACCTGATCCAGCGAGAAATAGTCTGCTTAGAAGCAGGACACACAATTTTCTTGGGATCATATAGGACAAAAAGAGAGTCCGATTTTCTGTGACGAGCAGTCCTCTTCACATAGATCCTCAGAGCCCTTACCACAGCTAAGGACTTAGATTAAATTGAGGAGTCAGTAGCCACTGGCACCACAATAGGTTGGTTGATATGAAATGCCGACACAACCTTAGGAAGGAACTGTTGATGAGTCCTGAGTTCCGCCCTATCTTCATGGAAGACCAGATAGGGACTTTTCCAGGACAAAGCCCCAATTCCGACACACGTCGAGCCGAAGCCAAGGCCAACAAGGTTACCGCCTTCCACGTGAGAAACTTGATTTCAGCCAAACCAATCCGATTGCATGAAATGTAACACCACAACAAGATCCCAGGGTGCCGTTGGTGCCACAAAGGGAGGCTGGATGTGCAGAACCCCTTTCAAAAATGTCTGAACCTCAGGGAGGACAGCCAATTGTTTCTGGAAGAAAATGGACAACGCTGAGATCTGGACCTTGATAGAGCCCAATCTCAGGCCCATATCCACACCTGCTTGCAAGAAAAGGAGAAAACGTCCAAGTTGAAACTCCACCGCAGGAAATTTCTTGGATTCACACCAAGACACATATTTTTTCCAAATTCTATGGTAATGTTAAGACGTTACCCCCTTCCTAGCCTGTATCAGGGTAGAAATAACCTCGCTCAGAATACCCTTTTCGAACTAAGATCTGGCGCTCAACCGCCATGTCGTCAAACGTAGCCGTGGTAAGTCTTGATAAGCGAACGGCCCCTGCAGTAGAAGATCCTCCCGAAGAGGTAGGGGCCTTGGATCTTCCAGCAGTAGATCCAGCAGATCCATTTATCAAGCCCTCCTTGGCCAGTCTGGAGCAATGAGGATTGCCAGAACTTTTGTTCTTTTTACAAGTTGTAGAACTCTTGGAATTAGAGGGAGTGGAGGGAATACATACACTGACGTGAACACCCACGGCGTTACTAGTGTGTGCACCGCCACTGCCTGTGGGTCCCTCAACCTGGAACAGAACTTCCGCAGCTTCTTGTTGAGACAGGAGGCCATCATGTCTATGTGAGGAACCCCCCACCAACCGGTTACCTCCTCGAACACCTCCGGGTGGAGGCCCCACTCTCCTGGATAGAGATCGTGTCTGCTGAGGAAGTCCACTTCCCAGTTGTCTACTCCTGGAAAGAAGATTGCTGACATCGCTACAGCATGCCTTTCTGCCCAGAGGAGAATTTTTGTCACCTCTGACATTGCAGCCCTGCTCTTCTTTCCGCCTTGTCGGTTTATGTAGGCCACTGTGGTCACATCCGACTGCACCTGAACAACCTGATCTTGTAGAAGGTGTGCTGCTTGAAGAAGGCCGTTGTATACGGCTCTTAGCTCCAGGATGTTTATTGGAAGAAGGAACTTCTGACTTGACCATCTTCCTTGGAAGGTCTCCCCTTGAGTGACTGCTCCCCAACCTCTCAGACTTGCATCCGTGGTTAAAAGGATCCAGTCCTTAACTCCGAACCTTCAGCCCTCCAGAAGATGTGGTAGTTGTAGCCACCAGAGGAGTGAAATCCTGGCTTTCAGAGACAGACGTATCCTCTGGTGCATGTGTAGGTGAAATCCCAACCACTGGTCCAAGAGATCTAGTTGAAAGGATCGATTATGAAACCTTCCAGACTGCAGAGCCTCGTAGGAGGCAACCATCTTCCCCAGAAGGCAGATGCACTGATGAACCGACACCCTTGCAGGCTTCAAGACATCCCGGACCATGGTTTGAATTACCAATGCTTTCTCCACCTGCAGAAACACCCTCTGCACCTCCGTGTCGAGGATCATCCCCAGGAAAGACGGCCTCTTTGTCGGGTCCAGATGAGACTTTGGAAGGTTCAGAATCCAACTGTGCTTGAGTAGATGCGTTGTGAGAGCAATGGATCTTAACAACTTCTCCTGGGACGATGCCTTGATCAGCAGATCGTCCAGATATGGAATTATGTTCACCCTCTGCTTGCTGCGGAGAACTATCATCTCTGCCATCACTTTGATGAAGACCCTCGTGCCGTGGAGAGACCGAATGGCAGTGCCTGAAACGGATAGTGATCGTCTAACAGTGCAAACCTGAGATAAGCCTGATGCGGCGACCAAATGGGGGACACCAGGAACTTTCCCTCCGTCAGTCCTGAGATAACTGCCCTCAGAAACTCCATCTTGAATTTGAAGTCCCTGAGATAAGGGTTCAAAGATTTCAAGTTCAGAATTGGCCTTACTGAACCATCCGGCTTCGGTAACACAAAAAGGTCCGAAAAGTAACCTTTGTTCAACTGATGATGTGGAACTGGAACAATGACCTCGGACAATTTTTGGATAGCGTCCAGTAGAATAGCTCTGTCTGCCGGCAAAGCCGGTAAGCCTGATTTGAAAAATCTTGAGGTGGGAGAGTTTGAAACTCCAGCCTGTACCCCCGGGACACAATATCCTGTATCCAGGGGTCCATGCCTGACGACTCCCAGATGTGGCTGAAATGCTGTAGTCTTGCTCCCACCTGACCATCCTCCAGACTTTGCGGTCCACCGTCATGCTGAGGACTTTGAGGTACCAGAAGCAGGCTTCTGGTCGTGGAAACCTGCGGGAGCAGGCTTTTTGGATTTGGCACGACCACCTCTAAAGAAGGTGTGAGAGGGTTTGTTCTTTCTAGGCCTAGCGGGCCGAAAGGACTGTGACATGTTGGGAGTAAAAGGCTTCTTTGTAGCCGGTGCAGCTGAGGAGAGAAAAGGAGACTTACCCGCAGTAGCTGTGGCAATCCACGCATCCAGCGCCTCCCCAAACAGAGCCTGACCTGTATAGGGTAGGCTCTCCACACTTTTCCTGGATTCCGCGTCCGCAGACCATTGGCGCAGCTAGAGACCCCTGCGAGCCGAGACGGACATGGAGGAGATCCCTGCAGCCATGGAACCCAGATCCTTCATGGATTCTACCAGGAACCCTGCAGAATCCTGTATGTTACGTAAAAATAAATCAACGTCACCTTTATCCATCATAGACAAGTCCTCCTGCAGAGTGATTGACCACCTGGCTATAGCTTTTGAAATCCATGCACAGGAAATAGTAGGCCGCGGTATAGCCCCTGAAGCTGTGTATATGGATTTGAGCGTAGCATCCACTTTGCGATCTGCCGGGTCATTCAACGCGGTAGATACCGCGACTGGTAAGACCACCTGTTTTGACAGCCTAGAGACAGAGGCGTCAACTATAGATGGGGACTCCCGTTTTTTTTCTATCATCTTCAGGGAAGGGAAAAGCAACCAGAACCCTTTTAAGGATCTGGAATTTTTTCCCCGGGTTTTCCCAGGCTTTTTCAAATATAGCATTTAATTCCTTAGATGCAGGGAAGGTGAGAGGGTCTTTCTTACAGTCCATGAAAAAGCTTCCTTAACCTGCTCAGGAGGTGTGTCAGAAATATGTAACATATCCCGCATGGCCTCAATCATCAACTGCGCCCCCTTAGCAAGTGATGCCGTCCGTCTCGACACATCCCCATCACCGTCTGCTGTGTTAGAATCGGTATCCGTGTCATCCTGCGTAATCTGGGCAAGAGCACGTTTGTGAGACTGTACCACAGGGGGACCCGAGGGAACAGAACCGGACCATACTGCCATAGAGGACTGCAATACCTGAGTTGCATGCTCAGTTCTTACAACCCTTTCAGAAATCTGAGAAATAGCCCGCCTAAGAGAGGCTAACAACTACGGTTCTCTAGCTGGGATCTGCGCTACAACAGTGCAATCCTGATTACATGGGATGGGATCTTCCTGAGAAGATATATCCTCGGCAGCATATGAGACAGAGTCTCTAGACATGTTTGCTTGTACACCCCACACACACCCAGGGTACAGGGCAGACAGAGTTTCTCCACAAGAATGGCAGAGAGACACAGAGACTGGAGCCAACCCACACACAGCGCTATAGAGGTATAGGGAGACCCTAAACCAGCGCTGACTGTGTCCCTTAATAGGTGACACAGTCTATACACAGCCTCCCCTCCCTTCTACAACCCCCTGGTACCGTACAGATAGCTGGAGGTGATCTGGAGGGACTGCTCTTCCACTGGCAGCGTGTCTGCAGGCAGGAAAATGGTGCTGAACGCAGCTGGGTCCGCTCTGAGGAGAAGCTTCGCCCCCTTAATGGCGCTGTCTTCCCGCTCTTCCAAGATTATAGTGGCCTGAGGATTTAGTGCTGGCTGAGAACGCAGACCCCGACAGGCTTTCTGGTCAGTGTAGGGTTAAGGTGCCGGCTCAGGGCGCCCCTCACAGTGCCGCACCAAGTACCGCTGAGCCCCCGGAGCGCAGTTAGTACTGCGCTCCTACCCTGTAGCCGCCATCTTCACATCGGCTCACTGCTTGTTAGGGAGCCGATGACTCACTCGCCACACTTCAGCTCTGTAAAGAGGGTGGCGGCATTCTGCTGGGGTGAGCGTTCCCCTGTGGTGGGGAGTGATCTACCCCCTCTGGAGCTCAGTGTCCAGTCAGTGGAGACAGTGGCTCAGACCCCGCAGGGCGGACACTGCTCCCCCCTCAGTCCCTCGATGCAGAGAGGCTGTTGCCAGCAGCCTCCCTGTAAAATAACAAACTCTAAAATAAACTTTTCTAAAGAAGCTCTGTAGAGCTCCCCTAGCTGTGACCTGCTCCTCCGGGCACATTTTCTAAACTGAGTCTGGTAGGAGGGGCATAGAGGGAGGAGCCAGCCCACACTGTTAAACTCTTAAAGTGCCAATGGCTCCTGGTGGACCCATCTATATCCCATGGTACTAATGTGGACCCCAGCATCCTCTAGGACATAAGAAAAATACCCGACATTTTTGCCGAAAGTGGTATTGGCCTTTCATGTGAATCAACTATTGTGGTTCCAGTCTTATCCAACACTTCAGTTGCTCCAAAGTCCCTGGATGTGGTAAGGGTTTTGAGGATTTACATCAAAAGGATGGCTCGTCACAGGAAGTCTGACTTGCTTTTTGTCCTTTATGAGGCTAAAAAAAATTGGTCGCCCTGCCTCCAAGCAGTCCATTGCTCCTTGGCTCAAATTGACTATCCAACAAGCCTATACTTTGGTGGCTGTACCGCTGACAAGTTCTGTCCAGGCTCACTCCACGAGGTCTGTGGGTTCTTCCTGGGCGGCTGCCTGGGGTGTCTCGGCCTTACAGTTGTGCTGGGCAGCAACTTGTCTGGTGTGAACACCTTTGTTAAGTTCTATAGGTTTGAAACCTTGGCCAAAGATGACCTTCAGTTTGGTCAGGCGGTTTTGCAGAAGTCTCAGCACTGTCCCACCCATTCTGGGAGCTTTGGGACGTCCCCATGGTAATAGAGAGTCCCAGTATCCACTAGGACGTTAGAGAAAATATGAATTTAATACCTACCGATAATTCCTTTTCTCGTAGTCCGTAGTGGATACTGGGTGCCCGCCTCAGTACTTTGTGTTCCTGCTTATCTGGTTGTGTTATTGGATGGGTCTGTTGTTGCTTTCCTGTTCCATGTTTGGTTAACGTTGCTTTCCTCTGCTCTGGTTAGCTCTGCTATCTTATTTTTTTGTGTGTTGGTTCATTACCTCACCGCTTTATGTGTTTATATCGTTTTGTCCGTCTCCTCGGGCACAGTTTCCTAGACTGAGTCTGCTAGGAGGGGCATAGAGGGAAGGAGCCAGCACACACTTATTATTTTCTTAAAGTGGCAGGCTCCAGTGGACCCGATTAATACCCCATGGTAATCTAGAATTCCTCAGTATCCACTGCGGACTACGAGAAAAGGAATTACCGGAAGGTATTAAGTTCCTATTATTACTCACCTGTGCTGATATCTGTAGGGACATTCTCCTCCTTATACTGCTGTTCACCCCTCAAAAATGTCTCTTCTAAATCTTCTGCCTTATTATCAGTCACATACGTCTCTTCTTCTCCCTCTATATCTTCTGCCTTATTATCAGTCACATACGTCTCTTCTTCTCCCTCTATATCTTCTGCCTTCATATCAGTCACATACGTCTCTTCTTCTCCCTCTATATCTTCTCCCTTCATATCAGTCGCATACGTCTCTTCTTCTCTCTCTGTATCTTCTGCCTTCATATCAGTCACATACGTCTCTTCTTCTCCCTCTATATCTTTTGCCTTCATATCAGTCACATACGTCTCTTCTTCTCCCTCTATAGCTTCTGCCTTCATATCAGTCACATACGTCTCTTCTTCTCTCTCTGTATCTTCTGCCTTCATATCAGTCACATACGTCTCTTCTCTCTATATCTTCTGCCTTCATATCAGTCACATACGTCTCTTCTTCTCCCTCTATATCTTCTGCCTTCATATCAGTCACATACGTCTCGTCTTCTCCTTCTGTATCTTCTGCCTTCATATCAGTCACATACGTCTCTTCTTCTCCCTCTGTATCTTCTGCCTTCATATCAGTCACATATGTCTCTTCTTCTCCCTCTATATCTTCTGCCTTCATATCAGTTACATACGTCTCTTCTTCTCCCTCTATATCTTTTGCCTTCATATCAGTCACATACGTCTCTTCTTCTCCTTCTGTATCTTCTGCCTTCATATCAGTCACATACGTCTCTTCTTCTCCCTCTGTATCTTCTGCCTTCATATCAGTCACATATGTCTCTTCTTCTCCCTCTATATCTTCTGCCTTCATATCAGTCACATACGTCTCTTCTTCTCCCTCTATATCTTCTGCCTTCATGTCAGTCGCATACGTCTCTCCTTCTTCCTCTTTATCCTCATATCTGTATAACATACTTGCCTACCTGACCCTCTCTATGAGGGAGAAAATGCTCTGTTCCTGGACATGTATGATTGCCATCACCTGTGGTGAGCTAGTTAATTGATAAGAAAGGTGTTTCACCACAGGTGATGGCAATCCTACATTACCAGGACAGTCCAGGAACAGAGCATTTCCTCCCTCATGGAGAGGGTCAGGTAGGCAAGTATGCTGTATAATAATAATAATAATAATAATAACAGGACACCACAGGCTGCTCCCCTTGTATAATAATAATAATAATAATAATAATAACAACAGGACACCACAGGCTGCTCCTCCTGTATAATATTAATAATAACAACAACAGGACAACCCAGGCCGCTCCCCCTGTATAATAATAAACAACAGGACACCAACAGGTTAATGGATGAGAAAGGTATTCAGCACAGATGATGGCAATCATACATTCAGAGGGAAGTCCAGGAGCAGAGCATTGTGTCCCTCCTGGAAAGAGTCATGTTGGGAGGTATGGATAGGTAGGTAGGTAGGTGTGTGTGTGTGTGTGTGTGTGTGTGTGTGTGTGTGTGTTTTAGATCTCAGGGCCCACCTGTTTTAAGTACCCTGGGCCCCCTGAAGCCTTAATCCAGCTCTGCAACAATAACAGGACACCATAGGCTGCTCTCCCTGTATAATAATAATAATAACAATAACAGGACACCATAGGCTGCTCTCCCTGTATAATAATAATAATAATAACAACAACAGGACATCACAGGCTGCTTCCCCAGTATAATAATAATAACAACAGGACATCACAGGCTGCTTCTCCTATATAATAATAATAACAACAGGACATCACAGGCTGCTCCCCCTGTATAAGAATAACAGGACACCACAGGCTGCTCCCCCTGTATAATAATAACAACAGGACACCACAGGCCACTCCCCCTGTATTATAAAAATAACAACACGACACTACAGACTGCTCCCCCTGTATAATAATAATAATAACAGGACACCACAGGCTGCTCCCCCCTGCATAACAACAATACAGAGCCGGATTAAGGGGGGGCCCCAGGGGTAAGTACCCACCCCCCCCTCCACAGATCAGATCTCTGATCCGATCTGCTGTACTGTGTTCGCAGCTCCCCACTTCACTGCCAGACACTGTTGCGGCCACGGCGGCGCCAGGCTGCTTCCCCAGTATAATAATAATAATAATAACAGGACACCACAGGCTGCTCCCCCTGTATTATAATAACAGGACACCACAGGCTGCTCCCCCTGTATTATAACAATAATAATAATAACAACAGGACACCACAGGCTGCTCGGCTCCCCCTGTATAACCATAACAGGACACAACAGGCTGCTCCTCCTGTATAATAATAATAATAATAACAAAAGGACACCACAGGCTACTTCCCCTGTATAATACACACAGAGGGGCAGCAGCCTCACCCCAGGAGCTGACACTCCATTACAGGCCGGGCACATGCTCATTATACCCGCTGCTGCTGCTGCTCCTGCCCATGGGGGAATTATCTGAGTAACAGGAGCTCCCAGCGATCTGCAGCCTCAGGCAGGGGGAGGAGGAGTGGAAATACCGGAGTCTGGGACACAACAACATGGCCGCCGGACTACAGGAACGGAGGTCTCTCCCCCTAGTGACGGCCGCCCCCGTGTGACGTCATGCTGTGTGTACACCGCGCCCTCTAGTTGCAGCTGCTGCCGGCGGCCACCAGGGAGAGAGACTATAACAAAGAACTGAGGTGTCTGATATAATAGAACTCCGGGAACATGGCCGCCGCCTCCTATTCTCCTCTGCTCCTGCTGCAGCTGCTTTCACGCCTGGGCTACTGCATAATGGCGGCTGTGTGACAGGTACAGTATATGTGTGTGTTCCTGCCCTGTGTGTGTGTGTGCCGGGCGCTATGGGTATAGGGGGTGTGTGAACCGGGCGCTATGGGTATAGGGTGTATGTGCTGGGCGCTGTGGGTGTAGGGTGTGTGTGTGCTGGGCGCTGTGGGTATAGGGTGTGTGTGTGCCGGGCGCTGTGGGTATAGGGTGTGTGTGTGCCGGGCGCTGTTGGTATAGGGTGTGTGTGTTCCTGGCGCTGTGGGTATAGGGTGTGTGTGTGCCGGGCGCTATGCGTATAGGGTGTGTGTATGTGCCGGGCGCTATGGGTATAGGGTGTGTGTGTGTGTCGGGCGCTATGGGTATAGGGTGTTTGTGCCTGGCACTATGGGTATAGGGTGTGTGTGTGCCGGGTGCTATGGATATAGGGGGTGTTTGCCGTGTCATTATAGGTATAGGGTGTGTGTTCTGGGCGCTATGGGTATAGGGTGTGTGTACAAGGCGCTATGGGTATAGGGTGTGTGTGTGCCGGGCGCTATGGGTATAGGGTGTTTGTGCCGGGCACTATGGGTATAGGGTGTGTGTGTGCCGGGCGCTATGGATATAGGGGGTGTTTGCCGTATCATTATAGGTATAGGGTGTGTGTTCTGGGCACTTTGGGTATAGGGTGTGTGTGTGTGCCGGGCGCTATGGGTATAAGGTGTGTGTGTGTGTGCCAGGCGCTATGGGTATAGGGGGTGTGTGCCGGCCACTATGGGTATAGGGGGGGAATGTGCTGGGCGCTATGGGTATAGGGTGTGTGTGTGCCGGGCGCTATGGATATAGGGGGTGTTTGCCGTATCATTATAGGTATAGGGTGTGTGTTCTGGGCACTTTGGGTATAGGGTGTGTGTGTGTGCCGGGCGATATGGGTATAGGGTGTGTGTGTGTGTGCCAGGCGCTATGGGTATAGGGAGAGTGTGCCGGCCACTATGGGTATAGGGGGGGAATGTGCTGGGCGCTATGGGTATAGGGTGTGTGTGTGCTGGGCGCTGTGGGTATAGGAGATGTGTGTGCTGGGCGTTATGGGTATAGGGTGTGTGTGTGTTGGGCGCTATGGGTATAGGGTGTGTGTGTGTGTGTGCCGGGCGCTATGGGTATAGGGTGTGTGTGTGTGTGTGTGTGTGCCGGGCGCTATGGGTATAGGGTGTGTGTGTGTGTGCCGGGCGCTATGGGTATAGGAGGTGCGTTGTGCCGGGCACTATGCGTATAGGGGGTGTGTGTTCCAGGCGTTGTGGGTATGGGGGGGGGGGGTATGCCGGGCACTATGGATATAGGGTGTGTGTGTGCCGGGCACTATGGGTATAGGGTGTGGGTGTGCTGGGCGCTATGCGTATACGGGGTGTGTATGCCGGGCGCTGTAGGTATAGGGGGGGTGCCGGGTCATTATATGTGTAAGAGATGTGTGCCCTGGGCGTTATGGGTATAGGGGGTGTGCGCCGGGCGCTATGGGTATAGGGGGTGTGTGTGTCGGGCACTTTGGTTATAGGATGTGTGTGTGTGCCGGGGGCTATGGGTACAGGGTGTGTGTGTGTGCCGGGGACTATGGGTACAGGGTGTGTGTGTGTCGGGCGCTATGGGTACAGGGTGTTTGTGCCGGGCACTATGGGTGTAGGGTGTGTGTGTGCCGGGCGCTATGGATATAGGGGGTGTTTGCTGTGTCATTATAGGTATAGGGTGTGTGTTCTGGGCGCTATGGGTATAGGGTGTGTGTGTGCCGGGCGCTATGGATATAGGGGGTGTTTGCTGTGTCATTATAGGTATAGGGTGTGTGTTCTGGGCGCTATGGGTATAGGGTGTGTGTGTGCCGGGAGCTATGGATATAGGGTGTGTGTGTGCCGGGAGCTATGGGTATAGGGTGTGTGTGCCGGGCACTATAGGTATAGTGGGTGTGTGTGTGTTGGGCGCTATGGGTATAGGGTGTGTGTGTGTGTGTGTGTAGGGCGCTATGGGTATAGGGTGTGTGTGCCGGGCACTATGGGTGTAGGGTGTGGGTGTGCCGGGCGCTATGGATATAGGGGGTGTTTGCTGTGTCATTATAGGTATAGGGTGTGTGTTCTGGGCGCTATGGGTATAGGGTGTGTGTGCCGGGAGCTATGGATATAGGGTGTGTGTGTGCCGGGAGCTATGGGTATAGGGGGTGTGTGCCGGGCACTATAGGTATAGTGGGTGTGTGTGTTGGGCGCTATGGGTATAGGGGTGTGTGTGTGTAGGGCACTATGGGTATAGGGTGTGTGTGCCGGGCACTATGGGTATAGGGGGGGAATGTGCCGGGCACTATGGGTATAGGGGGGTATGTGCTGGGCGCTATGGGTATAGGGGTGTGTGCGCCAGGCACTATGGATATAGGGTGTGTGTGCCGGGCACTATGGGTATAGGGGGGGGAATGTGCCGGGCACTATGGGTATAGGGGTGTGTGCGCCGGGCACTATGGGTATAGGGTATGGGGGGGGGGGGGTTCTGAGCTCTATGTTCACAGCATGTCACCTTTCCATTGTTTGTTTATATAGGAGCTTATCTCACCTGTTTCCCCTACTGTCTCCCTACCTCTCTTCCCTCCCTTCCATCCACCACTCAGGCGTCCTTCACAGAAATAATCTTTCTCTGACGTCCTAGTGGATGCTAGGAACTCCGTAAGGACCATGGGAAATAGACGGGCTCCGCAGGAGACTGGGCACTCTAAAAGAAAGATTAGGTACTATATCTGGTGTGCACTGGCTCCTCCCTCTATGCCCCTCCTCCAGACCTCAGTTAGAATCTGTGCCCGGCCAGAGCTGGGTGCTCCTAGTGAGCTCTCCTGAGCCTGCTAGTTAAAGAAAGTATTTTGTTAGGTTTTTTATTTTCAGAGAGCTTCTGCTGGCAACAGACTCTCTGCTACGTGGGACTGAGGGGAGAGAAGCAAACCTACTAACTGTGGCTAGGTTGCGCTTCTTAGGCTACTGGACACCATTAGCTCCAGAGGGTTCGAACACAGGCAGCTGTCCTCGATCGTCCGTTCCCGGAGCCGCGCCGCCGTCCCCTTCGCAGAGCCAGAAGATCAGAAGCTGGAAGAAGGTCAAATCGGCGGCTGAAGACTCCTGTCTTCATTTAGGGTAGCGCACAGCATCGCAGCTGTGCGCCATTGCTCCCACTGCACACCACACACTCCGGTCACTGTAGGGTGCAGGGCGCTGGGGGGGGGAGGGGAGGGGGGGGGGGGGCGCCCTGGGCAGCAATTAGAGTACCTTTGGCATAAATCTACACATAATACAGTCTGGTACTGTATATGTGAAAAATCCCCCGCCATTTTCCTGTCACAGACAGCGGGAGAAGCCCACCGCTGAGGGGGCGGGGCCTTCTTCCTCAGCACACCAGCGCCATTTTTCTTCACAGCTCCGCTGGAAGGACGCTCCCCAGGCTCTCCCCTGCAGTCTCCTGGAAGCTAGAAGGGTAAAAAGAGAGGGGGGGGCACATACATTTAGGCACAAAAGGTGTTTATTAAGCAGCTATTGGGAAATCACTTCTTGTGGTGTATATCCCTGAGTTATATAGCGCTGTGGTGTGTGCTGGCATACTCTTTCTCTGTCTCCCCAAAGACCTTGTGGGGTCCTGTCCTCAGTCAGAGCATTCCCTGTGTGTGTGCTGTGTGTCGGTACGGCTGTGTCGACATGTTTGATGAGGAGGGTTACGTGGAGGTGGAGCAAGTGCAGATAAATGTGGTGTCGCCGCCGTCGGTGCCGACTCCTGATTGGATGGATATGTGGAAGGTCTTAAATGACAATGTAAACTCATTACACAAAAGGTTTGATGATGTTGCAGCCGGGGGACAGCCGGGCTCTCAACCCGGGCCTGCCCAGGCGCCTCAGAGGCCGTCAGGGTCTCAAAAACGCCCACTATATCAGTTGGTTGACACGGATGCCGACACGGAGTCCGACTCCAGTGTCGGCGATGATGAGGCACAATTACAGCCTAAAATGACCAAGGCCATCCGATACATGATTATTGCAATGAAAAATGTATTACACATTTCAGAGGTTGACCCTGTCCCTGACAAGAGGGTAAATATGTTTGGGGAGAAAAAGCAGCCAGTGACTTTTCCCCCGTCACATGAATGAAATGAGTTATGTGAAGAAGCGTGGTCTTCCCCTGATAAGAAAGTGGTGATTCCCAAAAGAATACTAATGGCGTACCCTTTCCCGCCAACGGATAGGTTACGTTGGAAATCCTCCCCTAGGGCAGACAAGGCCCTGACGCGCTTATCTAAGAGAGTGGCCCTGCCGTCTCAGGATACGGCCGCCTTAAAGGAGCCTGCGGATAGGAAGCAGGAAGGTATCCTGAAGTCAGTGTATACACACTCTGGTACTCTACTGAGACCGGCTATTGCTTCAGCCTGGATGTGCAGTGCTGTAGCAGCATGAACAAATACTCTGTCGGAGGAGTTAGATACCCTGGACAGGGATACCGTATTGCTAACCCTTGGCCATATTAAAGACGTTGTCTTGTATATGCGGGATGCCCAGAGGGACATTTGCCTGCTGGGCTCTAGAATAAATGCAATGTCCATTTCTGCCAGGCGGGTCTTATGGACTCGGCAATGGACAGGGGATGCCGACTCTAAAAAACACATGGAGGTTTTGCCTTATAAGGGTGAGGAGTTGTTTGGGGACGGTCTCTCGGACCTCGTATCCACAGCAACAGCTGGAAAGTCAACTTTCTTGCCACAGGTTTCCCCACAGCCTAAGAAAGCACCGTATTACCAAATGCAGTCCTTTCGTTCTCAAAAAAGCAAGAAAGTCAGAGGTGCGTCCTTTCTTGCTAGAGGCAGGGGTAGAGGAAAGAAGCTGCGCCATGCAGCCAGTTCCCAGGAACAAAAGTCCTTCCCGGCTTCCACTAAGTCCACCGCATGACGCTGGGGCTCCACAGGCGGAGCCAGGAGCGGTGGGGGCGCATCTCCGACACTTCAGCAATCAGTGGGTTCGCTCACAGGTGGATCCTTGGGCTATACAGATTGTATCGCAGGGATACAAGCTGGAGTTCGAGGTGACCCCCCGTCACCGGTACCTAAAATCTGCCTTGCCAGCTTCTCCCACGGAGAGGGAGGTAGTCCTGACGGCAATTCACAAGCTGTACCTCCAGCAAGTGATAATACTGGTACCCCCCCTTCAGCAGGGAAAGGGTTACTATTCCACACTGTTCGTGGTACCGAAACCGGACGGTTCGGTAAGACCCATTCTAAATTTAAAATCCTTGAACATTTACATGAAAAAGTTCAAGTTCAAAATGGAATCGCTCAGAGCGGTCATTGCGAGCCTGGAAGAGGGGGATTTTATGGTATCTCTGGACATCAAGGATGCGTACTTGCATGTCCCCATTTATCCACCTCACCAGGAGTACCTCAGGTTTGTGGTACAGGACTGTCATTACCAATTCCAGACGTTGCCGTTTGGTCTGTCCACGGCACCGAGAGTTTTTACCAAGGTAATGGCGGAAATGATGGTACTCCTTCGGAAGCAAGGAGTTAGTTATCCCGTACTTTGACGATCTCCTCATAAAGCGATGTCCAGGGAGCAGTTGTTGATCAGCGTAGCATACTCTCAGGAAGTGTTGCTGCGGCACGGCTGGATTCTGAATATTCCAAAGTCGCAGCTGAGTCCTACGACGCGTCTGCCCTTCCTGGGTATGATTCTGGACACAGAAAAAAGGAAGGTGTTTCTCCCGGAGGAAAAGGCTCAGGAGTTAGTCACTCTGGTCAGAGACCTCCTGAAACCAAAACAGGTATCGGTGCACCACTGCACGCGAGTACTGGGAAAGATGGTGGCGTCATACGAAGCCATTCCTTTCGGCAGGTTCCATGCCAGGATCTTTCAGTGGGATCTGTTGGACAAGTGGTCTGGATCGCATCTTCAGATGCATCGGCTGATCACCCTGTCCCCGAGGGCCAAGGTGTCTCTTCTGTGGTGGTTGCAGAATGCTCATCTTCTCCAGGGCCGCAGGTGCGGCATACAGGACTGGGTCCTGGTGACCACGGATGCAAGCCTCCGCGGATGGGGGGCAGTCACTCAAGGAAGAAACTTCCAGGGCCTGTGGTCAAGTCAGGAGACTTGTTTGCACATAAACATACTGGAATTAAGGGCCATATACAATGCCCTGAGTCAAGCGGAGCCCCTGCTTCGAGACCAACCAGTGCTGATTCAGTCAGACAACATCACGGCAGTCGCCCATGTAAACCGCCAGGGCGGCACAAGAAGCAGGGTGGCAATGGCGGAAGCCACAAGGATTCTGAGTTGGGCGGAGAATCACGTGCAAGCACTGTCAGCAGTGTTCATTCCGGGTGTGGACAACTGGGAAGCAGACTTCCTCAGCAGACACGACCTCCACCCGGGAGAGTGGGGACTTCATCAAGAAGTCTTCGAGCAGATTGCAAATTGGTGGGAACGGCCACAGGTGGACATGATGGCGTCCCGCCTAAACAAAAAGCTAAAAAAATATTGCGCCAGGTCAAGGGACCCTCAGGCGATAGCTGTGGACGCACTAGTAACACCGTGGGTGTTCCAGTCGGTATATGTGTTTCCTCCTCTTCCTCTCATACCCAAGGTGCTGAGAATAGTAAGAAAAAGAGAAGTGAGAACAATACTCATCGTTCCGGATTGGCCAAGACGGACTTGGTACCCAGAGCTACAAGAGTTGATCACAGAGGACCCATGGCCTCTGCTCTCAGACGGGACCTGTTGCAACAGGGACCCTGTCTGTTCCAAGACTTACCGCGGCTGCGTTTGACGGCATGGCGGTTGAACGCCGGATCCTAGCGGAAAAGGGTATACCGGATGAAGTATTTCCTATGCTGATAAGAGCTAGGAAGGATGTGACAGCAAAGCATTATCACCGCATATGGCGGAAATATGTTGCTTGGTGTAAGGCCAGAACGGCCCCAACAGAGGAATTCCAGATGGGTCGTTTTCTGCACTTCCTACAGTCAGGTGTGACTATGGGCCTCAAATTAGGGTCCATAAAGGTCCAGATTTCGGCCCTATCCATTTTCTTTAAAAAAGAACTGGCTTCACTGCCTGAGGTTCAGACGTTTGTAAAGGGAGTGCTGCATATTCAGCCTCCTTTTGTGCCACCAGTGGCACCTTGGGATCTTAACGTTGTGTTGGATTTCCTGAAATCACACTGGTTTCAGCCACTTAAGACTGTGGAGCTAAAATATCTCACGTGGAAAGTGGTCATGCTGTTGGCCTTAGCATCGGCTAGGCAGGTGTCAGAATTGGCGGCTTTGTCATGTAAAAGCCCCTATCTGATCTTCCATATGGACAGGGCAGAATTGAGGACTCGTCCCCAATTTCTCCCTAAGGTGGTATCATCGTTTCATTTGAACCAACCTTACGGAGTCCCCAGCATCCACTAGGACGTCAGAGAAAATAAGAATTTACTCACCAGTAATTCTATTTCTCCTAGTCCGTAGTGGATGCTGGGCGCCCGTCCCAAATACGGACTTCTTCTGCAATACGTGTATACAGTTATTGCTTAATAAAGGGTTATTGTTAATAGCCATCCGTTGACTGAGGCTCAGTTGTTGTTCATGCTGTTAGCTGAGTATGGTTACCTACCACAAGTTGTACGGTGTGATTGGTGTGGCTGGTATGAGTCTTACCCTGGATTCCAAATCCTTTCCTTGTAGTGTCAGCTCTTCCGGGCACAGTTTCCCTAACTGAGGTCTGGAGGAGGGGCATAGAGGGAGGAGCCAGTGCACACCCGATAGTACCTAATCTTTCTTTTAGAGTGCCCAGTCTCCTGCAGAGCCCGTCTATTCCCCATGGTCCTTATGGAGTCCCCAGCATCCACTACGGACTACGAGAAATATAATTACCGGTGAGTAAATTCTTATTTTCTTGGGTTCTACATTACTGTAGAAGACATCCGGTGACTGTGAGACACCCAGCAACTGACCTGGTTTGTCAGGAGTACTGAGCAGGACCCAGGAGGACTGAGCCCCATCACGGTGCCTCCACCTCACTCACTGATACTTGAGAGACACAGTGACCAGAAGATCCTGGAACTCACTAACAAGATCATTCAGCTGCTGACTGGAGAGGTGACTGCTGGAAATGGGACATTATACAGTAACACCAGGGGATGTGTCTGGGTGATGACTGGAGAGGTGACTGCTGGGAATGGGACATTATACAGTAACACCAGGGTATGTGTCTGGGTGGTGACTGGAGAGGTGGCTGCTGGGAATGAGGCGTTATACAGTAACACCAGGGGACGTGTCTGGGTGATGACTGGAGAGGTGACTGCTGGGAATGGGACATTATACAGTAAACACAGGTGACGTGTCTGGGTGATGACTGGAGAGGTGACTGCTGGGAATGGAAAATTATACAGTAACACCGGGGGGATGTGTCTGGGTAATGACTGGAGAGGTGGCTGCTGGGAATGAGGCGTTATACAGTAACACCAGGGGAAGTGTCTGGGTGATGACTGGAGAGGTGACTGCCGGGAATGGGATATTGTACAGTAACACCAGGGAATGTGTCTGGAGGTGACTGCTGGGAATGGGACATTATACAGTAACACCAGGGGACGTGTCTGGAGATAACTGGAGAGGTGACTGCTGGGAATGGGATATTATACAGTAACACTAGGGGATGTGTCTGGGTGATGACTGGGGATGTGACTGCTGGGAGTGGGACATTATACAGTAACACCAGGGAATGTGCCTGGAGATGACTGGAGAGGTGACTGCTGGGAATGGGACATTATACAGTAACACCAGGGGATGTGTCTGGAGATGACTGGAGAGGTGACTGCTGGGAATGGGGCATTATACAGTAACACCAGCGGATGCGTCTGAGTGATGACTTGAGAGGTGACTGCTGGTAATGGGACATTATACGGTAACACCAGGGAATGTGTCTGGAGGTGACTGCTGGGAATGGGACATTATATAGTAACACCACGGGACGTGTCTGGAGATAACTGGAGAGGTGACTGCTGGGAATGGGGCATTATACAGTAACACTAGGGGATGTGTCTGGGTGGAGACTGGAGAGGTGACTGCTGGGAATGGGGCATTATACAGTAACACCAGGGGACGTGTCTGGGTGGTGACTGCGGGGAATGGGGCATTATACAGTAACACCAGGGGACGTGTCTGGGTGATGACTGGAGAGGTGACTGCTGGGAATGGGACATTATACAGTAACACCAGGGGATGTGTCTGGGTGATGATTGGAGAGGTGACTGCTGGGAATGGGGCATTATACAGTAACACCAGGGGATGTGTCTGGGTGATGACTGGAGAGGTGACTGCTGGGAATGGGGCATTATACAGTAACACCAGGGGATGTGTCTGGGTGATGACTGGAGAGGTGACTGCTGGGAATGGGGCATTATACAGTAACACCAGGGGACGTGTCTGGGTGATGACTGGAGAGGTGACTGCTGGGAATGGGGCATTATACAGTAACACCAGGGGATGTGTCTGGGTGATGACTGGAGAGGTGACTACTGGGAATGGGGCATTATACAGTAACACCAGGGGATGTGTCTGGGTGATGACTGGAGAGGTGACTGCTGGGAATGGGGCATTATACAGTAACACCAGGGGACGTGTCTGGGTGGAGACTGGAGAGGTGACTGCTGGGAATGGGTCATTATACAGTAACACCAGGGGACGTGTCTGGGTGGTGACTGCTGGGAATGGGGCATTATACGGTAACACCAGGGGATGTGTCTGGGTGATGACTGGAGAGGTGACTGCTGGGAATGGCGCATTATACAGTAACACCAGGGGACGTGTCTGGGTGATGACTGGAGAGGTGGCCGCAGAGAATGGGGCATTATACAGTAGCACCAGAGGACGTGTCTGGGTGATGACTGGAGAGGCGACTGCTAGGAATGGGGCATTATACAGTAACACCAGGTGATGTGTGGGTGATGACTGTATCACTGTATGTGTCAGGTTCCTATAAGGTGTCAGTATGTCACTGTCTATGTCTCCATGCAGGAGGGGGAGTATATAGAGGAATACAGGGGTCTGTACAAGGACGTGGTGATGGAGAATCACTCATCAATGGAGGACCAGGTAGGTGGGATTTAGGGTCTCGCCAATATACCAAAGTGACTGTCACTGTGCAGCTGTGTGTCTAATATCCTTCTCTTGTATCTCAATATTATTAGTTACTATTAAAGTGTTATTGATTTGTGGATTACTTAGGGTGAAGATCTGACTGTTATAAAGGCAGAAGATATAGAGGGAGAAGAAGAGACGTATGTGACTGATATGAAGGCAGAAGATATAGAGGGAGAAGAAGAGACGTATGTGACTGATATGAAGGCAGAAGATACAGAGGGAGAAGAAGAGATGTATGTGACTGATATGAAGGCAGAAGATATAGAGGGAGAAGAAGAGACGTATGTGACTGATATGAAGGCAGAAGATATAGAGGGAGAAGAAGAGACGTATGTGACTGATATGAAGGCAGAAGATATAGAGGGAGAAGAAGAGACGTATGTGACTGATATGAAGGCAGAAGATATAGAGGGAGAAGAAGAGATGTATGTGAGGGGTGATCTGCAGTGTAAGGAGGAGGAAATCCCTACAGATATCAGCACAGGTGAGTAATAAACACTTATTACAGAAAAGAGTCACATAAATAAAATGCTGTGTATTATTGCTCTGTGGGAACAGCAGACATGTATTAGACACAGCAGTACCAGACATCTACCAGTAAAGCACAATGAGAGAAAATATGTCCATTAGGAGATGTGTCCCCACTCTTAGAGTACACCAACACATTTCTACTATGTCAGAGTCTTTTTTGAGGGCGATATAAGTGAACTAAAGGCTGAGGTATAAATAACGAAGAGGTTAACTCTTAGCATTTTTCTGTTACTGTACACCAGAACTGATTTGCATAAGATCCTTTGAGTAAATACTGGCGAGGTCTTCAACCACTGACAGTCCCCCACCGTTCCCATAAGGCGAGTAATTCTCACTGGTACTTAGGTGACCACCTGAAATTATGCTCGGAATAGTAAGGGCTTATACAATCAGTCTGGTGACCACTGGATTTGAGACAAGAGGGACAAAGTTCCAACCGTACAGAGAGCTTGGCTAAGGAGTTTCAGCTCCAACCGTGTAGGATTCAGGCTAACACAAGAGCAGGTCCGGAATACAGGAGATGGCTGAGAGGTTGCTGGCAGATGTTAGCAGGCCAAGAATGCAGGATTTCCCTGGAACCAAGAGGAGTACTGACGCGGATCAGGCTTCTGGAACCAGGAACTGAGGACCAGGGACTCGCGCAGCAAGCATGAACTATAACCGGCAGGTCCTGGCAGGACTGATTGTAAGATAAAGGGTAAGGAAACCAATCACAAGGCTCACTCAGCCAGGCTCCCTTTTGATTAATAAACTTGTGCCGCTGCAGCTCTGCACATCCTGCCCCACACAGGCTTCAGATCCCCCCGCGGCCGCTGCCTAGCGACCAGCAGGAAGCCGCCGGCCAGAAGTTCCTGACTGTCCTGGTCGCCTAGCAATGACCGGGACCTGAAGAGCAGATGAGCTGCGGCGGCTCATGACATTAACCCTATACAACTGTTATAATACAAAATAGCCTCAGACACCTCTCTCTTATAGACATTCTATATACTGTTCAAATAAAAGTGAAACCATTGTACTTTTTAGCCCCTTTCATACATACACTGATCAGCCATAACATTAAACCTACCTGGCTAATATTGTTTAGGTTCCTCTTGTGGCAGCAGAACAACTCTGTCCTATTGAGGCATCGATGCCACAAGACCTCTGGTGGGCTCCTGTGGCTACAGACTTGGATGCTCCTTCAGAGTCCAAATATCGTACCCCTTCCCAGGGGTTGGTATATCAAATTTCCCTCCTGGGGTCAGTATATCTGACTCCCCTCCAGGGGGTTGGCACATTGGACACCTCTCCTGGGTTTGGTATATCAGACACTCCTCCTGGAGTCCAACCATCACATGCTCCCTCTGGAGTCTCAACATCAGATTCCCCTTCTGGAGTCAGGACATCGGCTATCCCTCCATGGGGTCAAGCCATCAGCTGGGACATTGGTTTTGCGTCCTGAGGTCTGGACATCGTCTTCCTCTTCTGGGGTCAAGCCATCGGCTACGATATTGGATACCTCACTTGATGTCAAGGTATCGACTTCCCCTCCTGGGGTCACACCATCAACTAAAACATTAACTACCCCTCCTGAGGTCAAGGCATTGGCTAACCATCCTGGGATCAGACCATCGGCTAAGATATTGGATACCCCTCCAAGACAGACTGTGGGAAGTGATGGAGTCTGGGACAATAAATGTTACACACAGTGGTATGTTGGCTTGAACACTGGGACATTGAAGCTTGCCACCATTTCTAGACTTACCTAGAGAAGCCTTTAATAAGGTGATCAGCACTCCCACAGTATAGACAGAGACTATTCTCCCTGCACTGCTGGCATTCTGCTTCAGAGAGCCTGGGTCGCGGGTATCTGCTGTATATCCCTTCACTCTGCTCAGATGGAGAAGCCTCAATAGTGGGGGAGTCAGAGTCTGTAGACTCTTTGGTCTCTGTAGTTTGAGAGGATGCTTTTACAATGTTCAGTCTACTCCCAAGAATTTCTGGTATTAATTGGTTTATACCAGTTATTAGTTTTTGCATCTGCTCAAACTTCAGGTGAAGATTCCTCAGTCATTTAGGATTCCCCGCACTGCAAGACTGAGGGGGCCTGGAACAGTTGGAAGAGGAGGTGCCATCAAAATTATCTCCACGCTGCTGGCGTCGACGAGAATAAGATGCGTCTGAAATTTTTTGAGAGGGCTGAGAAATCTGCTGTTGTAGCACATCCATACGAGATGACATTCCTAGCAAGACTTGTAACAACAGTGTTTGCATGTTCTCCTAGTTCAGCAGCTTGCTCACAAGACCTGGAACTGGATCTGCGACTTTAGTCTGAGTGGTTGAAACCTGGACAGGACTTTGCAAGCTGGCCTTTGAATCGGACTTGCCTGTGAATCAGAAAAGTTGATCTGGCACCAGAAGTTCCGTGAAGCAGTCTTAAATCACACAGAAACAGGTGCAGCTCATTTCTGCTGAGTTAGGCAATTAGTAGATGCAGACAAACTTAATTGAAACTCAATGAAGAGCAACCCTAGTGTTGGAAAAGCGGTACTGCCATGGATCGTGACACCCCTAATTTACCTGTTCCCTCCGTTAGCCATGCCACCGAGTGTCAGGTCAGGCTGAGGAGAGAGTTCTGATGAGCAGATCAGAGCAGGAGAAGTAGAGACCACAAGAGTGAGGAAGCGAGGAGGACGAATATAGTTTTTCTCATGGGCATTAGGCTTTCAGAGGTGTGTGTATGGCCTGGACACGGTGTGGTGTTTGTAGTGACCGGAATGCTAAGGCCTGAAAACATGAGCTACTGAAGAATGAAGTCTAGATTGCTGAGGTTTGAAAACAGAAACTGCAGAAGACGAGGAACTGATGAACTGTGACTATAAACTATGGACTGCAGAAGACACGGATACTGATTAACTGTTTATTGAAAACACAGACTGCAGGAAGGCTGGATACTGTGGCTTAGAAACACAAATTGCAATACTTGAGAACTGGACTGTGGAGCAGAACCGGTTTGCAGGATAACTGGAACACGGCTACAGTACTCAAGAACGAGACTGTGTAGCAGGACTGGTTTACAGGATAGCCGGAACATGGCTGCAGAACTTGAAAACTGGACTATGTAGCAGGACCTGTTTGCAGGATAGCCGGGATATGGCTAATTGGATGGAGTCAGTAAGTGCAAGTTGATACTGCACTAAAGTGCCTTTGCAGGATCTTTATACCCCTGGGTGACTATGGATTGGCTGGGAGTATCATGTTATCACAGACTGGCTTCCAGTTGGTGTTTGACCGATCACCTCATCCAAACTGTCATGTCTGTGTCCATCTCCAATTCTGGAGAGAACTCTGGCATGGAGTCCACTAAGAACTTGCATAGAGAATTGAGACAATACCTCCACATGAACTCTGCAGTCCAGGTCTAACACTTTCAGCTGGATACTAAGTCTGCTATGATCAGTAGTGTGCAAGCTTCACAGTCAGAGAATCCTCAGGTGCACAATCAGTCTGCAGCTTGGAATCTGACGTTTGTATGGAGCTAAAGCAAGACTGACAGAAATCCTAAAAACACTGCAGGACAAGAGGAAAGGCACAAGGAAACACTTAGTACGTGCATGAAATAGGTCAGGATCATGACAGTACCCCCTTCTTCATGGGTAGACTCCGGACACTCATATTGGTTCTTAAGGGAAACATTCTTTGAAGACGGTTGATACAGAGGAAAGACCATTTTAGTGTCACTGAACCTTAGTTGAAGTCAAGATCTTCGACGATTCCTCTTCTTTTTATGAGAACTTCTTAAGTCAATTGTAGAGAGTGGAATCTCATGTAAGGAAAAAACTTTATCAGGAAACATAGCACCTTCCAAGAAGGGAGTAGCATCCTAAGCTGGATCAGAGTCTGAGTCCAAGTCTAATGGAAGATACAAATCCCCTTTATTGAGAGCTTGATTTTCCTAAGAATACCATACAGAAGGTCCGACACATATGGTAAGATTCAAAGGATCAGAGGATGGAGTATTAGAATAACTTTTGAAAGGCTGGACAGTTGAAGAAATCTGAGGATCAGAATACTCAGAGGCATCACTATATAAGGAGGATAGGGTAAAATATCCCATGCTTGTGTTCATGGATTGTGACTTGTGTGCTACTTTCGGATTGATCCTCATGTTGCCAATCTGTGGACTGCTCTCTACTTCTTGTAAGGTTCCCAAAACATCCTGATGCCAATGATTAAGAGCTTTGGAATTATCCCTGAAAGGATGGGATGAAGTTCCCTCTGAAGCTGACCGATAGTGCTTGGATGTAAACACAAATCTAGAACCTTTCTTAGAGGGAGTATTCTTAGAAGAATTTGATTTCAAAGTCTTTGGACTCAATTTTTTAATAACAGCGCCACTGCATGTCAATAGATTCTGGAATATAGGCCCAATAAAAGCTTCACCGCTGAAGACTGTCACGATCCAGGTGTCTGGTCGGCATTTTATGCCAGTTAGGTGTCTTCTGAGATTGGCTCAGCATGCCAGGCCCGGGTCATAACTATGCTTTGGTTACATATTGTTGTTGTGTTACCTGCAGCGCCGGCTCAGCGGCCTCCTTTGTGTTTTTACCTGGCCAGGTGTGGCGCTTTCAGCCCATCGTGGCCGTTGCCGCCGCACCCATGGCCCTGCCGCATGGAGACTGAGTCTGGCATCCTCTGTGAACCGCGGCCGCCGCTGTCATCCCTGTGGCCGCTGTACGTGTAGCGTGGAGTCTTCTGCTGCCGCGGCTACCGCCACCATTGTTGTTTAGCACATGGTTCTTTTCCCATTCAAACTCTGTCAATGGGCGCAGCCATGTAGGATAAGGTCACATGTCAAGCTTCTCACCAATCCGCAGCGCTGCTGGTGCCTGTGTCAAGTTGTCAGCCAATGCCTGCTCACTAGTGGGTATAAATATCCTGTTCCAGCACCCAGGAAATTGTCAGTGCTTCAATTGTCTTCCAGTGATTCCAGCGGTCAGCTTCACTAGAGACTCTCCTGTGTTATACTCTGTAGTACAGCCTGACTCCCCTGTGTCTATACTCTGCGGTGTAGTCTGCTTCTCCTGTGATAACTCTCTGCGGTGCAGTCTGCTTCTCCTGTGATAACTCTCTGCGGTGCAGCCTGCTTCTCCTGTGATAACTCTCTGCGGTGCAGCCTGCTTCTCCTGTGATAACTCTCTGCGGTGCAGCCTGCTTCTCCTGTGATAACTCTCTGCGGTGCAGCCTGCTTCTCCTGTGATAACTCTGCGGTGCAGCCTGCTTCTCCTGTGATAACTCTCTGCGGTACAGCCTGACTCTCCTGTGTTATACTCTGCGGTACAGCCTGACTCCCCTGTGTCTATACTCTGCGGTGCAGTCTGTTTCTCCTGTGATAACTCTCTGCGGTGCAGTCTGCTTCTCCTGTGATAACTCTCTGCGGTGCAGTCTGCTTCTCCTGTGATAACTCTCTGCGGTGCAGTCTTCTCCTGTGATAACTCTCTGCGGTGCAGCCTGCTTCTCCTGAGATAACTCCCTCTGGTGCAGCCTGCTTCTCCTGTGATAACTCTCTGCGGTGCAGCCTGCTTCTGCTGTGATAACTCTCTGCGGTGCAGCCTGCCTCTACTGTGATAACTCTCTGCGGTGTAGCCTGCTTCTCCTGTGATAACTCTCTGCGATGCAGCCTGCTTCTCCTGTGATAACTCTCTGCGGTGCAGTCTGCTTCTACTGTGATAACTCTCTGCGGTGCAGTCTGCTTTTCCTGTGATAACTCTGTGGTGCAGCCTGCTTCTCCTGTGATAACTCTCTGCGGTGCAGCCTGCTTCTCCTGTGATAACTCTCTGCGGTGCAGCCTGCTTCTCCTGTGATAACTCTCTGCGGTGCAGCCTGCTTCTCCTGTGATAACTCTCTGCGGTGCAGTCTGCTTCTACTGTAATAACTCTCTGCGGTGCAGCCTGCCTCTACTGTGATAACTCTCTGCGGTGCAGTCTGCTTCTCCTGTGATAACTCTCTGCGGTACAGTCTGCTTCTACTGTGATAACTCTCTGTGGTGCAGCCTGCTTCTCCTGTGATAACTCTCTGCGGTGCAGCCTGCTTCTCCTGTGATAACTCTCTGCGGTGCAGCCTGCTTCTCCTGTGATAACTCTCTGCGGTGCAGTCTGCTTCTCCTGAGATAACTCTCTGTGGTGCAGCCTGCTTCTCCTGTGATAACTCTCTGCGGTGCAGCCTGCTTCTCCTGTGATAACTCTCTGCGGTGCAGCCTGCTTCTCCTGTGATAACTCTCTGCAGTGCAGTCTGCTTCTCCTGAGATAACTCTCTCTGGTGCAGCCTGCTTCTCCTGTGATAACTCTCTGCAGTGCCGTCTGCTTCTACTGTAATAACTCTGTGGTGCAGCCTGCTTCTCCTGTGATAACTCTCTGCAGTGCAGTCTGCTTCTCCTGAGATAACTCTCTCTGGTGCAGCCTGCTTCTCCTGTGATAACTCTCTGCGGTGCAGTCTGCTTTTCCTGTGATAACTCTGTGGTGCAGCCTGCTTCTCCTGTGATAACTCTCTGCGGTGCAGTCTGCTTCTACTGTAATAACTCTCTGCGGTGCAGCCTGCCTCTACTGTGATAACTCTCTGCGGTGTAGCCTGCTTCTCCTGTGATAACTCTCTGTGGTGCAGCCTGCTTCTCCTGTGATAACTCTCTGCGGTGCAGCCTGCTTCTCCTGTGATAACTCTCTGCGGTGCAGCCTGCTTCTCCTGTGATAACTCTCTGCAGTGCAGTCTGCTTCTCCTGAGATAACTCTCTCTGGTGCAGCCTGCTTCTCCTGTGATAACTCTCTGCAGTGCCGTCTGCTTCTACTGTAATAACTCTGCGGTGCAGCCTGCTTCTCCTGTGATAACTCTCTGCAGTGCAGTCTGCTTCTCCTGAGATAACTCTCTCTGGTGCAGCCTGCTTCTCCTGTGATAACTCTCTGCGGTGCAGTCTGCTTTTCCTGTGATAACTCTGTGGTGCAGCCTGCTTCTCCTGTGATAACTCTCTGCGGTGCAGTCTGCTTCTACTGTAATAACTCTCTGCGGTGCAGCCTGCCTCTACTGTGATAACTCTCTGCGGTGTAGCCTGCTTCTCCTGTGATAACTCTCTGCGATGCAGCCTGCTTCTCCTGTGATAACTCTCTGCGGTGCAGTCTGCTTCTACTGTGTTAACTCTCTGCGGTGCAGTCTGCTTTTCCTGTGATAACTCTGTGGTGCAGCCTGCTTCTCCTGTGATAACTCTCTGCGGTGCAGCCTGCTTCTCCTGTGATAACTCTCTGCGGTGCAGCCTGCTTCTCCTGTGATAACTCTCTGCGGTGCAGCCTGCTTCTCCTGTGATAACTCTCTGCGGTGCAGTCTGCTTCTACTGTAATAACTCTCTGCGGTGCAGCCTGCCTCTACTGTGATAACTCTCTGCGGTGCAGTCTGCTTCTCCTGTGATAACTCTCTGCGGTGCAGTCTGCTTCTACTGTGATAACTCTCTGTGGTGCAGCCTGCTTCTCCTGTGATAACTCTCTGCGATGCAGTCTGCTTCTTCTGAGATAACTCCCTCTGGTGCAGCCTGACTTTCCTGCTATTACACCCTGTGTCGGCAGAGTATACGGTTTGGCTAATAGTAGCTATTCTACAGTGGAACTCTGTTCATATGGTTCTCAGTATCCCACATTATAGCTAAGAGCTATTCCTGCGATCTCTAGCATCATTCCTATATTTCTTCAACGTTCTCAAGCATCACTAATTACCCACAACTACTCCTTCAAGTTCTAGTCTCGAACCAGTTGAAGTCCAGAGACTCTCTTCACATTTATTGTTCTGTTGTACCTTTTGATGACTTTTATTATTAAATAAAACCCTTTAAGTCACCTCCAGTTGTCGTGGTCACGCCTTCGGGCATTGGTGCTGCAGCTCCTGCACATGTCTAGGAGACCCATTATACCTCATAAGTTCCAGTACCCGTCAGCCCCTACAACTGAGGCTTCCCGCTACCAACACCAGCCCTCAGTTGTGACAAAGGCTAGGAGAAGATACTTAACAATTTTGGCAGGGGTAATACCAGAAGCTAGATCAGACTCCATAATAGTGATATATCGATTAACTAGTGCTTGGTATTGAGCTAGATCGCCATCAAAGTAGATGGATGCTGAAATATCAACTGAACTCTCAGGACTGAATGTCTGGTGATGCGACTGAAGACAGAGCAGGACACAAAGTAACTGAGACAATTGATGCAACTTCAGATTGATGGTCTTGAGTCAGTCTTGAATTGCATATTTCCAAATTCTTTTTTTACCTCAGGTAACACAGCAGGATCAGGAATTTCTGCTGGAGGAGGAGTCTTCGGTTAAGCTTAAACTGGAGTAATTGAAACATCAGATAAGTGCATTGAAGCTTGCAGGCTACATACTGGAGACAGAAAATAATTAATTTGAGAATCCAACGTCTGCTGGGAGGGTACCGCCTTTGTGACTGAGGACTTAGGGCGCATTAACTGGGAAGCAGAGTCAGATTACCTTTTAGAATTGGCAGACTGAAGCTCCTCATCTGGGGCAGCAGATAAAACCAGACCAGGTTTAGTAATACTTGAATCGGTTAAGACCAAAAATTATAATTCTGAGATGGAGTCAGATTAACTTGAATCGGCTGGAACCGAAGGAGACTGATCTGGACTAATGGACCGAACCAGATTGAGTCCGGAAGAGCTTGAACTGGCTGGAACCGGAGGAGTATTCGAATGGACAGGTAGGACTGGATTGGATCCAAAGATACTTGAATTGTGTGGAATCGAAAGAGACTGAACCAAACGGACAGAACCAGGTTTAAGTCCGGATGAGCTTGAGCTGGTATCCGAAAGTTCAGACGGCCCATCCAGGACCTGGACCATGCTGGCTGCCAACACGGTAGCACTCTCAAAAGAGGGCAAACAGGAGCTCATGTCTACATCTGTGGTCCTAAGAATTCCATCTGGGATCTTGGCCCTGGATAGCTCCCTTGGGGCTGAAGCTCTGGAGACCCTTCCAGGGGATGACAAGTCAGGCACCTCTCTTATGGTTGGTATTTCCAGCACCCCTCCTGGGGTTAACAGGTCACAAACTCCTCTTTGAGTAGAATACTCCACTTCTGGAGACTTGCACTTTAAAAAGGACCTGTTTGATCCGAAACGCGTTGTGCTGTCTGCCATGACTGCTTTGATGAATTGCTGAGACTCCTGAGGACCCTTTTCCAACGATTTGGTCAAAGCTAAGTGAATGGCCTACCTGCATGGACCTTTACCACACTTATTAGGCACACATCACTAGCCCTATAGGATATGAACAAGGAGTATTTTTATCTGTTCTCTATGTATTTTTAAGTGTGTCTATTTATTTGGATAAAAAATATGATTTCTCATGAGAGAGTGCAAAACTCTATCCTTTTTTTCTTGCTGAAGAATGAAGTCTGGATTGCTGAGGCTTGAAAACAGGAACTGCAGAAGACGAGGAACTGAATAACTGACTAGAAAGCACAGACTGCAGAAGACTGGATACTGATTAACTGTGACTTGAAAACACGGACTGCAGGAAGACTGGGTACTATGGCTTGGAAACATGAACTGCAATACTTGAGAACTGGTCTACTGGAGCAGGATCGGTTTGCAGGATAGTCGGGACACGGCTGCAGAACTTGAGAAAAATGGACTGTGTAGTAGGACCAGTTTGCAGGATAGCCAGGATTGGCTAATCGGATGGAGTCAGTGAGTGCAAGGTGATACTGCACTATAGTTCTCAGGTAGGATACTTGTGCAGGAGAACACTGCAGGAGCCTTAGCAGGGCTTTAGGCAACAAAGCACTGACATCAGAAAGTGCCTTTGCAGGATCTGTATACCTCTTTGTAACTACTGATTGGCTAGGAGTATCATGTGATCACAGACTGGCTTCCAGTTTGTGTTTGACCGATCAGCTGATCCAAACTGTAATGGCTTTGTCCATCTCCAATTCTGGGGAGCACTCTGGTGTGGAGTCTACTAAGAACTTGCAAAGGGAATTGAAAAAATACCTCCACGGGAACTCTGCAGTTCAAGTTTAGCACTTCCAGCTGGATTCCAAGTCTGGTATGATCAGTAGTGTGCAAGCTTCACAGTCCGAGAATCCTCAGGTGCACAATCAGGTGTAAATGCTGTTGCTTGAAAGCTGAAGTCTGTACAGAGCTTAAGCGAGACATCCTAAAAACACTGCAAGACAAGAGGTAAGACGCAAGGAAACAGTACATGGATGAAATAGGTCAGGATCTTGCCATCGAGACTTCTGTAAAATAGATGGAGCACAGGTCATTCTAGTGAGACCTGATTAGCTAAAGAGAACTAGGGTACTCAGATATGCTGGGCATGTTAGTGTTCCTCTGAGGCATCTTTCTCATTGTCCAGACCTGTTAAGCCAGGTGCTGTTCAGTCATTCAGTGTGGTCTTGGCTGGCTTTGGTGGCTGTGATTTTAAAAGCAAAGGAGCTTTAAGACTTGGTAGTTCTGGCTATTGTGGACCCAGGAAGCATCAGGCAAAATATATAATTGAGTCTGGAAATCCTATGAGATCTGGTGTGAATGGAAAAGGTTTGTAACTTAAAGTGGCAAGGTTAGTCTTGTTTTTCCAGGAAGTTCTTGACATGGGTTTGTGATGTGGTCTCGGAAGGTTCAGATATCACCTTGGTCAGTTTTCCTTCAGGGGGGATACTGGCATTAATCCCAGAGGTTCAAACATCCTCACATGGGGTTCTTCATGTACAATCTCCTTAAGTTCTATCAGTGGCCACGTGGCACTTGAATTTGGTTCTTCAAGGATCGCAAGAGTCATCCTTTGAGCCATTAGAGTCTGTAGATATAACGTTACTAACCTGGAAGGTGGTTCCTCTGGTGACCATCCGCTCAGCATGCAGAGTGTTATAATTGGGAGCTTTCTTGTCGTTCACCTTTTGTTCTTTTGCAGGACTACTTTTCTGATAAAATGTCCATCCTCACTAGCAGACAGGGCTGGCCGCTATCTCATGTCATCTTTATCTTGGGTGTTATGGTGTCTATATAGCATTTGATGTGAGGTCCAGAATATTGTATCCTGCACATTGGACATGATAAATCAGACTGTGTATAATCTGATATCATGTGTGGGCTCAGATCTGGGCCACACTATAACAACCTAGTGGCTATGGATACAAATTTCTATTACATCAGTTACATTACCCAGAAGTCCATTCTCCTATAGGAACGACTTGTCTCATAAACATAGAGAAAACCTAAAATAAAAGTAGATATAGTATGAGGTCACTGATTAAATGTAATTATATCATATTAAAGGTTTACTTACCACTGATCTTTACATACAAAATGCTGCAAAACCTAGAACAGTAAATGTTAGTATGAAAATGTGAATGAATTTAAAATACAATGTTTTGTCCTTTTAATTGGTTTTACTATGGTTAATATCAGGGATACACGACCTTTTATAGCCCAAGGGCAGCATTCAAGGGACTGCAGTCAAACTTTACTTGCACAAACATTTTTTGTAAAAGGGCAATCATGGCTTTGGATTGGAAGTGTTTTCCCCTTTAAAAAAAACGTCCGAGATCGGCCAGTACCCTGCCAGCAGATGACTGCTCTACTGTAAAAAAAAGTTATTAATACATTTATTTTATTTCAACAGATGGATGCACAAGCAAGAAAACCTCTGAGCAATATCTAATATTGTCTACCGATTCTAAAATACAAGAAAACATCACTCAAGATTCTCCAGGAGAAAACCCCATTACCCTAAATGTGCATCCAGCTATATCATCTAATCCCTCAGATCATGAGGAATGTTCCTCTAAAAGATCAGATAGTATTGCACATAGTACAGCTAATAGAGGTGATATATTTTCCTGTTCTGAGTGTGGAAAATATTTCCCAACAAAATCATGTCTTGTTAGACATCTCAGAAGTCACACAGGTGAGAGGCCATTTTCATGCTCTGAATGTGGGAAATGTTTTACACTAAAATCAATTCTTATTTCACATCAGAAAAGTCACACAGACGAGAAGCCATTTTCATGCTCTGAATGTGGGAAATGTTTTATACGTAAATCACATCTGGTTAGACATCAGAGAAGTCACACAGGTGAGAAGCCATTTCCATGCTCTGATTGTGGGAAATATTTTACACGCAAATCAGTTCTTATTAGACACCAGAGAAGTCACACAGGTGAGAGACCATTTCCATGTTCTGAGTGTAGCAAATGTTTTACACGCAAATCATTTCTTCTTAGACATCAGAGAAGTCACACAGGTGAGAAACCATTTCCATGTTCTGAATGTGGGAAAAGTTTTATACAAAAAGCAGCTCTTGTTACACATCAGAGAAGTCACATAGGTGAGAGGCCATTTCCATGTTATGAATGTGGGAAATGTTTTACACAGAAAACATGTCTTGTAAAACATCAGAGAACTCACACAGGTGAGAAGCCATTTCGATGTTCTGAGTGTGGTAAGTGTTTTACAGAGAAATCATCTCTTGTTAAACATCAAAGAAGCCACACAGGTGAGAAACCATATCCATGCTCTGAGTGTTGGAAATGTTTTACAAAGAAATTATCTCTTGTTACACATCAGAGAACTCACACAGGTGTGAAGCCATTTCCATGCTCTGAGTGTGGGAAATGCTTTACAAAAAAATCATATCTTGTGACACATCAGAGAAGCCACACAGGTGAGAAACCATATCCATGCTCTGAGTGTGGGAAATGTTTTACAGATAAATCAACTCTTGTTACACATCAGAGACGTCACACTGGTGATATGCCATTTCCATGCTCTGAGTGTGGGAAATGCTTTCCAAAAAAATCAGCTCTTATGACACATCAGAGAAGCCACACAGGTGAGAAACCATATCCATGCTCTGAGTGTGGGAAATGTTTTACAGATAAATCGTCTCTTGTTACACATCAGAGAAGTCACACAGGTGAGAAGCCATATCTATGCTCTGAGTGTTGGAAATGTTTTACAGACAAATCGTCTCTTGTTACACATCAGAAAAGTCACACAGGTGAGAAGCCATTTCCATGCTCTGAGTGTGGGAAATGTTTTATACAGAAAGCAGCACTTGTTAGACATCAGAGAAGTCACACAGGTGAGAAACCATTTCCATGTTCTGATTGTGGGAAATGTTTTGCAGAGAAATCAACTCTTGTAACACATCGGAGAACTCACACAGGTGAGAAACCATTTCCATGTTCTGATTGTGGGAAATGTTTTACAGATAAATCATCTCTTGTTGCACATCAGAGAACTCACACAGGTGAGAAGCCATTTCCATGCTCCGAGAGTTGGAAATCAAATGGCACATTATAAAATACATAAAATCTGATGGATATGAATCAGGTTTTCAGTAGTGATGAGCGGGTTCGGTTTTACTCGGTTTTACTCGGTTCTCAAAACGGCATCTTATTGGCTCACGGATGTCACGTGTTTTGGATAGCTTATAAGGTTCTGTTTTGAGAACCGAGTAAAACCGAGTAAAACCGAACCCGCTCATCACTAGTTTTCAGCAATACTATAAATATTGGATATTACTCATATTTTATAAATATTCATAGTAGACATCAATAAATATTATAGTGTACTTAAAGTTATAATATCAGTGTTAAGTAATGAGCAAGTTAAAGTTTCAGACATACAGTATATTAACATACAATTATTAATTGCCACAGTTGTAAGGTGTGATCAACCTAAGGCTGGTGACTTGTGACTTCCTTTTTATATTACAGGTCACTCTCCACAGTAATAACACGTTCACTTTGCTGTTATGTAGGGTATTAACTAATACATCATTCTGGAAATGTGCTGGAGTTATAATTTGGGGTCCTGGACACATTCTTTTTGGTCATACTATCTAATGGAAGGAGTGACTTGGTTTATATGATCAGCTCTGTATTCTGTTGCTGTCTTCCAAAAATAAAAATTATGCATTGAAAATCTAACTTTTCCCATCTCTAACCCTGTAGCTAAGTCCTAGTCTGAGTTTGTCTTTCGGTGCGAGACTGCCATTGGCATCTGTACCTATTAAATATAATTATTAAACCAGGCAACCACACCTGGACTTTTTAAGTATTTACTATTCCCAGCATGTCCTCACTGGAGCAGCTGCTGGAGACACGAAGCCATCTGAGGTACTACTTGTGGTTTTCCTCCTGCCACTTGCACCATCAAATGGCTTCTGGGGATCACCTGGTCACTGATGCCATTGCGAATCATGATAACCACTACAGTTATCAGGTGGTGGAACACAGCACCAGATACACACGTTTTCCTTAACCATCATCTCCTCCTTGGTGAGCTTCCCACTATGAGTCAGACCAATAAGACACAACTAGACAGCTCTTTTCTTTGTATCCATAGACGGGACTATAGAGTGATGGATGACTGCATCTCCTTTCTCCTCCCTCCACCTGGTGGATTACTGCCACCATGGTGTTGAGATGAGGACATCTGGAATCGGCACTTAGATTATCCATTCTCTGTGTATGTTTTTTCATAACCCCACATTGTATCAGAGTCTAGTAAAGTGTAGCAGTTTTTCTCTTACGTCCTAGAGGATGCTGGGGACTCCAAAAGGATCATGGGGTATAGACGGATCCGCAGGATCTTGGGCACACTATAAAGACTTAAACTGGGTGTGAACTGGCTCCTCCCTCTATGCCCCTCCTCCAGACCTCAGTTAGACTTTGTGCCCAGGAGTGATGGGTCACACACTAGGGGAGCTCTACTGAGTTTCTCTAAAAGACTTTGTTTGTTTTTTTATTTTCAGGTAGACCTGCTGGCTACAGGTTACCTGCAGCGTGGGAGTGAGGGGGGGAGAAGCAGGACCTATTTCTTCTTAGTTCAAGGGCTCTGCTTCTCGGCTACTGGACACCATTAGCTCCAGAGGGTTCGATCACTTGGTGCGCCTAGCTGCTTGTTCCCGGAGCCACGCCGTCAACCCCCTCACAGAGGCCAGAAGACAGAAGCCGGGTGAGTATTAGAAGAACAGAAGACTTCAGTGACGGCAGAAGATTTCAGTGATGGAGATAACATGTTGCGGTCATGCTGCGCTCCATGCTCCCATACACCAACGGCACTCACAAGGTGCTGGGGGGGGGGGGCGCCCTGGGCAGCAAGTTACTGAGGATCTTTAAGCAAGAAAAGGCTGGCTTGAGTTTGTTCCGGTGCCCGGGCACTGTGTCCGCTACCCACACCAGCATATCGCAGCGGTCCCGCTGCTCGCCATTTGCTCCCACACACCAACGGCTGGTATCGGGTGCAGGGCGCAGAGGGGGGGGGCGCCCTGGGCAGTATGTTTACCTTGTGTTTACACTCCCAGTATACATATACAGTGGGTAGCCACTGTATATGCTCCCCTGCCTGCATATAAAGGGTTAAATATAGTGGGCTTCCGCGTGCCGATTAGGGGTGGTGCTTAGCCCTCACAGAAAGAGACAGCACCATTTTAAGCAATGTCCCCACCAAAACGTGTGTACAGCACAGACAAGACAAGGGGGGGCACATATATGTTAGTGTTATATAGGAATGTATTACACTATTTAAGTTGAAAATGGGCATGTACTCTTGGTTGTGTATACTCTCTGTGTGCTCCCTGTCAGAAATATACTTGTGTCGACATGTGTGAATGCTCTGTTAATGACGCCTCTGGGGTTCATTGTCGGCATCGCCAACACATGCGTGGTACTTGATAACTACGTCAACATATTGGTTGTGTTATACTTGTTCATAGTAAACACGGTATGGGAGACACAGTAGAATGTGGGTGGCCCTCTCGGCACCAACTGTTATTACCAGGTGGACATTGACATGCTGTAAATACCTTATACCTGTATATATATATATTTATATGGTTGAGTTCCGTGACTCTGTACCTCGTGTCTGGGGACCTGACGGTTCCGGACAATCCGCTTATATGTATGTTATATGTATATATAGGTGGGATATGTGTGTATATGTGTATTACAATATGTATATTCATCTTATGGTTTATAAGGGATGCTAAAGTAATAGTATTCTTTCTCGTGCTGGTCGCTCTGTTGATAAAGCTCTAGTTCGGCCGTGATGAGTGGGTCTCCCGTCCTCTCAAGGAGTCCGAATGTTTATTATTTTCCCGCGGCGGATAGAATACTGTGAAAGTCAACTCCTGGTCGACACGGCGTCCTATCACAAAGGATCGGATACAGGAAGCTAAGTGACATTTTATTTCTACTCTTTGGACTTATTTGCATTACATGCACATGAGGGAGTGTTTATATTCAGAGGGACATCCGATAGAATTATCCTGCAGAGATGGGGGATTTTCTTTATGTTGGGGCTTCTCTATATATCGCGGCAGGCTACAGTGCGTATACAGGAGGTGGCCGGGGAAATGCTGAGGCTGACTCAGAGAGATACTGGAGTTTTTTCCCTAGGGTGATGTGCGCTGTTTGGGGATGCCTTAGTTCAGTCACTCTCGGCGGATACTGCTGGTAAATCTAACTTAGTGTGTTAGATTCCCTCACAACGGTTGGTGATGCATTCCTTTGTGGGATGCAGTCGCGTTACCTAGTTCAATACCGTTCTTTTTTACTTTTCTGTGCAGATAGAAGGTGTAAGGGTAAGTGTTCTGCAGCCTTGGTAGGTTCGCAGAAGCGGAGGTCGTTTTCTGTTCTCACGGATCCACCACATGGTGCCGAATCTGCCTGACTGGACCCCATTCCAGTGGGGACTCATCTACTACCTTTTTTAGTTAGTCCGGGAATAGACCAGGACCCGTGAGTTAGTTATAGATTCTGTAGGGGGACTGTCTAGAGTTACAGATTTTCCCCCTCACTGATTCTCTGATGGATCTTACCGTTTCCCCTCTGGAAGGGGAGGTAATACGCGAAGCCACTCCAGGGGTGCGTCAGATTCAGGGCCTTGTCCTCCTGTCCCGGTTATAAACTATAAGAAAAGAAAAAAAAGGTTTACATGCGTTGTTCTACGCATTCAGATTACCTGGAGGGATAGCCAGGATGGTCTTTGCCATTTCGGTGGAGGGATGGTAGTATGATGGTTTACTTTCAATAGTAAGAGCCATTGTTATTCTGTGATGAGTTGTTCGCCTGATTGAGGCGAGGTCAAGAAGCAAGTGGAGCAAATCATTGTTACTTTCTCTGACTGTTCTTCAACACAGGGGAGGACTGTTGTTCCCAACGACACAGAGGTCGGAGGTGGTATCAGGGCAGATACTGAACGGTTGAGGTTCTGTGCTTTCCTGTGGAATGAGGTCTGAGGATCCTGAGTTGGATCAGATTTGCAGTGCCAATCCATCTGTATGTTCCATTGAAGAAGAAGTTGGGTGCGGCCTAAGAGGCCTTTTCGATGAGCAGGTCAAGTGCCAGAGTGGTTTTCAAGGGACCTGTTGGGAATGTGGTCTGGGTCTCACCGGCACGTGCACCGGAATATAATTCTAATGGCCAAGATATCGCTCCTGTGATGTCTGCTCAGTTCTCACCTCCTAGTGGCATGAAGGTTCGGGATACACGATTAGAGCCTGGTGTACATGTGGGCAGATCTCCGAGGCTGGGGAGCGGTTCTTGCATGGGAAGTATTTTCAGAGGGAAAGGTCAAGTTGCGAAGCTTGTCTACGATAAGATTTCTTGAAGTAAGAGATATTTTCAATGAATATATCCTTCGTGATCTGTCCGTGTTAATTCTGTCGGACGACTTGGGAGCAGTGGCGTAAGTAAGCCGCTATGGTGAAACAAGGAGCAAAGCGGCAATGGCAGAAGCTGAAATAGTTTTCCGCTAGGTGGAAAGACTGGTAAATGTTATATTAGCAGTCTTACTTCCGGACATAAACAACGGAGAAATAGATTTCCTCAGCAGCCACGCTCTCCATCCCGGAGAAATACTGTCGTCATCAAGAAGTTTTACAGAAGTGACAAGTCATTGAGGAGTGCCTCATTTGGGCATGTTGGCATCTCACCTCAATGAGAGACCTCAGGAATTTGGTTCCAGGTCGAAGGACACTCAAGCTATAGCAGTGGACGCCCTCGTGACACCTTGGGGGTTTTCAGTCGGTCTATGTATCTCCTCCGCTTTCACTATGCTGAAGGTGATAAACGTAAGAAGAACAGAGGTTCCGGCGATTCTCATGGTTCCGGTCTAGCAAAGGAAGGCTTGGTATCCAGTTCTTCAAGATTTCTTTATAGAAGATCCCTGGTCTCTTCCTCTAGGGGAGGAACCATTACAGCAAGATCCGGGCGTGTATCAGGACTTGACCGCCATATCCTAGTCCAATCGGGTATTCACAGTGAGGTAATTTCCACACTTCTTCAGGCTAAATAAGAAGTAACGGCGAAGCCTTAACACCGTATTTGGCGTGAATGTGTCTTGGTGTAAATCTAAGAAGCTTCCTACGGCAGATTTTCAGCTGAGTTGTTCTTCTCCGTTCTTTGTTACTAAGGGTGGATGCGGGCCTACAGTTAGTCTCCGTTTCAGGGCAGTTTTGGCCTTATACATTTTCTTTATAAAAAATAAAAAAAAAGAATTGGCCACCTTTCCGGAAGTTCAGACTTTTGTGAAAGGTATACTGCACATCCAACCTCCATTTGTGCCCCATTGGCACAGTGGGCTCTTGACGTGGTGTTGCGTTTCTTGTGTCTCACTGATTGGAACCTTTATTAAAGGTTGTGTTAATATTTCTCTCTTGGAGAGTGGTCATGCTTTTGTTTTTTTTCGGCGACCACAAGGAGGTTGTCGGAAGTAGCGGCTTTGTCTCACGAGAGCTCCTGTTTGATCTTCCAAGTGGGTAGAATTGAGAACTCGGATAGTAGGGTTTTCGGGGTTTATCAAAAGTCTGCCTAGTTTGATGCCTGTGGTAACTTGAGCATTGGCTGATTCAATGTCTCTCGATGTAGTCATGGCTTTGAAGATTTATGTCGCCAAGTGGGCTCAGTTTGGGAAAACAGAGGCTCTGTTTGTCCGGTATGCTCCCAGCGTGCTTGGGGCGCCTGCATCTCTACAGTCTGTTACACGCTGGATCTGTGATACTTTCCGTGTGCTAGTTCTACGGCTGGATTGCCGTTACCGAAGTCGGGGAAGACCCATTCTACTAGGAAGATGGGCTCTTCTTGGGCGGATGCCTGATGTGTCTCGGCGGGTTAACTTTGCTGAGCGGCTACTTGGTCGGGTTTTAAACACTTTTGCTAAGCTCTACAAGTTCCATACCCTGGATGATGGGGACCTCATGTTTGCTCAATCGGTGCTGCAGAGTCGTCCACATTCTGGAGCTTTGGTATATACCCCATGGTCCTTTTGGAGTCCCCAGCATCCTCTAGGACGTAAGAGAAAATAGGATTTTGGTACCTACCGGTAAATCCTTTTCTCCTAGTCCGTCCCAGTGCGTACTGTGTCTGCAGTTATTGATTTGGTTGTACTTTGTGGTGTTTCCTCTCTGTCAGGTTATTACTGACGTTGTTCATGCCATGGCATGTGGTTTCTTGTTATTGGTTGGGTTGACACACAGGTTGTGTTACATTTTCACTCAGCATATGGATGTATGTTTTTCATACCGTGGACTGGTATTCTGTTGAAGGCCATGTCTAGCGGTATGTTTGTGGTGTGAGCTGGTATAACACTCACTGTGTTTAAATTCTAAATTCTTTCCTCCAAATGTCCATCTCTCCTTGGCACAGTTTTCTAACTGAGGTCTGGAGAAGGGGCATAGAGGGAGGAGCCAGTACACCCAGTTTAAGTTTTTATAGTGTGCCCAAGCTCCTGCTGATCCGTCTATACCCCACGGTCCTTTTGGAGTCCCCAGCATCCTCTACGGACTAGGAGAAAAGGATTTACCGGTAGGTACCAAAATCGTATTTTCTGCTGCGGGGTACACTGGGCTTCACAAGGATAGACATTGGGGTGTAGAGTAGGATCTTGATCTGAGGCACCAACAGGCTCAAAGCTTTGACTGTTCCCAGAATGCACAGAGCCTCCTCCTCTATAACCCCGCCTCCCTGCACAGGAGCTCAGTTTTGTAGTTGGTGCTGCAGTAAGCAGGCACATAACAGAGGGGCTGCTCCAGGCAGCCCTAAGAAGAGCTTTTTTTGAAGAAAAAAGTGAAGACTACAAGGGCAGCAGCGGTGGTAAATGTCAGAAGACATTCACTGCTGCAGCTCCAGCTCTCCCCAGCGGCGCTGTACACTCCCGAGCCCTGGTTGCCGGGTAACTACAGCAGGAGGCTCCGGTTTTCTTCACAGTCAGGCACACACGACGGGGGCTCTCCGGGATCGCGTGGCCGCGCTTCGGGAGGTGGTAAGTGGGTCCCGCTTGCAGGACTCGGTCTTTATCGTGATCCGGCACGGTCAGTGGGAGGCGGGCCGTGCGCACTGGCGGTGGACACTGTGGCAGTACAGGCGATCCCACTAGATCACCAGGGCATGGGTGCAGGTCAGGTTTTCTCTCTAATCCATTTTCAGTAGCCCACAGTACCCGGTGGTTTTGCCAGCAGGGGGATAAGTCTTAGACCTGAAGCCCCTCCCTCAGCCCCTCCCTCGGCGCCAGGGCACCATTTCCCGCAAATGTTCCCGCCCTGGAGCTGCATATCTGTCTCTCCCTCACTCCATGTCAGTGTCTGGGCGCCATTATCTCTCAGCTTCACTATGCCTGGGACTGCTTGGGCAAATCCTCCTGTGTAAAGCCGCCTGGTTGTCAGTGCTCTGACTTTACATGACACTTAAGTATTCTACCAGCCTTTTTAGACAGTGCTAGTTAAGAAAGAGTGCAATTAGTCAGGGTTTTCTAGTACAATTACCCTGTGATATAGATCCGGTTCTTACTGTGCAGTGTTATATCTATTGACTACATAGCTATATATATAAGCTAGTTCAGTGCAGTATTATTGTTAGTAGTAACCTCTGCATTGTACAAACTGTGACTATCTGTGTGTGCATTAGATAGCTGAGTGGTGTCCATTTCGTGTCTTTCACTCAACTTGCTATCCCTATATTCTATAACCAGAGGGGGCTTGGTGCGTCAGGTTTTATATTTATATAGGATTTTCACAAAGATATACTTTAATACGTATTTTTCTCTGTGATTTGGTCACCATATCTCTCCTTTATCTCTGCTAGTGCTGACTACACTGCGCAGGGGTTTGGGTAAGAGGTATTGTGCTGCTGATAATTGTACTGTGTTACCTGATACTGCAAGTTATATTATGTCTGCTTCTGAGGGTAACGGTTCTGGGGCTGAACACACTACAGGTGTTGCTGAAGCCACAGACCCCTATGAGGAAAATATAGCAGCTGGGGGCTCCGGTTCTGGGGGCTCCTTGCCCTCCAGTGGGACTGTGGCAATGGGGGTACATAATTACCCTCCATGGTCCGTTTTGTCCACGCTTCGACATACGCTAGCAAATAAACTAACACCCCCTATGGGACACCCTATGCCGGTACAGCCGTATGTGGTACCTGCAGCTAATCCGCTGTGGGCGGACGATTTATCTGCTCAATTGAGGAAGTTGAACCAGTCCCTGACTACTAAAAAGTCTGACCATCGCTCGCCTAAGCCCAAGGGGTCCTCTAAGCGAGCTCTTGTCTCTTCACAATGCACTGCTGTCACTGACACCTCGTCTGATGAAGACGGCACTTACACTGACCCCACAGGTTCTGACTCAGATACGGCTGATGGGGAGGGTAGTTCACATGTGGATGTTCCTGATCTTTTGGAGGCTATTAAGTTGATTCTGCAGATTACGGATGATCCCGAGCCATCCGTCCCTCCTAAGAATCCAGATTGGTTCAAGCGTCAGAAGGTGGTTAAATAAGTTTTACCTCACTCTGGCCACCTAGTGGATATACGTCAGGAACCCTGGGAAAACCCGGGTACGAAGTTTGTGCCTCAAAAGAAGATGCTGGCTCGCAATGCCCTCGCACCAGAGCTGTCTAAGAATTGGGAAACGCCTCCTCCAGTAGACTCACATGTGGCTAGGATGGTGGTTTCCTCAGCTCTACCTGTCACTACCGTCACATCTCTAAAATAGACTACGGTTAAACGTGTGGAGGGTTGTCTGAAAGCGATTTACACCCTCACGGGTGCTGCACAAAGGCCCACTATTTCAGCAGCATGGGCTGCAGTGGCTATTGAAGCATGGGCATTGGAGTTAGAAGCTGAAATCTCTCCTGACCATGCTAGACAATGCTTGTCATATATTGTCACAGCTTCTCGCTATATTAAAGAGGCGGCTTCTGATGCCGGTATCCTAGCAGCCAAGGCCTCTACTACGTCAGTCCTGGCTTGCCGGATATTGTGGCTGAGATCCTGGTCTGTGGATCTGGACTCTAGAAAAACCCTGGAGTTACTCCCTTACAAGGGAGATATTCTGTTTGGGGAGGACTTAAATAAGATTGTGGCTGACTTGGCTACTTCAAAACTGCCTGTCTGCCAAGTACCACTCCTTCTGTGTCAAAGGCTAAAGGTACGTCCTTTCGTCCTTCAGGTAAAGCAAAAGGTCAGGCGTACAGCAAGCAGGCACGCACTTCCAAACCTGGTAAGCCAAAGCCCAAAAGAGCCTGGGGGATCCCAGGGTGGGGGGCTGGCTTCTAGGGTATACCCAGAAATGGTTGAAGACCACTTCAGATGCCTGGGTACGGGAAGTCGTCACTCGAGGTTACGCCATAGCCTTCAAAAACCGACCCCCTGGGGGGCGTGGCCTGGTGGGCAGACTGGAAGGACGTGCCTGAGGACAGCTCCCGACCCCAGAACCGAAAGTGCCCAATAAAGACCCCTAAATGGCCCATATTCGGTCCCAATCCACACCAGCTGCCTTAATTAATCCCCCCTGCACCTGATAAGCCGAGTCCCGGAGCCGGAGGAGGCCTCCTGCCTCCTTGCGGGTTGGGGCCTAGGTGCTGAGCACAAGCCGGGGGCTGGATTTTGGAGTGGACCCCGCTCGGGGCGACGGGACCCGCCGGGAAATACCACAAGCTGCTGACCACACTGCGGCCTCACCAGCGGTCACCACAAGTGCAGTGCCCCGCTATCGTCTGGCGGAAAGAGGGACCGAAAGCGGGCGGCGGCCTGCACGGAGCTCTGAGGGGACTGTGACGTCTGCCGCGACCCGCCGGAGGCCGTGGGCAGACCCCCCACTGCGCGACGGACGTCGGCGGCGGTGATTCCCCGCTACACCGGGACCACCTGTACTGTATATCCCCCCACCCTGCAGGGTCTATCACGCAAGCCTGCGGGAGATAGTGTGGAGGCTGGCGGCCATCTTGCTTCGGAAGCCTGGGATACAGGTGAGGCCCTCGGCGGCCAAAGGTGAGACTGGGGGACCCTGTGAGTCGGCTGGTCCGCAAATAGGAGCCCCCCTCTGTTGACCCTGGTAGGATACTCCAACCATACATCCCTGACCTGCAGTAATAGAACAGGAGGCCCTGACAGTACTACACTGTTCCTCACCACAGGCTCAACAGCCCAAGCCACCCAGGCCTACAGTAAACAGGACCAGGGGGGACCCTCTGGCCCTGTCTCTTCACCAGCCCAGTGTTTCCCACCACAAAATATATCCCTCATTTATTATGCTCTGCAGTACCTATGATCCTTGAACCTAGAGCTCCACCTGCTGGCAGCCCTCATGCCTGATTCCAGCTGCAGGCTGAGCACTCTATCGCCCATAATGTGATTCATCGGGATATGCCCTGAGTCTTGGAGTCGCCTATGTCATAACATTGAAGCTGCTCCTCCCCTACCACCGGGACCGCCTTAAACGCACCGCTGCAACGATTCGCTCTAATCAACATATACACACACATGGTCAACATGCCTAAAGGCAACAAAAAGCAACAGGGGGCAACGGCGACCCCGAGCCTGAAAAAATATGCCTACTCAAATTCCAAAACACCAGGACAAGAGGCTGCGTCACAACATGACGTATCAGACTCGGAGGACTCTGACCATTCTCCTCTGACCCGAAAGGATCTCCATATGCTTTTCCGCGAAATTAAGGAGACAAGGAAATCTGTACAGGCGGTACAGGCGGAGGTTCATACCGCTATTACATCTCTTAAAGCCGACATCACAGACCTGGGGGACAGGACGGACCACTTGGAGTCCAAAATGGACGAAGTGGCCGCTTTTCAGCAGGGGATAGAGGATGACGTCCATACCCTGAGACAAGAAATGCGCCTAATCCTGGAGCACCAGGAGGACCAGGATAATCGGGCGCGCCGGAATAATCTTCGCATCAGGGGGATCCCCGAGGAAATTGATATGGCATCCCTCCCCGGCTTTCTCAGGAAATTGTTTGTTCATCTCTCGCCCTCAACCCCGGAAGACCAGTTTCTGCTGGATAGGGCCCACAGGGCTCTTCGCCCCCGATCTCAAGATCAAGCCCAACCCAGAGATGTCATACTCCGATGCCACTATTATTCGGCCAAAGAGGACCTGCTCCGGGAGTCTAGGAAGCTTCCCAAACTGGACTTTCTAGGACATCCCCTCCAAATATTCCAGGACATCGCTCCTAGTACACTACTCAAAAGAAAGGAACTCCGCCCCATCACTATGGCTTTACGCGATAAGGGCATCCGATATAGATGGGGATTCCCCTTCCGCATACTTGTATGGCATCATAACCGCCTTCACTCGGCTAGGGACCTAGCCGAGGCTAAAGATCTCCTCCGTAACCTAGGCGTTACTCCGTCTCCAGCTATACCCGAGTCTCCAATGCGGTTAAATGAAGATCCTTCTGCAGAAACGACCGACACTCCGAGACGTTCCCTGAATCGCGACTGGACACGAGTCCCCTCAGCGCGGAAATCCGCCTCTGTTGGCCATGACTCCTGAGGACAGTCCAGCTTAAATGTTATCTTACTCCGCTATTCTGTATCGTTCATATGTGTGTTTACCTTTTTCAGACATGCCCTCCCCCTGTTTCTGCCCCAGCATTGTCCCGCCTCCCCACACCAAATGTTTTGCTGCCCAGATACGGCAACCCAGGTTGGCCGCTGTTATTTTGCTAGATAAATTAGGAGGAGATGGAATGGAGGGAGCGGCTATATTTACACATACCCCCCCCTTAAGGTAGATTCCCAGACTCGGGGCACTGTGATGAGTGTCCGCTACCCATGTTACGTCTGGCTCGGCCAGGCCGCGTCCCCACATATGGGTCCTATACCCTAGACCGGTCGATGTCACCCGGTGACCCCTCTTGGTTTCCCCTTGACCGGCACGTATGGCCAGATGCCGTTTTTTCTGGCCTCCAACTTTCCTCTTTTCCCTGTCTTTCCCACGTTCTGTCCTCCCTGTTTCTGTCTCCAATTTGGTATATGTGTTTTTTCTTTTCCTTTGTCCACCAATGTATAAATACCGACCATATACTGCACGCATTCATATTGTTTTTGTCCTGGTTTTTCGTAGGGTTGCGGTGTCTGGAGGGAGATGGTGAAGCGTTTCGAGACCCGGTCGAACATGGCTCTTAAAGTCTATTCGCACAACGTCAAAGGTTTGAACAGCCCTAACAAACGCACTAAACTTTTCCTTTCCCTCAAGCAGGCCAAAGGTGACTTAGTTTTCCTACAGGAAACTCACTTTAAGAAATCCCTACACCCTGACCTAAAATCCAAAGCTTACCCCCTTACGTTTCATGCATGCGATGCCACACGTAAGAAGAGGGGGGTTTCCATCCTGATAGCGGCCCACCTTACGTTTGAATTGCTGGACAGTCATGCAGATAAAGCAGGTAGATGGCTTATTCTAGTGGGGAAGCTGAATGATACCCTATGTACCCTAATAAATATATACGCCCCAAATCAAAACCAAGCTACATTCTTCGGGAGGCTAGGTGCTCAACTAACTAGATTCGGTAGAGGAGAAGTCATCATGGCTGGAGATTTTAATGAGGTACTAGATGCCTCCTTAGACAGGTCATCCCCTCCCAACCCTCGGTCCCCCCGCTACTCCAGACCGACTGTGGCGTCACTTGCTCTGCTAGACCTTCTGAAAACCCACCTATTATTCGATTCCTTTAGGGTATCTGAACCGCTGACCAGAGACTACACCTTTTATTCCTCTGTACACAAGACCTACTCTAGAATTGACATGATCCTACTCAGCCGGGATATCTCCTCTAAACTGAAATCTGCCAGTATTCTCCCTATGATATGGTCTGACCACTCCCCAATCACTGCCGAACTCCAATCTATTACCCCACGCCCTCCCCCCGTGTCCTGGCGTCTGAACGACTCCATATTACACAACCAGGAAGTCGCCTCTCAAATCAAGGTCTGCCTAGCCGACTACTTCCTTCTTAACGATATCCCAGAGATTTCCCCAACTACTTTGTGGGAAGCACACAAAGCGGTTCTCCGAGGCCACCTGATAAGCCAGGCGGCTAGGTTCAAAAAATCCCGTGAGCACAGCTTCCTTTCCCTCTCTACGAAACTCCAGGCCCTTGAGCGTCAGCATAAACTCTCTCCCACTCCGTCTAACCTAGAGCCCCTACTAGAGGCTAGGAACGCACTGTCACTTTCTCTGTCAGAACGCACGGCGAAGACTCTCCAGAGGCTTAACCAGACCTTCTACGAGAAAGGCGATAAAGCCGATAGAATCTTGGCATCCCGCCTCAGAGCACAAAGATCCCGTAATAATATACTAGCGATAAATACTGAATCTGGGGAACCTACATATGACCCAGAGGGTATAAACAAGATATTCCGTGATTATTACACCAAGCTATATAATTTAAACCCCAAGGCCCCGAGCCCCGACCCTCCTGATACGCTAATCTCAGAATTCCTACGCCGAGCCGATCTCCCCCAACTATCTGTCACAGACTCTGTAGATCTGAATAGAGACATCACGGAGGAGGAAATATCGGCCGTCCTGAGAAACTTTAAATCTTCTAAGGCCCCTGGCCCTGATGGCTTTTCGGCCTCATACTACAAAAAATTTGCACCTTTGTTGGTCCCCCATCTACGAGTACTGTTTAATGCAGTCCTACATGGCGCCCCATTTCCAAGTACTATGCTGGAGGCCAGAGTAATAGTCATACATAAAGAGGGCAGAGACCCGCGAAATTGTGCTAATTATCGCCCCATATCCTTATTGAATCTCGATATTAAAATCTATGCAAAGATCTTGGCCACCCGCCTTAACGGTGTACTATCTGAACTGATACACTACGACCAGGTGGGATTTATCCCAGGACGCCAGGCCAGAGACAACACTAGGAAAGCAATTGATATTATCCACCTGTTGAATAATAGGCAAGCCCCATCTATTATTCTATCACTTGATGCAGAGAAGGCGTTCGACCGTATCTCATGGCCGTTCTTACTGCAGACTCTTCAGGCGTTCGGGATATCGGCGGAATTTTTGACGGGGGTCTCTGCACTCTATTCCTCCCCAATAGCAAAAGTCCTCACCAACGGGATATTGTCCCCTGCCTTCCCATTGGCTAATGGAACTAGACAGGGATGCCCTCTCTCCCCCCTAGTGTTTGCCATGGTCATTGAACCATTGGCAGCCATGATAAGGAAGTCCAGCAATGTTCGAGGAGTGCAGATGGGCTCAAAGGAGTCTAAGATCTCGCTCTTCGCTGACGATGTCCTATTATCTCTAACCCAGCCGCAGTCATCCCTCCCCGCCCTATACGAGATCATAGAGGAATATGGTTCCCTCTCAGGATATAAAATAAACTATTCTAAATCCGAAGCCATGTTGCTCCATGTCCCTGGAGACCTCAGGCGCTCCCTGCAGTCCTCCTATGACTTACGATGGCAGACCAATAAGATTAAGTACCTAGGTGTCTATATTACCTCCCATTATAACTCCCTATATTCTGAAAATTTTCCGCGAATACTGAGCAAGATTAAATCAGATTTGACAAGGTGGAGGACTCATATCATATCCTGGCTGGGTAGGATAATCGCCCTCAAAATGACAATCATGCCACAACTTCTATATCTATTCCAAACCCTACCTGTGAGGGTGCCAGAGAAGGTCCTCAGGGATGCCCAGGCCTCATTTGTGAGGTTCGTATGGAACGACAAACCCCCACGGATTGCTTTTAATACGCTTCGGCTCCCTCGCTCTGCGGGTGGCCGAGGACTCCCCGATATCAAATTCTATTATCTGGCCAGCCATCTCAGTCAAATGGTGGCCTCATATGCGCCCCGTGGCAGTATTGCATGGGTTGATCTTACCGCACTTTCTATGGGAATTCGTTCGATGGCTTCGCTGTGGGGCCTGGGCAAACCATATCTGCTGGCTCACAAGGACATCCCTCCCTCCCTTAAGTTTCACCTTTCTACCTGGCACAAGGCTATTACGAAATACAGCCTATCTTCCTCACACTCCCCTCTCACACCCATCTGGGACAACCCGGATTTCCCTGCCGGGGTCCCTCCTCGTAAGTTTACGGCTTGGTTTAATGCCCGGATCCTTGTGGTCCACGACCTATCCATACAAGGCCATTGGATGTCATTAGACGATATTAAATCTAAATTCCCCTCACTCTCTCCTCCCTTCTTTGAATATTTTCAACTCCGTCACTTCCTCCAATCCCTGCCACAGACTGATGCCCAGCGGGACCTTACACCTTATGAGTCTTTATGTCTTGCAAAGCCCGTAAGTGGAGGGCTAATCTCGCAAATATATACCCTGCTGGTCGGGATTTCCTCTGGGCTGCAGACCCGCCACGAGCGAGAGTGGGAGAGGGACTTGGGCCCCCCCCCCGACGAATCCTGTTGGGAGGAGGTACGAGAGGGCATCGCTAAGAGCTCGATCTCTACCCGACTCAAGGAGACATCCTATAAATTGTATTACCGGTGGTATTATACACCAGACAAACTATCCCGGATGTTCCCCTCTGCCACCCCGGTATGTTGGCGGGGATGCGGCCTACGGGGCACTCTCCTCCACATCTGGTGGACATGCCCACGTATCGCTACCTACTGGAAAAAAGTACTGGACATATTGAACTCGATAACTGGGCTTAAACTCACACCAGACCCATGGATGTTCTTACTGGCCCGTCCGATCCCGGACCTTGACCCCCTCTTGAATAAATTAATTTCCCACATACTAGTAGCGGCTAAGTCTTTGATTGCCAAAAACTGGAAATCCCCCGCCCCGCCCACGATTCCTGCCCTGAACAACCATATCTGGTTCGTAGCCAAAATGGAAAAAATCACCTATTACCTGCATGACTGTCCCCACAAATTTGAATTAGTTTGGGGTCCCTGGATATCCGCGCGGTCTTCCTTAAATTAGACTCAAACCTGACCTCTGACCCCACTTCATTGACCCCCGAGTGGGACCCGCTCGAGCCCTCCCTCCGGACACCGCCAAGCAAGCACTCTCAAATCCGATGTGACCGTGCACTGATACATACCCCGCAGGTACGCTTAACCTATATGCTTTATAGTGTATATGTGGTCTTAGGACTCCCCAGATGTCGTGCTCCCACTGGAGCATAGAACAGCTCTGATGCCCCCTCTCTCCCCTTTTTCTTTCCTTTTTGTTCCCCCTCCTCCTCCCCTTTACCTCTACCCGCTGTTGTTCCCAGTTACCCCTCCTATACGCTTCTCTCTCGAGGAGTAATGTTGCTATATGTTTAACTATATTTGAAAAAATTGGAAAATTGACGCCTTGAGGACTGTTGAGTGCACTTTATTATGCCATTGTTCTTGTACCGTGTGTTGTTGATTTCTCAGTCTCTCTTGGTGTAAATAAAGAAAATCGTTAAAAAAAACAAAAAAAAAACCGACCCCCTCATCGATTTTGCCGAACAGACGTCCCGTTGGACCAAAGGCAAACACTCCATATTCGCTCTATAGTTCTGGCCTTGGAATCTGGGGACTACATGGTCTCCCTGGACATACAGGATGCTTACCTGCATATTCCTATAGTAGCGTCGCATCAGCAATACCTCAGGTATGCGATTGGCAACCTCCATTACCAGTTTCGGGCGTTACCTTTTGGTTTAACTACGGCTCTGTGAGTCTTCACCAAAGTCATGGCGGTGATGATGGTGGTACTCCGCCGTCAAGGGGTCAGGATACTGCCGTATCTGGACGACTTGTGAATCCTGGCAAATTGCCCAGAAATGCTCCTGTGTCATCTGGATATGACTGTCCAGTTTCTACAAGCCGACGGGTGGCTCATCAACTGGAAGAAATCCTCCCTGGTCCCTGCTCAGAGCATGGTGCACCTGTGAGTGCTATTGGACACTCACAACCAGCGGTTGTTCTTGTCTCAGGAGAAAGTCCTGAAGCTTCAGGACAGGATTTGTTGCTTCCTTTCTCGTCCACAAGTGTCGATACATTCGGCGATGCAGGTGCTGGGCCTCATGGTATCAGCATTGGACATGGTGGAGTATGCTCAATTCCATTCTCGCCCCCTCCAGAGGCTGATTCTAGCCGAGTGAGACGGCCTGCCTCACCGGATCAGGTCTCACATGATCTCATTGACTCCGGAGGTCCATCTGCCGCTGCTCTGGTGGCTCCAGGGCCAACAATTGTGCAGGGGCCGTCCATTCTGGATATCCAACTGAGTCCTGTTGACAGATGCCAGTCTAAGAGGTTGGGGCGCGGTGCTGGAGCAACACTCCCTTCAGGGTTGGTGGACCAAGGAGGATTCCCTCCTCTCGATCAACATTCTGGAATTGCGGGTGGTCTTCAATGCGTTGAACCTGGCCCAGCATTTAATTAAGAACCATCCTGTTCAAGTACAGTCGGACGACGCCACCACAGTGGCTTACATAAATCATCAAGGTGGCACTCGAAGCCGTTTGGCAATGAAGGAAGTCTCACGGATTCTACATTGGGCGGAATGCCATCTACCGGCCATATCGGCAATATTAATTCTGGGAGTCCTGAATTAGGAAGCGGACTTTCTCAGTCGTCAGGACGTACATGCCGGCGAGTGGGGCCTCCATCCAGAAGTGTTTCAACTCCTAGTGGAAAAGTGGGGCCTTCCAGACGTAGATCTGATGGCGTCTTGACACAATCACAAGGTTCCGGTCTTTGGAGCAAGGACAAGGGATCCTCAAGCTGCATTCGTGGATGCGCTGGCGGTGCCGTGGAGGTTTCGGCTGCCGTACGTGTTCCCTCCGGTGTCACTCCTGCCCAGGGTAATTCAGAAGTTTAGGCAAGAAAAAGGAAATCTGCTTCTCATAGCTCCAGCATGGCCCAGATGGCACTGGTTCTCAGACCTGCAAGGCCTATCGTCAGAGTGTCCAATTCTACTTCCACAATGTCCAGACCTCCACGTTCAGGGCCCCTGTGTCTACCAGGTCCTAGCCCGGCTGTCTTTGACGGCGTGGCTCTTGAAGCTTCCGTCTTAAGGGCTAAAGTGTTTTCTGAGGCGGTCATTCAAACTATGTTGCGGGCCCGGAAACCAACTTCGGCTCGGACTTACTATAGGGTCTGGCATTCTTACTTTGTTTGGTGCGCATCTAACGATTATGACGCTTCCAAGTTTAGTATAGCCAAGTTGTTGGCTTTTCTTCAGCAGGGCCTGGACTTAGGTCAAGGTTCAAATATCTGCCTTGTTGGTGTGGTTTCAGAGAAAAATTGTGACCTTACCTGAAGTGCATACCTTTACTCAGGGTGTGTTGCGTATCCAACCCCCATATGTCCCGCCTATGGCTCCTTGGGACTTGTCGGTGGTTTTGGAGGCGTTACAAGAGTCTCCGTTTGAACCTCTTGGTTTAGCTGATCTTAAGTGGCTTTCTCTTAAGGTGGTGTTTCTGCTGGCTATTGCCTCAGCTAGAAGAGTGTCGGTTTTGGGTGTTCTCTAGTTCCCCATATCCGATATTTCAATATCAAATATCTTCTTCTTGGTGAGAGATAAGTATGGTGAAGGATGTTAAGGTTAATTCTATAAACATACTAGCTGGCAAAAGTTTACAAGGAGAATAAAATGAGCAAACTAGTTGTACAATAGAGAGGGAAGGGAAATGTGGTATCCACCTAAACATACCCATCTTAGTGAATAACCGATCCCCCTTCTCCAATAAAAACACATAGGGGGTCATTCCGACCCATTCGCTTGCTGCGTTTTAACGCAGCAGAGCGAACGGGCCCCTGCTGCGCATGTGCCGAAGGCCGTAGCAGGACAGCGATCGCCTCTGCCTGATTGACAGGCAGAGGCGATCGATAAGCGGGAGGGGGCGAAACAGCGGCGTTTGGCCGCGGTTTCTTAGGCGCGGTCCGGCCAACGCAGGCCTTTGCACTTCTGCGGGAGGGCCGGATCTGACATGCGGGGCGGGCTAGCCCTGTGCAGGGCGTCCCCCCGCATGTCAGGGAACACGATCGTAGCTGTGCTAAATTTAGCACAGCTACGATCAACTCAGAATGACCCCCTTAGTACTAAAGATAGTGTGGCAAAAAGACTCATGTGCCACAGTTTGAGCTGTTAAAACGTGGCTCGGATCCTTGGAGAAGCCACAGTTTCAGGCTTAGAAACCTGGGTATAGTCCAGAATCCAGGTTTTCCAATGAGCACATTATGGGTGTCTCCGCTGTTCCAGGAAGTAACTCAGGGGTGTATCTACCTATTGGCCAGGATGGCACTCGCCAGGGGCGCCAGGCAAGGAGGGGGCGCCGCCTGGCTGTGCCACCCGCGGTCAAAGGATAGAAAAGTAGTACTGTCAGACTGTACCTGGTGATAGTCTGTTACTGCTGGAGCAGCGCCGATGTCCGCAGCACCGCACTTGTAATCAGACTCAAAATAATCTACAGCTCCCAGCAGCCCTTGTTGCTGGGAGCTCCTGGCAGCAAGGGCTGCTGGGAACTGTAGCTTATTCATTGTGAGTCTGATTACAAGTGCGATGCTGCCGGACACTAGTCTGATCACTAGTGCAGTGCGGTGCTTAAGGACACCGGCACCGCGCCGGCAGTAACAGACTCTCACCAGGTACACAGCAATTGTTATATAGCACAGTACTATTTGTTGTTGAAGATAATAAAAAAGTGTCAGTGTTTGGGAGAAGGGACTGTAGTACCTGGAAAACTACACAATTTTCATGCATGTTAGATGTAAGTAAGCGAAAACTTTAACATGTTGAGTGTAATAAATAAAATACAAATCTTACCTATTTCAAGGCCATGTTCAAGGAAACGTATATCAGATAATTGTATAAGTGATCATTTTATCTTGAAAGTGATGGCACCCTGATGTTTCTTCTAACAGGAAGCACTTCTACCAGCCAACTAATGGTGTTTGGTTAATGGCTGGGTCCATTTGAGGCTCATCTCACAGCCGCTCATTAGCATTTCATTCAGGATGCAGTCAAGATGCCGGTGTTTGGCGTCCCGGCGGTCGGAAAGCTGACACCATCATCCCGAAACTGCTCGGAATGCTGGCGTTGGCATCCCAACATAGATAGCGATGCAGAATGCCAAAATCAGAATTGAGTTGGTGCCAAAGTCTACACTGGTAAGCCATGTGGGAGGGTTAGGGTTAGGCTGTGAGGGCGGGAGGGTTAGGGTTAGGCTGCAGGGAGGGAGATTAGGAAGGGTGGGTTAGAGTTAGGCACCACTGAAGAGGCTTTTGGAGGGGGGGGGGGTTAAGGTCAGGCTGTGGGAAAGGTGGGTTAGGGGGGGAGGGATGGTGGAACGTGAATATAAAACACTACTGTGCGGTGTAATGTGAATGAGGGATACTACTGTGTGGCATAATTTGAATTGGAAGTACTATTTTGTCTACGCCCTTCCCCCCACAAGACCATGCCCCGTTTCCAATACTCACACCTTATTCCAAATGTGTTTAGGGGGGGCGCCAGCCCCTTACTTTGCCAGGGGCGCTCGGACCCCTAGATACACCCCTGAAGTAACTGCCCTATTTAGAGGGATTACTCTTTGTTTCTGGAGTCCTGATGCTGGGACAGCTGGCCAGGCCATAGTCAGGACCATGTACACTTAGTTAGTGTTAGGGTCTGGGTGTCTGGACCTGTGCATTTGACTGGCTGTAATGTCTGAAAACTGTTAATTCTGTGTGACTGTCTCAAATAATCATCGCACTCACCTTTTCACTGTGGCTGGTTCCTGCGTTTACGACTGAAGAGTTCCACAATTGTAAGAGCTTTGCATACTGGTGGAGATGAACTCAATATAGGATCAAGAGTGTTATGCCAATCCAATTCTGGGAATACTCTTAATAGTATTACTTATATAATATTGAGCTTGTAAAAAGGCCATAAGGCAGAGGTTCTCAAATATGCTCCTCAAGGCACACCAATGGTCCAGGTTTTAGGTATATCCATGGCTCAGCAAATTGACTGAGGTGCTAATTAAGTCACCTGTGACCAAGCGTAGATAAACTTAAAACCTGGACCGTTCAGGTGCCTTGAGGACCTCTTTTGAGAACCTCTACCTTAGGGTTAGATTTTAATACCTCAAACTTATATGAAGCCTCAGCAAATGTAAATGGACATTAATGTATGCTATTTACTAATTGGGACGTAGAAAATACACCCCAAACTGGAAAAGGATAAGAAGCCATGCCTACCTGAAAATCTGGGTTACATAAAAATTATACATGAAGTGATTTGTGGGCGTTCAATTTAGCCTTAAGTCGCAGCATATGCCAAATTTTACGAGTGCTCCATAGTAGAGGGCCATCTCTAATACCTTTAGGGATCTCCTCATCATGTTGATGGAGAAAACTAGTAAGACTCGGGGTGCATAAAACCCTGTTCCAACTCTGTAAAAGTCTAAATATCAGTATTATTTATCCAATCACAGACAAACCATAAAATTGTTGCATGATTATAATTGGTAATATTAAGGAATTTTCTCATACATCCTAGAGGATGTTTCTTCTAACAGGAAGCACTTCTACCAGCACTTCTACCAGCCACTTCAGGAACCATGGGGTATAGACGGGATCCGCAGTAGACATGGGCACTTTAAGACTTTTAATGGGTGTGAACTGGCTCCCCCCTCTATGCCCCTCCTCCAGACTCTAGTTTTAGAATTGTGCCCAGGGAGACTGGTCACACACAGGGGAGCTCTACTGAGTTTTTCTGAAAAGACTCTCTGTTAATTTTTTTTTATTTTCAGGGAGGTCTGCTGGCAACGGTCTCCCTGCATCGTGGGTTTTAGGGGAGAGAAGTCAGACCTACTTCTAATGAGTTCAAAGGCTCTGCTTCTTGGCTACAGGACACCATTAGCTCCTGAGGTTTTGGAACACTAGGTACGTCTAGGGGTTCACTCCCAGAGCCCGCCATCACCCCCCTTGCAGAGCCAGAAGACAGGTGAGTAGAAGAAGATAGAAGACTTCAGTGACGGCTTCTGAGGTACCGCACAGCGATCGCGCTGCTCGCCATGCTCCCACACACAGCGGCACTACAGGGTGCAGGGGGGGGGGGGCGCCCTGGGCAGCATAAAAACTCATATAAGCTGGCAAAAGTGGATATGTGCCAAGGCACAAAATCCTGACCCCCGCCAGCGTGTTTGTATTATAAAATAGCGGGGCTGAAGCGCGCCATTGAGGGGGCGGGGCTTAGCCCACACAGCTCTCATCAGCTCCATTTTCTCTTCACAGAAGCTGTAGAAACGCTGGTCCTCTCCTCCATACTGATGTAACAAGTAACAGGGTGCAAAAAACGGGGGGGGGGGGGGGGGCACAGTTAATTTAGCTAATAGAAGTCATAAAAGCGCTAGAAACAGGTCTGGGCTTTATATTAAAGTTTCAGTACTGGAATTGAGTGCTGGGTTGTGAGCTGGCAATCTCCCTCTGTGTTTCTCTGACAGGATTTACTGTGGGTCTGTCCCCTATCTGCCCAGTGTGTCAGTGGGTGTCGGTACACGTGTGTCGGCATGTCTGAGGCTGAGTGCTCTTCCCAGGAGGAGACTGTGTTAGGGACATGAACGGCTGTGGGAGTGACCCTGTCGGCACCGCCGACTCCTGATTGGGTAAACGTGTTGAATGCCTTGAATGCTAACGTGGCTATTATTAATAAGGGATTAGATAGATCTGATTCTCAGAACCAGGCATGGAAGAAATCTGTGGAGGATATGTTATCACAGGTTCAGACCCCCTCGGGGTCACATAAACGTTCATATGCTCAGTTGGCAGACACAGATACCGACACGACGGACACTGACTCCAGTGTCGACTATAGTGATACCAGATTAGACCCAAAATTGGCAAAGAACATTCATTACATGATTGTGGCGATAAAAGACATGTTACATATCACTGTAGACCCTGCGACTTTACTGATACTAGGGTCTGTATGTTTAAGGGAAAGAAGCCTGAGGTAACGTTTCCTCCCTCTCATGAACTGAATACTTTTTTTTAGAAAATGTGGGAAAATCCTGACAAAAAGTTTCTGATTCCCAAAAGGATTCAGGTGGTGTATCCATTCCCCTCTGGGGATAGAGAAAAGTGGGAGTCATCCCCCATTGTGGACCAGGCTCTATCACGGTTGTCTAAAAAGGTGGCTTTACCGTCTCCTGACACGCCAGCCCTTAAGGATCCTGCGGATCGTAGACAGGAAATACGTTAAAATCCATTTACGTCACCACAGGTACACTGCTCGGACCAACCATCGCATCAGCGTGGGTGAGTAGTGCTATCGAAAAGTGGGCAGAGAACTTGTCGTGATATAGATACCCTAGATAGGGATAGCATCCTGTTAACTCTGGGTTATATCAGGGATGCTGCAGACTACCTAAAGGAGGTGGCGGGGGATATTGGCATTTTGGGATCAAAAGCCAATGCCATGGCGATTTCAGCTAGGAGGGCATTGTGGATTCATCAATGGAATGCTGATGCTGACTCTAAGAAAGCTATGGAGTCTCTACCGTATAAAGGTGGTGTCTTGTTTGGTGACGGTCTCACTGAATTGGTATCTACGGCTACCGTGGGTAAGTCGTCATTTTTGCCTTATGTTCTTCCACAACAAAAGAAAGGCAATTTTCAGATGCAGTCCTTTCGGCCAAATAAATACAAAAAAGGCCGAGGTTATTCCTTCCTCACTAATAGGGGAAGAGGAAAAGGTAAAAGATCTCCAGCCATCACAGCTATCCAGGAGCAGAAGTCCTCCCCGGTTTCTGCCACATCCACCGCATGACACCGGGGCTCCTCTGAGGGAGTCCACACCGGTGGGGGCACGTCTCAGGCTCTTCAATCAATTCTGGGCTCGTATGGCCCTGGACCCATGGGTTTTAGAGATAGTGTCCCAGGGGTACAAACTGGAGTTTCAAGACGTTCCCCCTCACCGATTTTTCAAATCACCCTTACCAGCTTCCCTTCCGGACAGGAAGGTTGTGTGCGATGCAGTACAAAAGTTATGCCTAAATCAAGTCATTATCAGGGTCCCCCAGTCTCAACAGGGAGAAGGCTTTTATTCCAGCCTGTTTGTGGTCCTGAAACCGGACAGTTCGGTCAGACCAATTCTGAACCTAAAGTCCCTCAATCTTTACCTAAGAAAATTCAAATTCAAGATAGAATCTCTGCGAGCAGTGATTTCCAGTCTGGAGGAAGGGGATTTCATAGTGTCGGTCGACATAAAGGATGCCTACTTACACATCCCCATATATCCTCCGCATCAGGCTTACCTGAGGTTTGCTATTCAGGATTGTCATTACCAATTTCAGACGTTGACGTTTGGTCTGTCCATGGCTCCGAGGATTTTCACCAAGGTAATGGCGGAAATGATGGTTCTCCTTTGCAGGCAAGGAGTCACAATTATCCCTTACTTGGATGATCTCCTGATAAAGGCGAGATCCAAAGACAAGCTGGTGCAGGACATTACACTATCCCTGACAGTTCTACAACAACATGGTTGGATCCAAAATCACAGTTGAATCCGACAAAACGGCTATCGTTCTTGGGAATGATTCTGGACACAGAATTACAGAGAGTGTTTCTTAAAGAAAAAAAGCTCTGGAAATCTAGAGTTTGGTCAGACAGATTCTGAAACCGGCGAGAGTGTTGATCCATCAATGCACTCGTTTGCTGGGAAAGATGGTGGCGGCCTACGAGGCCATTCAAATTTGGCAGATTCCATGCCAGAGTTTTTCAGTGGGACCTATTGGACAAGTGGTCCGGATCCCATCTGCACATGCACCGGAAAATAATCCTGTCCTCCAAGACCAGAATCTCACTCCTGTGGTGGCTGCACAGCTCTCACCTCCTAGAGGGACGCAGGTTCGGGATCCAGGACTGGATCCTGGTAACCACGGATGCGAGTCTCCGGGGCTGGGGAGCAGTCACACAAGGAGAAAACTTCCAGGGAAGATGGTCAAGCCAGGAAGTTTGTCTGCACATAAACGTTCTAGAGTTAAGAGCCATTTACAATGGTCTTCTGCAAGCGGAACGTCTCCTTCGAAACCTGCCCGTACTAATCACGTCAGACAATATAACAGCAGTAGCGCACATAAACCGCCAGGGCGGAACGAAGAGCAGAGCAGCAATGGCAGAGGCCACAAAAGTTCTCCGCTGGGCGGAAAGACATACAAGCACTCTATCGGCAATCTTCATTCCAGGAGTGGACAACTGGGAAGCAGACTTCCTCAGCAGACACGATCTCCATCCAGGAGAGTGGGGTCTTCATCAAGAGGTCTTTGCAGAAGTGACAAGTCTTTGGGGAATTCCTCAAATAGACATTATGGCGTCTCGCCTCAACAAGAAACTTCAGAGAGATTGTTCCAGGTCGAGAGACCCTCAAGCAATAGCAGTGGACACTCTAGTGACACTGTGGGTGTTTTGGTCGTGTACGTGTCCTCCGCTTCCATTTATTTCAAAAGTGATAAAGATCATAAGAAGAACAAAGGTTCAAGCGATCCTCATTGTTCCAGATTGGCCAAGGAGGGCTTGGTATCCAGATCTTTAGGAATTACTCATAGGAGATCCCTGGCCTCTTCCTCTACGAGAGAATCTGTTACAGCAGGGACCTTGTGTATATCACGACTTACCGCGGCTACGTTTGACGGCTTGGCGGTTGAACGCCGGATCCTAGCCCGATAGGGTATTCCAAGTGAAGTCATTCCCACACTTTTTCAGGCTAGAAAAGAAGTAACGGCAAAACATTATCACCGTATTTGGAGAAAATATGTGTCTTCGTGTGAATCCAAGAGGGCTCCTACGGAAGAATTTCAGCTGGGGCGTTTTCTCCATTTTCTGCAAGCAGGTGTGGATGTGGGCCTGAAGTTAGGCTCCATAAAAGTACAAATTTCTGCCTTATCAATTTTCTTTCACAAATAATTGGCCTCCCTTCCAGAAGTTCAGACTTTCGTGAAGGGTGTTTCGCACATCCAACCTCCCTTTGTGCCCCCAGTGGTACCATGGGATCTTAATGTGGTGTTGCAGTTCCTTCAATCTCATTGGTTTGAACCTTTACAGAAAGTAGAGTTGAAATTTCTCAATTGGAAAGTGGACATGTTATTGGCCTTAGCATCCGCAAGACGGGTGTCTGAGTTGGCGGCTTTGTCTCACAAGAGTCCGTATTTAATCCTCCATGAAGATAGAGCAGAGTTGAGGACTCATCAACAATTTCTACCGAAGGTGGTTTCATCGTTCCACATGAACCAGTCTATTGTGGTGCCAGTGGCTACTGATGTTTTTACTGAATCAAAATCTCTCGATGTGGTCAGGGCTTTAAAGATTTATGTCACCAGAATGGCTCCACTTAGGAAAACTGAAGTTTTATTTGTCCTGTATGCTTCCAACAAGATTGGAAATCCTGCTTCTAAGCAGACTATTGCGCACTGGATCTGTCATAGGATTCGGCAGGCTCATTCTACGGCTGGATTGCCGTTACCGAAATCAGTGAAGGCACATTCTACCAGAAAGGTGGGCTCATCCTGGGAGGCTGCCCGAGGGGTCTCGGCATTACAACTCTGCCGAGCAGCTATGTGGTCGGGTTCAAACACTTTTGTGAAATTTTACAAGTTTGATACGATACCCTGGCTGAGGAGGACCTCATGTTTGGTCAATCGGTGCTGCAGAGTCATCCGCACTCCCCGCCCATTCTAGAGCTTTGGTATAAACCCCATGGTTCTGGAAGTGTCCCCAGCATCCTCTAGGACGTATGAGAAAATAGGATTTTAATACCTACGGTAAATCCTTTTCTCTTAGTCCGTAGAGGATGCTGGGCGCCCATCCCAGTGCGGACTCTATCTGCAGTTCTTACTTACTAAGTTTTGGTTATGTTACACACAGGTTGTGTTTCTGTTGTAGTCAGCCTGTTGCTGACATGGTTCATGCCGTTGACTGGATTTCTGTTAAATGCCATGTTGTACGGCGTGTTTGTGGTGTGAGCTGGTATGTATCCCACCTTAGTTTAACAATAAATCCTTTCCTCCAAATGTCCGTCTCCCTGGGCACAGTTCCTATAACTGGAGTCTGGAGGAGGGGCATAGAGGGAGGAGCCAGTTCACACCCATACAAAGTCTTAAAGTGCCCATGTCTCCTCTACACCCCATGGCTCTTGAAGTGTTCCCAGCATCCTCTACGGACAAAGAGAAAAGGATTTACCGGTAGGTATTAAAATCCTATTTTACCCCCCCATTTTTGTTTAGGCTGATGTAGCTTATGAAGGCTAAATCTTTCATCTTAAGAAGATTAGCCCCACCAAGAAAGAAAAGTGATACTTTATATCATTCCTTCAACTCCCTCTCCAAGTCTTTAATCACACTAGTAATACTTAGAACATAAAGATGGGGAAGATTTTTAGGGAGTTTATTTTTCAAATACGGAAGGCGCGTATTGACTCATGGTAGCACACTAGAACCTCCCCATTCCGGACATGATTTGGTGGTATTCAAGAACATGGCAGTTGATCTGTTAGTATTAATAGCAAACCCTGATATAGATCCATAAACTCATATTTTCTCTAGGATAGCCTCCAAAGATGTGTCAGGGTTTCCAATATAAAGTACAACATCTTTGGCAAAAGCTGACAATTTACCTTCCTTTCTGCAGTGGGGTACACTGGTATTCCACAGGGAATAACATCCCCCCGCGTAGAGTAGGATCTTGATCCGAGGCACCAACAGGCTAAAAGATTTGACTGTTCCCAAGATGCTAAGCGCCGCCTCCTCTATAACCCCGCCTCTGTGCACAGGAGCTCAGTTTGTAAGTTGGTGCCTGCAGCGCAGGCAGCTAACAGATATGGCTGTTCCAGCAGCCCTGAGAAGAGCTATTTTAAAGAAGATAGAAGACTTCAAGGGCTGCAACAGAGGCACTCTAGTGCTAGATATCATTCTGATATCTCCTGCTGCAGCTCCATCACCTCCCCCAGCAGCACTGTATACTCCCGCGCCCCTGGTTGCCGGGTACTTACAGCGGAGGCTCCGGTTCTTCACCCAGGGCACACACACTAACTGAAGTTCTCCGGGATGACGTGGCCGCACTCAGGGAGGAGGTAAGAGGGTCCCCCAGGTGGGACCCGCTGGAAATCGTGATCTGGCGTGACCATTAGGAAGCGGGCTACGCGCGCTGGCGTGGACACTGTGGCAGTACAGGGACCCCACTAGACCTCCAGGGCAAGGGCACAGATCGGATTAGGCTATAATCCATTTTATTAAGGCCCGCAGCACCCGGTTATGAAGTCCAGCAAGGGGATAAGGCTCTGACCTGTAGCCCCTCCCCCAGCCCCTGGGCGCCATTTACAGTAAATGTTCCCGCCCTGGAGCTGCATTTCTCTGTCTCCCTCACTCCGTCAGCATTTGGGCCCCATTACACACAGCTGCGCTGTTTCTGGGACTGCTGGGCACTGTCTCCTCTGTAAAGCCGCCTGCATCATCAGCGCTGTGCAGTTACAGGACACTTAAGTATTCTACATGTCGTTTAGACAGTGTTGGTTAAGAACAAGTGCTTACTTCAGGGTTATTTAGTACAAGTACCCTGTGATATACATCCACTTTTTACTATGCATTGATATATCTGTTTATATACATAGCCGTACTCAGTAGTAGTATTGCTAGTCCAGTGCAGTTTTATTGTTTGTCATAATTCCTGCATTGTACATGTGACTGTGTGTGTGCATATAGCTGCTGGGTGATCTCTGCTCCGTGTATCTCACTCATACTGCTATCCCTATATTCTGTACCCTGAGGGGGCTCCGTGCGTCAGGGTTAATAGATAATATAGGTATTTCACAGGATATACGTATTTTGTATTTTTCTCTGTGTTTTTCAGTCACATTTTACCTCAGAAATCCTCTCTCTGTGCTGTCACGCTGCACAATAGGGGAAAGGGGGGGGGGGGGGGGTTGTGTTAGGTATTCTATCTCCTGACGGATAAGCGCGTGGAGGCTGCTTAGAAGCTATCTATACCCTTGCAGGGGCTGCGCATTGGCCCACCATTGCGGCTACTTGGCCCACAGAAGCTATTGAGGCGTGGGCTCAGGAAATAGAGGCTGAGTTTCCGTCCGATTTTCCTGAACATGACATGGTCTCTCTTGTATTGTCACGGCATCTCATTACATTAAAGAAGCAGCTTCAGATGCCGGTGTTCTGGCGGCCAAGGCTGCTACGACATCCATTTTGGCTCACGTATTCTCTAGTTACGGTCCTGGTCGGTAGACTTGGACTCTAAGAATACCCTGGAGGTGCTCCCATTTAAAGGAAACATCCTCTTTGGTGACTTGGCATCTGCTAAGGCTGCATGTCTACCTAGTACTACTCCTTCTGCCCCAAAGGCTAAGAGTACTTCCTTTTGTTCCTTTCACCCTCCGGGTAAAGAAAAGGGTCAGGTGTACCCGAAACAGTCTCACACTTCCAAAACCACCAAGCCCAAGCCTAAACGTGCCTGGGCTGCCCGTCAGCCTGCTTCCAAATCTAACAAGCCTGCAGCATGACGGGGCATGGGCTCCCCCTGGGGGATCCCAGGGTGGGAGGCCGACTTCTACAGTTCACTCAGGTATGGTTGAAGACCACTTCAGACGCTTGGGTACGGGAAGTCGTCACTCACAGATAAGCTATATCCTTCAAGACACGTCCCCCTCCTCGCTGTTACCTGACGGGCATCCCTTCGAATCTGGTGAAAGCAACAACTCTCCGTTTAGTGGTACAATCCCTCCTGGACACTGGAGTGGTAGTACCGGTGCCACTGGCTCAGAGGGGCAGGGGGTACTATTCAACACTGTTCTTAGTCCCCAAAATGAATGGTTTCTCCCAACCCATTCTCAACCTCAAATCTTTGAACAAGTTTATGAGAATCTCCAAGTTTCGTATGGAGACCCTTCACTCTATTGTCCTGGCTTTGGAACCAGGAGACTATATGGTATCCCTGGATATACAGGATGCTTACCTGCATATCCCTTTTTCCATTTCACATCAGCAATACCTGCGGTTTGCTATTGGTAATCTCCATTACCAATTTCGTGCCTTACCGTTTGGTCTGACCACGGCTCCACAAATTCTCACCAAGGTCATGGCAGTTATGACGGCTTCACTCCGCCGTCGGGGTCAGGATCCTGCCGTATCTGGACGACCTGCTGATCCTGGCCAATTCCCCAGAAGTTCTTCTCCGTCATTTGGATCTGACGGTCCAGTTTCTGCAAGCCCATGGGTGGCTCATCAACTGGAAGAAATCATCCCTGGTCCCTGCCCAGAGCATGGTGCATCTGGGGGCATTGTTGGACACACACAACCAGAGGTTGTTTTTGTCACAGGAGAAAGTCCTGAAGCTTCAGGACGGAATACAGTGATTTCTCTCTCCTCCGCGTGTGTCGATACACTCGCGATGCAGGTACTAGGCCTCGTGGTGTCGGCTTTCGACATGGTGGAGTACGCTCAATTTCATTCCCGCCCTCTGCAGAAACTGATTCTTTTTTTTTTTTTAATATTACATTTTTTATTGAGTTTTCACACAGATTACAGATACAGTCAAATTGGTAAACAAACTCAAAAAAGGGGGGACTAAAATATACAAAACAAGACTAATAAAGACATGGGGGGGATGTATCAGGGACGTCTTAATACAACAATAACATCAAAGGGTATCGAAGAAGGAAAGGTCTGTAACTCTTAACTAGTTAAGGTCCAGAATGGACCGGGGAGTGAAGCACAGAGAGGTCAGGTAGGTCATTCGGGGCACCAGATACACCCATTTGGCTCAATCTCTCCCTATACATGGACCATTTAAGCCACTTCCTGCTAATAGAAGGAGATTCCGTAGCAAATTTGCCCTCCGCAGTTTCAAAAACATAATGTTGATGGATTTTATTTTCTATCATTGATAGACTGGGGATAACCGCCGACCTCCACTTGGAGGCAATGGCGGCTTTTAGCCTCTAAGAGAATGTGGCCCAAGAGGTATCTATCACCGCTAGACATCTCACCCTCATAATAATGAAAGAGTGCCAAAAGGGGGTCAGGTATAAGGACCACTCCCAGTATGTGGGAAATGAAAAGGAACACCTCCCTCCAGAGCGACTGGATTACCGGACATAACCAGAAAACATGAAGGATATCTCCCACCATCCCACAATTCCTCCAGCAGCTGGCGGAGACATCAGGCCAAATCTTATGCAAACGTTCCGGTGTAAAATATACCCTATGGACCAGTTTATAATACATTTCACAGTGATTTACACATCTAGAAATTCTAAAGCAGGACTTAAAGATAACTGTCCAGACATCTTCATTAAAGACCGCAGGGAGGTCTTTTTCCCACTTAGTCTGTGAGGGGAATGTCCCCTGGCGGGACCCAGTCAGCAGATGCTGATACCATCTGGTGATGCCCCCCCTATTACCGCTAGGTACTAGGAGGGATAACAGTATTTTGGGGAGACCGGTATAGCGAACACGGCTGGACGAACAGCTTTGAAGCCAATGCCGCAATTGCAGGTATTTATGAAAATCTTGTTTAGGTACCTGAAATTGTTCCTGGAGTAGGGAAAAAGGGACTAAAACCCCGTCTTGAAGCACATCTTGTAAGGTGCGAAGACCTATGTCTCGCCAATGGTGTAAATGTAAGTCTGGGATCAATAGAGCTATAGCGTGGAGAGATAACTGTGGGGAGGGCAAAGCACCAGCAGGGAGGTATCCAAGTGCGGTTCTCCACGCAGACAACGTTGCGTGGACCGCGGAGCACTCCGCAATTCTATCAGGAAGTGAAGCAGTAGGCATCCAAAATAGGTCCGCCAGTGTAAAGGGGGCTACCGCGTTCTGTTCTAAGTCTACCCATGGTTTACGAGTATCCTGGGTAAACCAATCTCTGGCCTGGGCAAGTAAGCAGGCAGTATGGTATCTCTCTAGGTCAGGATATGCGACTCCACCGGCCCTCTTTGGAGCAGTTAAGGTAGATTTCGCTATTCTCGGCTTCAAGCCCCCCCAAACGTAACTAGATAATAAACGATTAAATCTATTACATACGTCTTTGGGGAAGGACCTTGGGATGGTGCGGAAAAGGTACATCAATTTTGGTAGAAGGACCATCTTTGCAGCTGCCACCCGTCCGACCCAGGAGACCTCCTGCATCATCCAATCTTTTATGAACAGTTCAAATGCACGAAAGAGTGGGTCGTAGTTACAACCTGTTAAGTCCCGACCCCTAGATAGATGCACACCCAAATACTTAAGTGATCTAATTTGCCACGCATACTTGTATTCATCCTTCAAACGTTTTAGAGCGCTATCGGGAATATTCAGAGGGAGGGCCTCCGTCTTAGTGGTATTCAATTTGTAGTAGGAGACCGCTGCATAGGAGTCTAAGAGAGTGTGTAAATATGGTAGAGACGCTTCAGGCTCTCTAAGACACACCAAAATATCATCCGCAAAAAGACATATTTTATGAGGCTTCCCTCCCACTACCGGTCCTACAATTGAGTCTTACACCCTAATCCGCTCCGCTAGAGGCTCCACGGCTAAAACAAAGATAAGAGGGGATAGCGGGCAACCCTGACGGGTCCCATTAGTAATGTTGAATGTAGAGGAGTTACAACCATTGGTGAAAACCGAAGCCGAGGGTGAGGAGTACAAAGCTAAAATGGAATCAAGGATCCTACCCCCAAATCCAAAACGTCCCAGCGTAGCTCTTAAATAGCCCCAGTGAAGTCTATCGAATGCTTTTTCTGCATCCAGAGAAAGGAGCAAGAGAGGTTCGCTCCGGCCCTGGCAACATTCAATCAAATTAATAACCCTGCGCGTGTTATCTGACGCTTGCCGGCCCATAACAAAACCCACCTGATCGGGGTTGATCAAACTAGGCAGGAGAGGGGATATCCTATTTGCAACCATCTTAGCGAACAGCTTAAGGTCGGTGTTCAGTAATGCAATTGGACGGTAATTCTGAACCACTGTTGGAGATTTGCCTGGCTTAGGGATGGTAACAATCCGGGCTTCTAACATCTCTTTAGGAAAACATGTGGAGTCAGAAGCTTCACTGAAGACCGACAGCAAAAGTGGGCCAAGGGTTGATTTAAATGTTTTGTAAAAGTTAGAAGGGTACCCATCTGGGCCGGGGGCCTTATTCATTGGGCATAAATCTATAGCTGCTTCGACTTCTTCGAGTAGCCAGGGGGAGCTAAGGGATTCACGAGTCCGAGAATCAATAGCAGGGAGTGACAACCCGTCTAAGAAACCGGCAATATCTGCCGGAGTAGGTTGAGGGGTACCAGGGTCATCTTTGAGGTTGTACAATTGCGAATAATAGTCAGCAAACGCATTAGCTATCTCAACCGGATCGGTTACTTTAACTCCCGAGGATGTATGGATAGCCTGTATGCGTTCTTTAGCTCTACGCCCCCTCAGTTTACGCGCCAGCAAACGTCCCGCTCTATTTCCCAGCCTATAGTATTTTTGATTAAGCCTCTGCAAATTGCGGTGAACTTCAGTTAAAGCAAATATATTAACTTTTTCACGGGCCTCAAGGAGTTGCTTATAGAGGGATTTATTATCAGGGCTAAGTTTGTGTGCAGATTCCAGCCGGGCAGCTTCTCTTTCGGCCGAGGCGTATCTATGTCTATACTCACGTTTAAGTCTAGCTGCTATTTGGATCGCGGAACCCCTAACCACGGCTTTCAGAGAGCACCAATGTGTGAAAACAGATGTATCTTTAGGGCAGTTTGTAGCCAAATATAAATCTAGGGATTGCTGGATAGCCTGCTGAGCCTCAGGGCGGGCAAGGAGATAGGGGCCCATTCTACAAGGGCCATGGGGGACCACCTTCTTACTAGTATCCCAAACTACTACAAGTGGGGAGTGATCTGACCAGGACATTGGTAGTATATCCACCCTCCTAATAGCCGCTAACGTCCACTTATCAGCTAGTGCTAAGTCTATTCTAGAGTACGAACTGTGTACATGAGAATAGAAAGTGTAATCCCGTTCTGCAGGATGTCTAGCTCTCCACACATCATATAGCGCATACTCTGCCAAAAGTTGACTAAACTTGCCTGAAGGGTCCTGGGGTGGACTGCTACGAAGGGATCTGGTCGGACGGGAGCGGTCAATAACGGGGTCCAGCACCATATTGAAGTCTAGGATCAAAAGGGCACCTTTAGCGTGATCCTGGAGAATTCTACAGAATGTTCTGAGAAACAAAATTTGTTTGGTATTTGGGGCGTAGCAAGAGACCAGAGTAGTCTCTATATCGTCTAGCCGACCAACTAAGATTAAATATCTCCCTGCTGGGTCTTCATATTTAGCGGACAGAACAAACGAGCAATGTTGTGCTATAAGAAGGGCCACTCCCGCTTCCTTAGCGGGTCCATTGACAGTATAGCAATGGGGGTAACGTGAATTAGTGAAGAGAGGGGAATTTTGATTCTGAAAATGTGTCTCCTGCACTGCTACCACATCTGCCTTAAGCTTATAAAAATAATTCAAGGCCACTCTTCGCTTTTGAGGAGAGTTAAGCCCTTTAGCGTTAATGGAGATTATGTGCACCATATTCCGGAGGGGATATAGCTGATGACTCCATTGACCAATTTCTGTGCTTAAGCAGACATACCTGATAGGGATAGGGAAACATGTCAAAGAACAAGAGGGAAGACATAAAAAAAATTAAAAAAACAAAACTGAACTGATCTCTCTTGAGATCACAACCAGTCGCCATAATGTGGCGGCTGTGTAGGCTATAGGGGGGGTTAGTGGCATAGCTCCCACCCGTTGCCATATTTGAAACCATGAACTGAATAACACAAAAAAAAAAAAAAACATCCCAATTCCCTGAGAACAGCTAAATCTACCTGAACCGAAACTGAACATTAAGATCAGAAAATGGTAGACAAACCACGCTCTTACTTGGGAACATATGAAAATTAAATCCCAGAAAAACAGTAACAGTAGAGCCATCCGTACCACCCTCCCCCCCCCCCCCCCACATATTAAACTACTGAACTCTCCCCGCAACCAATTTCAATAGACAACTGCTATGTCAGGGGAGGCGCCAGGCAAAAAAAACAGAGAAAATAACACTGGGCAACTAGCAAATCAAAGTATACAATCAAGAAACTATTTCTGAAACATGGACAAATCGCCCACTATACTCAGCGCCTCCACCGACACACCACGGTCCATCATACAAGGGTACAGGTAACAGTAATAGATCGAACAAGTCTAACTGGAGAGTCCCCCGAGTAGCAACCGGAGAAATCTAGCATCTATCGAGGCTGTTCGACCTCGAGCAGGTAACATCATTTCACCGAGGACCAGTCTTGCTGAAGTCGACGAGGTGAGGAGTCTGCAGCGGGCTCCATAATGTTCCATGATTTAAGTAACTTCAGTCCTTCGTCCGCAGTAGAAACAGAGACAGTGGAGCCATCTCGGGGGATCAGCAGCTTGGTAGGGAAACCCCAGCGATAAGGGATATTCGCCTTTCTGAGGGCCGTAGTGATAGGATAAAACGACCGTCGTTTGTAGAGGGTTGCTGCGGACAGGTCGCCAAAGAGCTGAAGACCATGAAGGGCGGAGGAGGTGTCTGATGTTGGTCTAGATGCTTTCAGTAAGGCCTCCTTAACGTGAAAATAGTGCATTTTCATTAATACATCTCTGGGGGCATCTCCTGGGGCCGCCCTGGCCTTGGGCAACCGGTGTATTCGGTCAATTAGGAAGTCTGCCGATGGAGACTGAGGTAAAAGAGCTTTAAATAGGGCCACTGCGTAATCGTGTAAACTGCTGTGTGACACCGATTCGGGGACTCCACGTAGCTTAAGATTGCTTCGGCGCGATCTGTCCTCTAGATCTGTGACTTTATCCCGCAAAAGCCTCACCTCTGCCTCTAATGCATCATGAGAGTCCAGTAAGCTGTTGTGAGACCCCACGACTTCCTCCATTTTAGTTTTCAAGTGGTCAGTGCGACCACCCAGGTCATCTATAGATTGTTGACACGCTGATAATGTCGTATGGAACTCAGCCGCCACTTCCTCTTTAAAACGGGACAAAAGTAGCTTCATAGTGCCCACAGTGAGGGCATCTCCATCTCCGATCTTGTTTAGACTCGAGGCACTTATAGGTGTGGAAGGTGGCACCTCCAGTGAAGGAGGAGTCTGATGGACTGGATCTTTTGTGGAGGACCCGGCGGATTTAGGGCCCGACATTCTCGGAGATGACTTGAAGAATGAAAGCTGCTGCGCAGGCTTAGACGGCTTGCTGCGTCTAGAAGGCATACTAAGGCCCGAAGGAAGATAACTCAACGATTCCCGACACCTCAAACGGGAGATGGCTCCACCTGTTCCGGGAAAACTAGGACGTCACGTAGATAATGGCAGGGGTGGGAAATACGTCCTGGTTTACATTGGCATGAGCAGAGCTGACAAGGCTATGAGGCTAGCCATCTTCTTGCATACACAGATGAAGCACATGGGTATGGGGTAGCTCCGTCCCCGCAGATCAGGCATCCCAGGGACACTCAGGTCAGGGCCTCAGGTTATAGAGAATCAAGATCCAGGACTAGGCTCCCCAGAGGGGTATTATAACGTAGTGGGAAAGAATCCTGGCCACCTCCCGCCGGTGAGTCAGGAGCGCCGCCCAACACCAGAGAGGATTTCAAATGCCTGGAGGTGTGTCGGTAGTGCTGGGGGCAGATTCTTCACTTTCGCCCCAGTCGCCCCTTTGATTATTGTATAATGGGCGGCCACCCCTGGCTCCCCCGTCCAGTGCGGAGCAGTCGAGAGCCGCAGAAAGCCGCGCCGCCTCTTCCCCACCGTCCCGCGAGCCCCCCACAGCCGTGGGCGAACTCACCGAGACGCAGGAGCTCCACGAATCTCCGAGGCACCCGAGAGTGAGCTGATGAGGTGAGTGGGGGATGTGAGTGGAGGAGGTGAGTGGAGGAGGGGGGGGGGGGAGGGGGGTCCCCGCTGTCCTCACATGGCAAAATTAACCCCAGAGCACGGGGAGACCTTGCCCCAAAGTCCCAAGTAGCCTGGGGGCACCCGCGATATGAACCGCTACTCTGATGACAGGCAGAGGGAGGTTGCGGTAAAGCCGCCCGCAGCAGAGCGCCACAGGCTTCCAAGGTCAGCGCACGGGGAGGGGAGACTCGGCTACCTTTCCGAGTCAGCCGGCCGCTTACACTCCGGAGCCGCCTGACGTCTCTCCCGCGCCGCCGTCCCGTCTCTCTGCAGCGTTCAGCCTCCAAGATGGCCGCCGCCCGTCCTCCGGAGTGCACCTCTCGGCCCCCGAACAGGTCTCGGGTTACCCCCGTCCGGCAGGTATGAGCACCGGGTGGGAGACAGTGGTGTCCCAGCCAGGGACCGGGTTCAGGAAGGCTCCACAGGCGACCCGGGCGGGCCAGCAGCAAACCGCGGGTGAGGTAGAAATTGAGGCCCCGGCTTCAGGGCAGTGAGTAGGCCGCAGTCCGCAGGAGCCAGGAAACCAGCTCCCCGACTCCGCAGCACCGTCTCACCGCCTTCTCCACTGATAGTAAGTGCTAATAGGAACACTTAGGGCGGGTGGGAGGTTTAAAGGGTTCAAATTATTCCAGGTCCCTGGGAGCTTACACAAAATGCAGCCTGCTCAGGCAACCTCCAAGCCACGCCCCCAGAAACTGATTCTTGACAAGTGGGATGGCCTGCTTCACCGGATCAGGTCACAAATGATCTCCTTTTCTCCTGAGGTCCGTCTGTCACTGACCTGGTGGCTGCAGGACCACCGATTGAGCAGGGGTTGTCCCTTCTGGATCTCCAACTGGGTCCTTCTGACGACGGATGCCAGTCTGAGGAGTTGGGGCACAGTGTTGGAGCAACACTCTCTTCAAGGACGGTGGACCAGGGAGGAGTCTCTCCTCCCGATAAACATTCTGGAATTGCGGGCTGTGTTCAATGGTCTAAAACTGGCCCAGCATCTGGTACTGAACAGGCCTGTTCAAGTAAAGTCAGACAACATCACCACAGTGGCGTACAAAAATCATCAAGGTGGCACTCGAAACTGCATGGTAATGATGGAAGTGTTAAAGATTCTTCAATGGGTGGAACGCCATCTGCCAGCCATATCGGCAGTGTTCATTCCGGGGGTCCTCAACTGGGAAGTGGACTTCCTCAGTCATCAGGACGTACACCCCGGAGAGTGGAGCCTTCATCCAGAAGTATTTCAACTCCTAGTGGACAAGTGGGGCCTACCAGATGTAGACCTGATGGCGTCTTGACACAATCACAAGGTTCCGGTATTTGGAGCAAAAACAAGGTATCCTCGAGCGGCATTCGTGGACGCACTGGCAATTCCATGGAACTTTCGGCTGCCATACATGTTCCCTTCGGTGTCACTCCTGCCCAGAGGCCCAGAGTAGTGAGAAAGATCAATCAAGGAGGAGGAATCTTTCTTCTAATAGCTCCAGCGTGGCTCAGATGGCATTGGTTCTCAGACCTGCAGGGTCTCTCGCTAGAGTGTCCTCTTCTGCTTCTGCAACCACCAGACCTCCTCGTTCAGGGCCCTTGAGTTTACCAGGATTTTGCCCGACTGGCTTTAATGGCGTGGCTTTTGAAGCTTCTGTACTGAGGGCCAAAGGATTTTCTGAGGTGGTCATTCAAACAATGTTGAAGGCCCGTAAGCCGGCTTCTGCTCAGATTTACCATAGGGTCTGGAATTCTTACTTTGTTTGGTGCGCATCTAACAATCATGACATTTACAAGTTTAGTACGGCCAAACTTTTGGCCTTCCTACAACAGGGCTTGGAGTTGGGCCTTCGGCTGGCCTCCCTCAAGGTTCATATTTCTGCCTTGTCGGGATGGTTTCAAAGAAAGATTCATACATTCACTCTGTGTTTTACGGATTAAACCTCCCTATGTCCCACCTGTGGCTCCTTGGGATTTGTCGGTGATTCTGGAGGTATTGCAAGAGTCTCCGTTTGAATCTCTTTAATCTGCGGACCTTAAGTGGCTTTCCCTCAAGGTCTTGTTTCTGCTGGCTATTGCCTCTGCTAGACGGGTATCAGATTTAGGTGCCTTGTCTTGTAGGTCCCCCTCTCTGATTTTTCACCATAACCGTGCGGTTCTTCGGATGCGCCCTGGTTATCTACCTAAGGTGGTGTCTTCTTTCCACCTTAACCAGGAGATTGTGGTTCCGGCCTTTGTCTTTCCGGATTTATCCTCCAAAGAGCGGTCTTTGGATGTGGTACGGGCTCTCTGTATCTATGTGAAGAGGACAGCCTCCATTAGGAAGTCTGATTCTCTCTTTGTACTGTTTGGTTTTTACAAATGTGGTTGGCCTGCTAACAAGTAGACCATGGCCAGATGGATTAGAATGGTGATTGCACATGCTTATGTACAGGCTGGCCTTCCTGCTCCTGCTACCATCAAAGCCCATTCTACTCGGTCTGTTGGACCTTCTCGGGTGGCCCACCGTGGTGCGACCCTTGAACAATTGTGCAAGACGGTTACGTGGTCCTCAGTGAACACGTTCATAAGGTTCTATACCTTCGATACATCTGCCTCCCAGGATGCTTCCTTTGGACGCCAGCTTCTTGTGCCCGCTACAGTGCATCCCCTCCGATAAGGAACTGTTTTAGGACATCCCCAATGTTATTCCCTGTGGAATCCCAGTTTACCCCGCTACAGAATAGGAGATTTATGGAAAGAACTTACCATTGTTAAATCTCTTTCTGCGAGGTACACTGGATTCCACAGGGTGCCCACCCTGATGCACTTAGCCTGTCGTGAGTGTGTGATGTCTGTGGCTACTAACTGTTGTTGTCTCTTTTACCTGCTACTGCATTGGACTGGTTAACAAAACTGAGCTCCTGTGCACGGAGGTGGGGTTATAGAGGAGGTGGCGCTGAGCATCTTGGGAACAGTCAAAGCTTTTAGCCTGTTGGTGCCTCGGATCAAGATCCTACTCTACACCCCCCAATGTTATTCCCTGTGGAACCCAGTGTACCTCGCAGAAAGAGATTTAACAAAGGTAAGTTCTTACCATAAATCTCCTTTTCTACCTATGGATATGCTCCAGAACATCATCCAATTCTGTCATATAAAGGATATGTAAAGGCTCCAAAGCAAGAGTAAACGATAATGGGGAAAGAGGACACCTCTGACGGGTTGCACTTTCCATATCAATGGGATCTCCTCTTAGGCCATTCATAAGAAGAGAAGACTTGGGAGATGTATAAAAAAAATATTAAATGAATTAAAGTCAAAGGCCTTTAAATTTAACACTGCAAATAATTGGGGCCATAAAACCCCACCAAAGGCCTTATGTGCATCCAGACTGAGAAGCATGGGTTAGATAGTTTGATATCTCTGGGCTACTAAGACCGCCAATTTGGCCGTGGTTTACCATTCAACAAATTTGTACCCCTCCCCCACAAATCCAAGTTGATGATCCATTTGTAAGTCCGGTAATATAGACTGAAGTGTGGTTGCCATGATTTTACAGTACCTAGAAGTTTACAGTCTGTATTAAGTTGCCTGATTGGTTTATATGAAGTCATTAGTTGAGGGTCAGCATGAGGTTTGGGAAGTAGAATGGTATGGGCCACATTAAAACTTGGAAAAGATGGTGTATGACAGTGTATACAGTGGGGCTTGAAAGTTTGTGAACGCTTCATCATTTTCTATATTTCTGCTGAAAATTGGTTTAAAACTACCTTTCACACAAGTACTAAAAGTAGATAAAGAGACCAAAACAATCAAATGAGACAAAAAATTACACGTGCTCATTTTTGTATTGAGGAAAATGATCCACTATCACATATCTGTCAGTGCAAAAGTATGTGAACCTTTATAGTTATTCACTAAAGTGAATAGAAACAAAATAAAATAAAAATGAATTTAAAATACTCCTTTAATCACTGCATAAACTATAATACAGGTTGAGTATCCCATATCCAAATATTCCGAAATACGGAATATTCTGAAATACGGACTTATTTGAGTGAGTGAGATCGTGAAACCTTTGTTTTCTGATGGCTCAATGTACACATACTTGTTTAATGCACAAAGTTATTAAAAATATTGGCCCTCATTCCGAGTCGTTCGCTCTGTATTTTTCATCGCATCGCAATGAAAATCCGCTTAGTACGCATGCGCAATATTCGCACTGCGACTGCGCCAAGTAATTTAACAATGAAGATAGTATTTTTACTCACGGCTTTTTCATCGCTCCGGCGATCGTAATGTGATTGACAGGAAATGGGTGTTACTGGGCGGAAACACGGCGTTTTATGGGCGTGTGGTTGAAAACGCTACCGTTTCCGGAAAAAACGCAGGAGTGGCTGGAGAAACGGGGGAGTGTCTGGGCGAACGCTGGGTGTGTTTGTGACGTCAAACCAGGAACGACAAGCACTGAACTGATCGCACAGGCAGAGTAAGGTTGAAGTTACTCAGAAACTGCTCAGTAGTTTGTAATCGCAATATTGCGATTACATCGGTCGCAATTTTAAGAAGCTAAGATACACTCCCAGTAGGCGTAGGCTTAGCGTGTGTAACTCTGCTAAATTCGCCTTGCGACCGATCAACTCGGAATGAGGGCCATTGTATTAAATGACCTTCAGGCTGTGTGTATAAGGTGTATATGAAACATAAATGTATTCTGTGCTTAGACTTAGGTCCCATCACCATATCTCATTATGGTATGCAATTATTCCAAAATACGGACAAATTCGATATCCAAAATACTTCTGGTCCCAAGCATTTTGGAGACCTCTGGTCCCAAGCATTTTGGATAAGGGATACTCAACCTGTACACAATATTATAAAATATAAGCTCACAATTATACTTTATCTTGCATTGTGGCAACTATAGGACTCTAGATTGTGGGGATTGGGGGGGGGGGGGGGGGGCAATGGATATATTTAATGGGTTAAGAGTACAGTGAATGGAGTTTGGGAACTTTACAATTACTATTAAAAGCTCAGGCTCCTCCCACTAAATACCCCTACTGGCTGGGCTGTCATGGACTACACTGCTTTTTTAACAAAACCCCAGAGGATAGAATCAGGGGTGCAGATCAAAGATGGGGAGGAGAGGACAACATTCCTAACAAGGGGAACAATGACATAAACAAAACAATCAACAAGAACATAAAGAACGTATGTAATGAGAGGGAGGTCCTGTGTCATTCATGGGACTCAAGACAAAATGGATTTAACGTAAATACAAATATCCGATTTTCTCATTCATCCCATGGGGGACTCGAAGCTGTCCATAAGAGAAGGTAGACTCTGAAGTCATGGCTTGCATACATGCTTCAGACAATCACCACAGGGTTTCAAAAATGTACATCTCCTGGTGTGAAGCAAAACTTCCTCCTGCTTCTTTTTAGTTGGAATTTTTACTGCAGAACTGGAAGAGGCTTTAAAACTCAGATCTTTGAAGGTTCAGGTCTCAGCCCTCTCGGTTTTCTTCGGAGAATACGGCCACTGTTACTTGAAGTCTAGACCTTCCTTTAGGGATTGATGCATGGGCATCCGCCATAAATCACCCCATAAGCATCTTGGGATCTCCATTTGGTGCTGACAGCTTTACAGTACCTCTAATCGTTCTATTTAGTTAATATAAAGTTCCTTAGACTATGCAGGTTCCTGGCTCTGGATAGTTGGTGACCATTTAAAACATCACAGGTGTAGTATCAAGAGTAAATCATTGTCCATTGATGTGAGACTTATCCATAATGGTATCAACATCTCTTGGCAAACTAATCAACTCTTTTGGATTCCAGTATCATCTGTATGTGGGTGATACTCAGATCTACCTATTCTCCCCAGATTTGTCACCATCTGTACTGGGCCATGTCACTGAATGCCTTTCTGCCATTTCATCTTGGATGACATCTCGCCACCTCAAACGTAACATTTCCAAAACAGAATTAATTATATTTCCACCAGCCAATAGTAGTTACCAAGAAAAAAACGTGAGGCAAGCTGGCGCCACTTGTCACTTCTAGAGACTCAAAACAAATGCTTACACAATAGGGAATCCCACAAGAGGAAAAATTGCAGTGGAATCATCCTCCCATAGACTGAATGCTACAAAAATAGTGCGAAAACACAGAACATAGTGTATTCCAATTGGCTTAATTGATATATCTTTATTGCTTCCTGGTCTCACGCACATGGCATAAATGTTTAATCTGCACGTCTGCATTCCATAGGGCGGAAGTCGCATCGCCCGGAGTAACATATACAAAACCCTCCTTCCGAACGCAGGTGTCACTTCCTGTGTTACGGACCCGCTCCGAGGGAGGGCATCCGTCCACAGCTGTGGTTGGTGTATGAGATGAGGACGCTATTTAAAGCTGCTCAGCGTGTCTGTCCCCTACGCTTCTGAAGAAGGATATAGCATCCGAAAGCGCTTAAGCTGGGGACTGGGTGTGCTGGACTGATTGGAGAACTGGAGAACGGAACTAACAGCGTGGGGACACCTTGAGTAAACCGGGACTTGTGGTGATTATATTCCATGCTGCTGGTGGCTGATTTTCCTCCTTCCTGATGTCCATGCCAAAATTTCTGTTTTATGCTGTTATCCTATCTGTGTTTGTGAGTGTTTTTTAATTAAATACCTTTTACCCATACACAGACGGTATTGTACTATTTCCTATCTCGTTTTAAGTGTCCATTGGAGTTTATGCTGTGTGCATATGTATGAAGCTGAATCACCATGATGCAAAGATTGTGATCTCTACGTGCAGATTAAACATTTATGCCATGTGAGAGACCAGGAAGCAATAAAAATATATGAATTAAGCCAATTGGAATACACTATGTTCTGTGTGTCAGGAATCGGCGGTCAGCTGCGTCTCACCTACCAGCGCGCTGGTGTGCAGGCCTCCGGAGGTCATGGCCCCAGTCGCTGCTGTATGGATGCGCTGACCGCGAGCGTTATCTCCCGTGTCGCTGAGTGCCCCTGAGTCTGGTCCTGCGTTTGTGTTCCGCTGTGTGCCGGCATCCGGTCCGTGTGGATGCTGCTGTGGTTCCTGCTTCCAATCCAGCCCTGAGTTTCCAGCCCGAACACTGCGACCAATCACTGAAGAGCAAGGGGTATAAGTTCCTGTCCGGGGCTCACTCTCATCGCCTCGGACAACGAGTCACATACCCTGTGTCTAGTTCTCCCAGTTCCTGCGTTCCTGTTTCCAGCGATCCTTTGTGGATACCTCACTTGTTCCAGATTCCATTTCTACAGCTCTCCTGTTACTCCGGACTTCAGCTACATCCAGCTTCAAACCTATCAGCAGTAAGAGACTCTCCTCAGGTGTTCTTTCTTATTACTTACCTGTGCACTAATTGTCAGCATACCATCTGTGCAAATCAGCCACATAACATCCACTGGCTTAGAGACTGTCTCCTGATTTAGCCTAAGTGTGGCTATATGGACTTGTGCTTTAACAGAGACTGTGAGTTATTCATATATTCTGGAGTTCTGCTTTAATAACCATTATCCGTTTATCCTGTGTTATTCAGAGACTGTGTATTTCCAAATACTACCGGAGTTCTGTTATTTCACCTGCATTTCATTATCAAGTTATTTACGTTCTGCTGCAAGAGACTTTTATGTTATTTGGATTCAGTTATCTGTCATAGTTTTCTACATTACCGGTTTCCATCATATTCAGTATTGTACCATCTGCTTTACATTAATAAATATCAGCGCTTATGCGCAGGACTTTTATATTGCCTCCCCGCTTTATACATCGCACCAACACTGACCCACTAGCGCCCCCGCTGGGGACAGACAAATCCAGAGACCTGACACTGTGTTTTTCCACTATTTTTGTAGCATTCAGTCTATGGGAGGTTGATTCACCTGCAATTTTTCCTCTTGTGGGATTCCCTATTGTGTAAGCATTTGTTTTGAGTCTCTAGAAGTGACAAGTGGCGCCAGGTTGCCTCACGATTTTTTCTTGGTGTATATTCTTCCACGGTGAAGGTTTCTTGTGGGACGAGGGGCTGACACTTGTTATAAGCGCAAGAAAGGCCTTTTTTCTCTTTGCAATAGTAGTTACCAACCTGATATCTCTATCAATGTTGATAACTCCGCAATCATCCCTACACCACAAGCTCACTTCCTAGGTGTCCTCCTCGACTCTGAACTGTTCTTTGTTCCCCACATTCAATCTTTCTCAAAATCATTTTACATACATCTAAGAAACATCCAAAATACGACCATATTTTAAACAAGACACAGCAAAAACTCTAATCCATGCACTCATCATATCCCGCATTGATTATTGTAATAGCCTCCTGACCGGTCTTCCCAAACATAGGCTCTCACCACTACAATCCAACATGAATGCAGCGCTAGATGTTCATCATCTGTAGATCCACTCTGTCAGTCCCTCCATTGGTTACCGGTATTCTGCTGTATTCAATATAAAATACTTTTACTCACACACAAGGCCAATAACCAAACGACACCAACATACATCTCTTTGCTTTTCTCAAAATATCTCCCAACCCAACCTCTTCGCTCTTCACAAGATCTGTCTCTCATCCACACTCATTATTCACTCTCACACATATCTGCAGGACTTTCATCGGGCTGCACCTACTCTGTGGAATGTCCTCCCACGCACAAAACTCACCTCTATTCTCTAAACCTGTAGTCTCCAACCTTAATTGGGGTGTGAGCTACTTTCTGAAAATAAAACCTCTGAAAGAGCTACCCCCTCCCCCCAATGCGCATGCGTTCCTGTCAAAGTGGGTGTGGCCTCACAACTACAAGTAATGCCCTCCCGCGTAGTGCCAGATACACAATGCCCCTCAGCAGTGCCATATATACAAATGCCCTCAGCAGTGCCAGACACGGAGTTAATGCCCCCAAGCAGTGCCAGATACAATTCCCCTGCAGTGCCATTTAAAATGCCCCCCGCAGCTACAGATAAAATGCCCCCCCCCCCGTAGTGTCCGATACAGTGCCCCACACAGTGCTAACCCTTGCTGGCTTCTACTGCCGCCGGTGCTGCTCCTCCTGTATGAGGGACGGAAGGGGAGGAGAGCACAGCGCACGCCTCTCCTGTGAAGTCCGGAGAGCTGCAGCGGTGAGGGTGACAGAGTCTTCGCCGGCCGCGGCGGGCATTTAAAATATGATGCCGGTAAGTGAGCCAATCAAAACTCGCGGTCCGGCAGCCAATCAGGTGCCGCCACTGCCGGTCCACGAGCTCTGATTGGATGATGGCCGGCACCATATTAAAAATGAAGGGAGGAGTGCCAGTGACTGCCCAAGCCCGTGCGCTCTGTGAGCTACCGAAAATACTATGGCGAGCTACCAGTAGCTCGCGAGCTATGGGTTGGAGATCACTGCTCTAAACCATCAAGTGTTCCCTGGACCCTCACCGTTTCAGGCAAGATGATCAAATTCTGGAACCACCCACATTATCTTCATAAACAGTCCAATCCAATTACTTCCCCACTGTGGAGCCCACTCATATCCTCACATATGTTCTCGTTCTTCACGTTCCCATCCTCCTGACCCCAGACCAACATTGCTTTGTGAAAACCACCAAGAAAATCTGGTGGACCTTTATGCAATAGAAAGCACCTATCCCTGTGTATCAATGCTTACTTCCCTATAGATTGTTAGCTTGTGAGCAGGGCCTTCCTACCTCTATGACTGTTATTACCAAGACTTGTTATCACTGTTTCCTATTGTAAAGCACAAAGGAATTTGCTGCGCTATATAAGAAACTATTAATAAATTATAATAATCCACTGATCACTTCAACTTTTACAAAACGCATTAGGCTTCAGATGTGACCGTTTTTATTAAAGTTAAAATCGTTCACCTGGTGAAGTGTCTCTATTACCCCTTTCAGACTGACAAATATTTCCCAGTTTATTGCACATGAACGCGCATCAACCCGGGAATTTGCTCAGTGTGAAAGGGTCCTGAAAGAATATCCCAGTTCGAGCGTCCCGGCATTTTATCCCAGGTCGCGACCTGGGTTGAATCCGGAATCGACCCGGGATGCGGTGCAGTGTGAATGGGCCCTACCCAGTATTCAGTACACGGGACTGTTAAAAGGCCTCTCATTGGAGCTTTCTTGGGCTCAGAAAAGATGATATCATCATCCAGAGCCCGGGAAAGCGTAGGAGAAGCCCTGGACGTGAAGGAGACAGGCAATATGGCCACCTGGACAGATCAAGAGATCAGAGAGCTGCTCAGCATAAGGGGGGAGGAGGAAATAAAGAGACAGATAACAGGCACAGTGAAGGATGCTATTATTTATTAGAACAAAATAAACACAATGTAATTACCCAAACATGTGATGACTTTTCTAATACCCAATACCCCTCCCTTTGCTTGCCTATTGTGACCTCATCTATGTGAGCCAGAAAAATGTCCATTTCTAATGACATACATATGTATTTGCAGGGATTTCCCGGGATCAGTGTAAACGGGGCTGTCTTGGGTCGATCCCAGTGTGAAAGGGGTCATTCCCGGGCGTCCAGGAACACATTCCCAGGTGTGACCCGGCTCTGTCAGTCTGAAGGGGGTATATCTAGGTAGCCCCCATGGACACAGGTCCAACCACTGCTAAATCAAACATGGCCCCATGGACAGCAAAAATAAGAATTACCCGCAGGAAACCATACCTGATGAATTAATTAGATAAACTAAATCACACCTTTCATCATTAAATATGACGATAAATAGGAGGAATTCTGGTCACTTACTGTTGAATACTTTTCTCTAAAGCAGGCTGTGGGACACTGAACCATATAATTGAAGGTTGGGCTGGAGTTTGGCACTAAAAGTAATGTAACTAAAATGTAAGATCTTCCCCCTGCAACCTCATCATGTCAGAACTTGCGTGACACTAGACCCTGTCTGACAATCCATGCACAATGCTCCAGAGTCTATCTGTCCACGTGGTCATTTAAGACTACATTGGCTGCAAGTGAAATATAAAGTCATAGTAGCATTTTGCTTCGACGGTTTTGGCTTTGTCCATCAGAAAAGCTGAGGAGAGACTTGCACCAGCCACGATCACAGCCTGCAGGGTCCAGCCGAGCAAGCTTCACTTTCCATTTCTCGGTGCTGCACAGCAGGAATGAGCAGGGTAGACCAGCAGCTGTAGGCTCCGTCTGCCACTCCATGGCTGAACTCTCCTTGAAGTGCTACATCCCTGTGAGGGGAAAGTACTTAGTATGCCCCTACAGCCAGGCTGCCCGTCTCTGGCACGCTCCTATTAGTGAGCCACTCTGAGGAAAACCCTGCAAGATGGCAGCACCATCCGGGACAGCGCCGCAGGGCAGCACCCTCTAAAAGGGTGAAGGCTTGCACTGTCCCTGGGTCCAGGTGGTCTGCACAGAGACTCTGGAGCGCTGCGGGGTGTCAGGAATCGGCGCTCTGCTACGTCTCACCAGCGCGCTGGTGTGCGGGCCTCCGGAGGTCTTGGCCCCAGTTGCAGCTGCGTGGGTGTAGTAACCGCGAGCGTTCTATTACACATTGCTGAGTACTCCTGAGTCTGGTCCTGTGTGGGTTTTGCGGCGTGCCGATGTCCAGCCTGTGTGGACGTTACCATGGCACCTGCACGCAGCTGATTCAGATGTTCAATCCGGTTAGTATCTCCGCCTGCAGTTTGTGTCCAATCACTGCTGGTCAGGAGGTATAACTTCCAGCTTGTGGCTCTCTCACATTGCCTCGGACAACAAGTCACACACCGTGTGCCTTAGTTCTTCTGGTTCCTGTTTCCAGCGATCCCCGTGGTTACTTCCATTTGTACCAGTCTTCATTCTCACAGCTCTCCTGTTTACTCCGGACTCCAATTCCATCCAGCCACAATCACCAGCAGCAGAGACTCTCCTCAGGTGTTCGTATTACCATCTCATTTGTACACTGGCTATCTGTGTTCCATCTGTGCATTTCTACAGTATTCCTATTGAAGGCTTAGAGACTGTTTCCTGCTTATGCCTAGTAAAACTATCTGGACTTGTGTGCTTAATAGAGACTGAGTGTTTCTTATACATACCGGAGTTTCACCTTTCAAGTTACTTAATCTTACGTTATACAGAGACTGTGTGCTATCAAGTACTATTGGACTTTAGTTATATCATCTGCCTTCAGTTTTGTTATTTCACATTTTATTTGCAAGAGACCTCAGCTATTTAATCCAGTTATCAACCATTGTCATGCCATTACCGGTTTTCTGTTTATACTGTGTTATCCAAATCTGCTCAGTGACAATAAAACATCAGCGCCTATGCGCAAGTCTATTATATTGCCTCCACGTTTTATCCATCAGACCAACACTGACCCACTAGCGCCCCCGCCGGGGACAGACAAACCTAGAGACCTGACACGGGGGTCCCGTTGGCGGCGAATCCCTCCCCCAGTGCAGCTGCTGTTCAACAAGCTGTGTACAGCCACCTGCAGCCGCTGCACTCAAACTGTGCACTGCTACAAACAGCACACAGCACCTAACTATAAAGAAAAATAGAATTACTACATAGCAGCCTCACAAAACGTGCCCTACTCCATGAAACACATATAGAACACTGGCATGGTGGGGTTGCAGTGTGGGAAGAGCTTACATTTTAAAGTTACATGGGTCTATTCAATTCCTGTCGGATCCTCTCCGACGGAGAGGATCCGACAGTTCATTATTCAATTTGCAGGCGTTTTCGCCTACCTTTGTCCCATTTTCGACATGCCAATCTGACTTTTTTAAAAGTCGAATTGGCATGGGCGAAAATGGGACAAAAAACTGTAGAAAGCGCCTGCAAATTCGCCAAAACAGGTGTATCGGTTGGCGAATTCTCCGAATCCTGTTTTTCGACATGTTGGAATTTCCGACAAGTCGAAAAAACAGCACTTAGATTGAATAGGGCAAATCGAAATTCGCCCTAAAAATGGCGAAAAGTGCAGTTTTTTCAACCTGTCAGAAATTCCGACAGGAATTGAATAGACCCCACAGTCGTTAAGTGCCAAACTTCAGCCCAATCTGTAATCCGCATGGACCAGGGTTCCACAAGCCTTACTGAAAGAGAAAATGCAATTGTCAGCTTTGTGTCCAAATGGAAGCCATCTTGTTATATTACTTATAACCCATTAGTATAGTATTTTATTATAGTGGAGAGTGTTGATGTTATCTAATAGAATAAGGAGACTTTAATAAGTTCCACAAGAGTACTCAGTACAGATATTATATTGGTGATTACGTATGTATAATTAAATAACATTTTAATATACTGTATGACTTTAGCTTTGACATGTCTATCACATCACAGATATTTCTTTTCATCTATGTGAGTTTTTTGATGTTGTGCGAGATGTGATTGCTGTGTAAAACATTTCCCACACTCAGAGCAGGAAAATGGCTTCTCACCTGTGTGAAGTCTCTGATGTTGTAAAAGATGTGATTTGAGTGTAAAACATTTCCCACACTCAGAGCATGAAAATGGCTTCTCCCCTGTGTGAGTTCTCTTATGTATGTCAAGACCTAATTTATGCCTAAAACATTTCCCACACTCAGAACATAGAAATGGCCTTTCACCTGTGTGACTTCTCTGATGTGTAACAAGATTTGATTTATCTGTAAAACATTTCCCACACTCAGAACACGGAAATGGCTTCTCACCCGTGTGAAGTCTTTGATGTCTAACAAGATTTGATTTATCTGTAAAACATTTCCCACACTCAGAACACAGAAATGGTTTCTCACCTGTGTGAAGTCTTTGATGTTTAACAAGATTTGAGTTGTGTTTAAATTGTTTTCCACACTCAGAACAAGGTAATAGCTTCTCACCTGTGTGAGTTATCTGATGCACTAGTAGATGTGACTTCTGTGTAAAACATTTCCCACATTCAGAGCATGTAAATGGTTTCATACATGTGTTAGTTTTTTGATGTTTAACAAGATTTGATTTCTTTGCAAAACTTTTCCCACACTCACCACATGGAAATGGCCTCTCACCCGTGTGACTTCTCTGATGTGTAACAAAAGCTGATTTATATGTAAAACATTTCCCACACTCAGAACATGGAAATCGTTTCTTCCCTTTGTGAGTTGTCTGATGTTTAACAAAACCTGATTTTTGTGTAAAACATTTCCCACATTCACAACAGGAAAATATTGTACCACCTCTATGACATGTGCTATGTGCACCAATATTGGAGTTATCAGGAGAACGTTCCTTATGAGAAGAGGGATCAGTTGATAAATCTGCACTGTGAGGAAATGGATGGATAATTGGGGTAACAGTATTGTCTTCTGTAGAATCTTTTGTGATGAAATCTTCTGTTTTAAAATCTGTAGGCAAGATTAGATGTCCCTTCGGTGTATTCATGCATTTGAGTCCATCTGCTGGAAAGAAAATAAATATGTGGAAATACATATCTCTTTTTCCACTGAGGAACAAATTTTCATCCTATTAGGGATCAGTTGTTTCATTTCAAGTTGAAAAATATGAACTTTAGGTGAGAGCAGTGGTTCTCAAACTGTGTGCCGTGGCATCCTGAGGTACCCCGGGACACTTGCAGGGGTGCCTTGGATTGGTGGTTCAAGACACATTTTAATTATTTATGGTCAATGTAATAGGTAAAACCAGTGCTGGGAGCTGTCAATCATAAAATATGTGGACAAGCAGAAGCAAATCTTTTCCCTCACCACACAACTGACCCTAAGGATGATATATAAACTAGAGATGAGCGGGTTCGGTTTTACTCGGTTCTCAAAATGGCATCTTATTGGCTCACGAACGTCACGTGTTTTCGATTTCCAATAAGAAACAGCAAGATAAAAACCGAACTGGCGTTAATTCTGGAGTTACATCCGAACCAGCTCATCTCTAATATAAACACAAGTTACTTAATTTAATATTTATTTCTAAACTTCTCAATAAGAAACTTTTGGCCTAGGGGTGCCATGAAAACAATTATGATACATGATTCCCAAAAGTTTGGGAACTACTGGGTTGAAGAGCAAAAAAAAAAAAAATTATAATAAAATACCGAAAGTATAACATGAAAATGCAAGAACCAAACAAACAAAAACAAAATAGAACCTTGTGTAAAAGTAAAGGCAGAAAAAAACAGTAAGTCAGAATGAAATCCAATATATAATTTAGGGCAGATCAAGAGATTGCGGTGGAAGTATAATGTCTAAAGAGCCAGGTGCAATGCAAGAAAATCCTCTAGGCGTACAAAAAGAGAAAAGACCCAGGACTTCAGTGGAAACCAAAAGGAACTTCTTTCCAGGAAGACCAAACAGAATAATCTGCAGGGAATGCCACAACTGGCTAAATCAAATGGGGTTTTTCGATTGCAGGAGCAGGAGGTGTCGAAGAGTTTAATAGCTGACCTGCTCAAATGCACCCCATAATAAAAGCTGCAGGTAGCATCACAGAATTGCAACACTATGCCCCTTTGACAAAGCAAATTCCTGGTGTACCCTACAGATCCATCCAGATTTTTTTTTTTAAGATTACGTGAAAGCTTTTTATATGTGGAATCCCCTGTGGCTAAACATTCAGGAGCTAAGGCAGTCATCTGGGAAACCTTAAACAAGGTCTGGAGACCTTGGGCACTAGCCATCATGGCAAAAGATTTGTCCTAAGACCTTGACAGGATGCTAGTCTTCAGGTCTGGAATATCCGGTAGAAAGCTTGTCCTAGAGTCCGGCAGTTGGGTCAGAAAGCTTGTGCTTAAGCCTGGAGTCACAGGCAAGAAGCTTTTCCTCAGGCCAGAGCCAGCAAATGGACCTGTAGGACTGGAACATCTAAAGGAACCACAGTGAATGGAGTCCATGGTTTTAGCTTGTTGACACTGGGCTCAATCCAGAACAGCCGGAGAACTGAATAGCATTTTGCAATATGCTAAGCAAGTAGATGTTTATTGCTCAAAGGATATGTCTTTACAAAGACAGTTACTCCACACTGTACAGATATTCTTCAAGACAATCCTACCTGATGTTCTGAGGACACCCATAGCTGGGCTCGCATGTCCTCTTTTGTGTCCTGTTCTAACACACAATACCACAGGGAACAAGCCCCCCTTCATACACACATTTAACATTGTCCCTTACGTACAGGATGGAGTGGTCACTCCTCTGTGCCTGAGACCACCAGGTAGGTAACCATACCCCAGGTGCTGGCAAGTCTGGAGCAGGGGATGGTTCACTACAAGACTTTACTTCCAGGATTCTGCTGGGGGTCTTTGGCGTCAAGGAAAACAATTAGCTGATTCTGCTGGCCAGCTCTCTCTGATGAATTAGGTGGCCAGGGAGGACACTGTAGTTCCCTGGGAAGGAGGACTGGAGGAACCAGCAGTCATACAGTACTTTTTTTCACAAGCTGCCTAAATACTACTCCCCCAGACCCCAGGATGCATAGCTAGATTCCTGGTTTCCAGCGTTTGACATGCAGCCTGCCAGCCCCGGACTACGTTCAGTCTGCAGTGACTCTTTATGCATGTACAAGGGGGTTATCATGCAGCCCCGCTGGAGGTAATCGGAGGCTGCACACATTACACACAATAACAAAAAGGCATTTTTAAACATGGTGACTGGTGCCAGTAACTTGTTTGAAATTAACATCAACAGACATTTTGAAAATGGCATAACAGCCTGAGGGTTAACCTTTTCAGTGCCACAGACACCATCTTAGCCACTGATCAGGAGGAGATGCCATTGGGACTGAAGCCTGGCCACAACCTATTACAATTGCACAGCTTTATTGGTTCGTTGTTTGGCCAGGACATAATGCAAGATCTGATTCAACAAAAAGATGTAGTAAAGAAAGAAAAATATCCAGTAAGCATCATATACAAGTAACGAGTCAAAATGCAATTAGTACAAGTAGTCCAATAATGCAATATCCAGAGGATCTTGGTTTTATTCCCAGGAAAAGACTTCAAAGCCGAGACAATATTTTTCGTCCATCCATTTGCGGCAGGTAATCCAGGTGCATCTTGGTGAGTGATCTTTACTGCAACATATTCCTTTGATCTTGCTCGAGATAGGGCAACGTAGAGCGTGAGAAGACTGGTTCTGGCTGGTATTGCCTGTCTTTGGCAAGTGTCTGTCCTTGACTCTTATTCATTGTCATCGCAAAGGACAATCGGAAATTTAATCCATTTGATCGTAAAAGGGAAAGTGCTGTCGCTTGAAGTCAGGGTGTGAAATTGTATTTTGGTAGAGCGAATTTACAAGTCCCATGGCGCTGTAGGTGGTATAAATGGAGGCTGAACTCTAAGGAGACCTTGCAGGAAAGTGCGAACTGTTGGAAAAAGAGCCAAACGCCTTTGAAAGGAAATTGACAAGGCAGAGACCTGCACCTTTAGTGTAGCTAAACGTAGTCCTCCATCTAACCCCGACTGTAAAAATAGCAAAGGACGGGATAACTTGAAAGATGATGTCGGAAAATTCCGAGCTACACACCAACCTATATAAGCTCGCCAAATCCTGTAATAATGAGCTGCTGTAACTGGGTTCCTAGCACGTAACATGGTTGGTATAACCGACTCTGGAATGCCCTCTCGTCTTAAGGGAGCGGTTTCAACAGCCACCCCATCAAACACAGCCACGCTAAATCAGGGTAAAGGAACGGACCCTATTGTAGTAGGTCTGGACGTAGCTGAAGCGGCCAGGGATCGTCTGCGAGTAGCCCACGGAAATCCGAGAACCACACTAGTATGATGGTCGTGGATTCTCTTTTGATCCGCTTTAGCAACCGAGGAAGCAGCGGAAATGGTGGAAACAGATACACGAGGCTGTATATGGCCACGCTATTGTGAGAGCATCCACAGCCACTGCCTTTGGATCTCTTGTTCTGGACACATACTGGGCAGTTTGATGATTTTGGCGAGATGCCATTAGATCCACCCGTGGGTAACCCCACTGCTGGACCAACATCTGGAATCACCTCTGGATGTAAAGCCCATTCTCCTGGATGAAAATCCTGACGACGGAGATAATGTAACCCCATTAAGCTGGGGCATGCATAATTGAGACAAAAATAAGATTTTAAACCTACCGGTAAATCTTTTTCTCCTAGTCCGTAGAGGATGCTGGGGACTCCGTAAGGACCATGGGGTATAGACGGGCTCCACAGGAGACATGGGCACTCTAAAGACTTTAGATGGGTGTGCACTGGCTCCTCCCTCTATGCCCCTCCTCCAGACCTCAGTTAGAGAACTGTGCCCAGAGGAGACGGACAGTACGAGGAAAGGATTTTGTTAATCTAAGGGCAAGATACATACCAGCCCACACCATCCACACCGTACAACTTGGAACATACGAACCAGTTAACAGTATGAAACAAAACAGCATCAGCCAGAGACTGATCAAAACTGTAACATAACCCTTATGTAAGCAATAACTATATACAAGTCTTGCAGAATTTAGTCCGCACTGGGACGGGCGCCCAGCATCCTCTACGGACTAGGAGAAAAAGATTTACCAGTAGGTTTAAAATCTTATTTTCTCTTACATTCTAGAGGATGCTGGGGACTCCGTAAGGACCATGGGGATTATACCAAAGCTCCAAACCGGGCGGGAGAGTGCGGATGACTCTGCAGCACCGATTGAGCAAACATGAGGTCCTCCTCAGCCAAGGTATCAAACTTGTAGAATTTAGCAAAAGTGTTTGAACCAGACCAAGTCGCCGCTCGGCAAAGCTGTAATGCAGAGACGCCTCGGGCAGCCGCCCAAGAAGAGCCCACCTTCCTAGTGGAATGAGCCTTTACCGAATTTGGTAACGGCAATCCAGCCGTAGAATGAGCCTGCTGAATCGTGTTACAGATCCAGCGAGCAATAGTCTGTTTAGAAGCAGGAGCGCCAAGCTTGTTGGCTGCATACAGGACAAACAGTGCCTCTGTTTTCCTAACCCGAGCTGTCCTGGCTACATAAATTTTTAAGGCCCTGACTACATCAAGGGACTTGGAATCCTCCAAGTCACCCGTAGCCACAGGCACCACGATAGGTTGGTTCATATGAAAAGATGAAACCACCTAAGGCAAAAATTGAGAACGAGTCCTTAATTCTGCTCTATACACATAGAAAATCAGGGGCTCTTGTGAGACAAAGCCGCCAATTCGGACACCCGCCGTGCAGATGCCAAGGCCAACAACATGACCACCTTCCAAGTGAGAAATTTTAAATCCACCGTTTGAAGAGGCTCAAACCAGTGAGATTTTAGGAACTGTAACACCACGTTAAGGTCCCATGGTGCCACTGGGGGCACAACAGGAGGCTGGATGTGCAGCACTCCCTTTACAAAAGTCTGGACTTCTGGGAGAGAAGCCAATTCCTTCTGAAAGAAAATTGATAGGGCCGAAATCTGTACCTTAATGGAGCCTAACTTTAGGCCCATATCCACTCCTGTCTGTAGAAAGTGGAGAAAACGGCCCAGATGGAAATCTTCAGTAGGAGCATTTTTGGCTTCACACCAAGATACATACTTCCTCCAGATGCGGTGATAATGTTTCGCCGTCACCTCCTTCCGAGCCTTAATCAGAGTAGGGATGACTTCCTCCGGAATACCTTTCCCCGCTAGGATTTGGTGTTCAACCGCCATGCCGTCAAACGTAACCGCGGTAAGTCTTGGAACACGCAGGGCCCCTGCTGCAATAGGTCTTCCCTGAGAGGAAGAGGCCACGGATCTTCTGTGAGCATTTCCTGAAGATCTGAATACCAGGCCCTTCGAGGCCAATCCGGAACAATGAGTATTGTCTGCACTCTTTTTCGTCTTATGATTCTCAGTATTTTTGAGATGAGCGGATGAGGAGGGAACACATAGACCGACTGAAACACCCATGGTGTCACCAGGGCGTCCACCGCTACTGGCACAATACCTCCGAAGCTTCTTGTTGAGGCGTGACGCCATCATGTCTATTTGTGGAAGTCCCCACTGACTTGTTATCTCTGCAAAAACTTCTTGATGAAGTCCCCACTCTCCTGGATGGAGATCGTGTCTGCTGAGGAAGTCTGCTTCCCAGTTGTCCACTTCCGGAATGAAGACTGCTGAAAGAGCGCTTGCGTGATTTTCCGCTCAGCGAAGAATCCTGGTGGCTTCCGCCATTGCCACTCTGCTCCTTGTCCCGCCTTGGCGGTTTACATGAGCCACAGCTGTGACGTTGTCTGATTGAATCAGAACCGGTAGGTCGCGAAGAAGATTCTCTGCTTGTCGTAGGCCGTTGTATAAGGCCCTCAATTCCAGTACGTTGATGTGTAGACAAGCCTCCTGGCTTGACCATAGTCCCTGAAATTTCTTCCTTGTGTGACTGCTCCCCATCCTCGGAGGCTCGCGTCCGTGGTCACCAGAACCCAGTCTTGAATGCCGAACCTGCGACCTTCGAGAAGGTGAGCACTCTGCAGCCACCACAGGAGAGACACCCTGGCCCTGGGGGACAGGCTTATTTTCTGATGTATTTGTAGATGGGACCCCGACCACTTGTCCACTGAAACGTCCTCGCATGGAACCTGCCGAAGGGGATGGCCTCGTAGGTCGCCACCATTTTTCCCAGTACTCGAGTGCATTGATGGACAGACACTTTTTTCGGTTTTAACAGATCTCTGACCATGTACTGGAGTTCCTGGGCTTTTTCCATCGGGAGAAAAACCCTCTGTTGTTCCGTGTCCAGAATCATGCCTAAGAAAGATAGCCGAGTCATTGCAATCAACTGTGACTTTGGTAGATTTAGAATCCAGCCATGCTGCTGCAGCACTCTCAGGGAGAGCGACACGCTTTTCTGTAATTGATCTCACTATCTCGCTTTTATCAGGAGATCGTCCAAGTATGGGATAATGGTGACTCCCTGCCTGCGCAGGAGCACCATCATTTCCGCCATTACCTTGGTGAAAATCCTCGGGGCCGCGGAAAGCCCAAACGGCAACGTCTGAAACTGGTAATGACAGTCCTGTACAGCGAATCTCAGGTATGGCCGATGAGGGGGATATATGGGGACATGAAGGTATGCATCCTTTATGTCTAGTGACACCATAAAATCCCCCCCTTCCAGGCTGGAGATAACTGCCCGGAGCGATTCCATCTTGAATTTGAACTTTTTCAAGTACAGGTTTAGGGATTTTAGATTTAGAATGGGTCTGACCGAGCCATCCGGTTTCGGTACCACAAACAGGGTTGAATAGTACCCCTTCCCCTGTTGCACTAGGGGAACCTTGACAATCACTTGTTGTTGACACAGTTTTTGAATTGCAGCTAAAACTATCTCCCTTTCTGGGGGAGAAGCTGGTAAAGCCGATTTGAAAAATCGTCGAGGAGGCACGTCTTCGAATTCCAGCTTGTAGCCTTGGGATACAATTTCCATCGCCCAAGGATCCACGTCTGACTGAACCCAGACGTGGCTGAAGAGTCGAAGACGTGCCCCCACCGGCGCGGACTCCCTCAGAGGAGCCCCAGCGTCATGCGGTGGATTTAGTTGAAGCCGGAGAGGACTTCTGCTCCTGGGAACTAGCCGTAGCAGGCATTCTTTTCCCTCTACCCTTACCTCTGGCGAGGAAGGAAGAGCCCCAACCTCTTCTGGACTTATGCGACCGAAAGGACTGCATCTGATATTATGGTGTTTTCTTTTGCTGTGGGGAAACATAAGGTAAAAAAGTAGATTTACCCGCGGTAGCTGTGGAAACCAGGTCCACGGGACCTTCCCCAAATAAAACCTCCCCTTGTAAGGCAAAACTTCCATATGTCTCTTTGAGTCGGCATCACCCGTCCATTGGCGGGTCCACAGGGCTCGCCTAGCCGAAATCGCCATGGCGTTGGCTCTCGAACCTAACAGCCCAACGTCTCTCGAAGCGTCTCTCATATATAAGACTGCGTCTTTAATGTGACCTAAGGTCAATAAAATGCTATCCCTATCTAGGGTATCAATGTCAGATGACAAGGTATCTGCCCAAGCTGCTACAGCGCTACAAACCCAAGCCGACGCTATTGCCGGTCTGAGCAAGGCACCCGTATGTGCATAAATTGATTTTAAGGTAGTTTCCTGTCTGCGATCAGCAGGATCCTTGAGGGCTGCCGTGCCTGGAGACGGTAACGCCACCTTTTTGGACAAGCGCGTTAAAGCCTTGTCCACCCTGGGCGAGGATTCCCACCGTAACCTGTCCTGTGCAGGGAAAGGATACGCCATAAGAATTCTCTTGGGAATCTGCAGTTTCTTGTTTGGAGTTTCCCAGGCCTTTACAAATAACGCGTTCAGCTCATGAGATGGGGGAAATGTTACCTCAGGTTTCTTTTCCTTAAACATGCATACCCTCGTGTCACGGGCCGAGGGGTCATCTGTGATATGCAAAACATCTTTTATTGCAATAATCATATAATGGATACTTTTGGCCACCCTTGGGTGTAACCTCGCCTCATCGTAGTCGACACTGGAGTCAGAATCTGTGTCGGTATCAGTGTCTGCTACTTGGGACAGGGGACGTTTCTGAGACCCTGGAGGGCCCTGTGATACAGCTAAAGCCATGGATTGACTCCCTGTCTTTTCTCTGGACTCTGCTTTGTCCATTCTCTTATGTAATAAAGACACATTTGCATTTAACACATTCCACATATCCAGCCAATCAGGTGTCGGCGTCGCCGACGGAGACACCACAATCATCTGCTCCACCTCCTCCTTAGATGAGCCTTCCGCTTCAGACATGCCGACACACACGTACCGACACCCCCACACACTCAGGGATAGATATAGATATATATATATATATATATATATATATATATATATATATATATGGGGGTTGCCTAGTAACGGGAGCTACACTTCCGCGATAGGTTCCCCGCTAGACGCAACAAGCTGGCGTCACTACCCTGCGTCTCGGATGCCCCGCAGCTGGATGTGATGTTGCCGCCGGCGCCTGGACAGGTGAGTTGAATTCCAGCAATGAGTGCCTGTTTGGGAGGGTATATAAAGGATTTGTGTTTGTCTTCACTTGTGTATGATTTGTCCCTGAAGACGGGGCGCAGTCCCCGAAACGGCGTAGGACCACATTAAAGACGTTTTAACCTGTTACTCCGCCTGCTGAGTGCCGCTGATTCCCACTTCTTTCTATATATATATATATATATATATATATATATATATATGGAGACAGTCCCACAATAAGGCCCTTTGGAGAGACAGAGAGAGAGTATGCCAGCACACACCCAGCGCCACCGGACACTGGAATAAAATCCCAGTCCGTACAGCGCTTTTCTAAATATACTCACTGCGCCAATTAAATGTGCCCCCCCCCCTCTTTTTTGCCCTCTGTACTTGTGTTCAGCAGGGGAGAGTCCAGGGAGCCAGCTTCTCTGCAGCGTGCTGTGGAGAAAATGGCGCTGGTTAGTGCTGAGGAATCAAGCTCCGCCCCCTTACCGGCGGGCTTCGATCCCACTCAAATCTTTATACTGGCGGGGTTTTTTGCAATATACTGCCTCCGCAGTATATATCTATGCCAGTGTCCCCAGAGGGTTAATAATTGCTGCCCAGGGCGCCCCCCCTGCGCCCTCCTGCGCCCCGCACCCATACAGTGCCGCCAGTGTGTGTGTGTGTTGCGAGCAATGGCGCGCAGCGTTACCGCTGCGCGTTACCTCATAGAAGATCAGAAGTCTTCTGCTGCCTTTGAAGTCTTATATCTTCTCATACTCACCCGGCTTCTATCTTCCGGCTCTGTGAGGAGGACGGCGGCGCGGCTCCGGGACAAACGGCGAGGGTGAGACCTGCGTTCCGACCCTCTGGAGCTAATGGTGTCCAGTAGCCTAAGAAGCAGAGCCTATCATTTAAGTAGGTCTGCTTCTCTCCCCTCAGTCCCACAATGCAGGGAGCCTGTTGCCAGCAGGGCTCTCTGAAAATAAAAAACCTAACAAAAAGTCTTTTTCCAGAGAAACTCAGTAGAGCTCCCCTGCAGTGCACCCAGTCTCCTCTGTGCACAGGATCTAACTGGGGGAGGAGGAGGGGCATTGAGGGAGGAGCCAGTGCACACCCATCTAAAGTCTTTAGAGTGCCCATGTCTCCTGCGGAGCCCGTCTATACCCCATGGTCCTTACGGAGTCCCCAGCATCCTCTAGGACGTAAGAGAAACTTAGTTTTTCTCCGCTTCACGGAAACCTTTAGGTGAAAGATTTGTTCGTTCTGAAGAGAAATCAGAGCATTGCTTCTCAGTTGTCCACTACTGAAATGTACACTGCCGACAATATCACTTAGTGATGCTCGGCCCAATTCAGGATTTAAGCAACTTCTCGCATGGCCATGTGACTTCGAGTCCCTCCTTGTTTGTTGATGTATGCGATTGCCGTTGCATTGTCTGACTGAACCTGAACAGTCTGAGACTGGAATATTTGAACTGCCTGACGCAGAGCGTTGTAGACTGCCCTGAGTTCCAGGACATTTTTAATTGACAGTAATCTTTCTCGGTCTGACCAGAGACCCTGAAATTGACGATGTGGGACCACTGCTGCCCAACCTCTGAGACTTGCGTCCGTTGTCAGAATTATCCAATTCCAGACTCCGAACCGTTTTCACGTGGTGAGATGCTGTACTTGGAGCCACCAGAGTAGTGATACTGTGGCCCTTGGAGACAACCTCACCATCTGCTGAATTTGGAGATGAGAGCCTGACCACTGTGCTAGAAGATCTAGCTGAAAAGGCTGTGAGTGAAATCTTCCAAACTGGAGACCTTAGAAAGACACCACCATCTTTCCTAACAGTCGAATGCACAAGTGCACCGAGACTATCCGTGGTTTGAGCACTAACTGTACCAGATGACAAATACTTTGTGCTTTCTGTTCTGGCAAGTAAATTCATTGATCCACCATATCCAGAATCATTCCTTGGAATTTAATTCTTTGACATGGAACCAGGCTTGACAATCCAACAGTGCTGAACTAGTACACTGTACGTTAGTTAGGCATGTTTAAGGAGTATTTGTTGAGACGGCGCCTTGATGAGAAGGTTGTCTAAGTACAGAACTATTATGACTCCCAGGGATCTGAGATGAGCTATCATCACAGACATTACCTTTGTGAACAACTGAGGTGCTGATGAGAGGCCAAACGGTAGTGCCTGAAATTGATAATGGTTTTGTTGTACTGCAAACCTTAAGTATATCTGATGCGGTGGCCAAATTGAAATGTGTAAGTACACATCCTTGAGATCCAGCGAAATCATGAATTCCAGTGTTTCTTAACCTGCAATCACTGACCGCAGGGATTCCATCTTGAATCTGTAGTAAGTCACGTACTGATTGAGCTCCTTCAGGTTCAAAATCGGTCTCACCGAGCCGTCTGGCTTTGGTACTACAAAAGATTGGAATAATAACCTTGACCCTATTGGTTAACTGGAACCTGCATCAAAACGGCTGAATCTACGAGAGACTGAATCTACGAGTCTACAGAACCGCCTTTTTGTCTCCTGATACCGGCAGGCCTGTCTTGAAAAGCCGCATTGGTGGTAGACAATCAAACTCTATTTTGTAGCCTTTGAACACCAAATTGCGGATCCACCTATCTGTGGAAGGCTGAAACCACGCCAAGTGAAACGTCTGAAGGCGTGCTCCCACAACTGAAGATATGAGATGGGCTGGAAGACCATCATGGCACTGGCTTGTCAGCGCCCTTTGCATCCTGGCGACAGTTAGGGGTTTGTTGAAAACCATGTCCTCTACCACGTCTACTCTGTATGGTTGTACCTCTAGCACGGCCTCGAAAGGACTGAGGTCTAAAAGATTTGAACGCTGGGCCTGTGTATTTCTATTTAGGAACGGTTGCGGGCAATGGCAGGAAAACAGATTTTCCCCAGGTAGCCTGAGAAATCCATTTGTCCAATTCAGGACCAAATAACATCTCGCCGGTGTAAGGCAACGCTTCTATACTTGTTTTGACTCCGCCTATGCCTGCCAAGAATGCAGCCAAAGCGCCCATCGGGCCGCAACTAGCAAAGCTGAAAGCCGAGAACAAACCTGGTCGACATCCAAAATACTCAGCAGATTCAAAGATGTGATCAGCAAGAAGTATAATCTGGTCTAAGGGAAGAGCCTGTTGTAGGCTCAACTTGAGCTGTGTCGCCCATGCAACTACAGCCTTGTTAACCCAAACTCCAACTACAAGTAAAGCAACACCCCTACTGCTGTATACATTGACTTTAGCATAGCTTCTAGCTTACGCTCTGACTGGTCTTTAAGTGTCGTTGCAGCGGGGACTGGTATGGTTAACTTTTTTGAAAGTTTCGAAACAGAGGAATCCACAGTTGGTGGATTTTCCCATTTAGTTGTCATAGACTCTGGGAACGGGTAGTTAGACAGAAACTGCCTAGGCATCGAAAACCGTTTATCTGGACTTTTCCATGCTTTCATTAACTGCTCATTAAGAGATTCTGAATAAGGAAAACACAGTTGCTCTGTTTTTTAGCAAATAAAATGTTATTATTTGAAAGAGGTTCCTCAGTCTCAGTAAGATTTAGAACCTGGTGTACCGCCCTGATGAAATTACCAATGCTCGGGCTATCAGTGACCTCACTATCTGACTCTTGGCCCAATTCACCTTCCTCTTGTTCCTCCTGAGATATAAGGCCTGGCATTGAATCGTCAGAATGCAACACAGCTGAAACTGGTAAAGTATGAGGAAAACTATGACTACATTTAGGAATTCAGCTAGACCTGGACTTTTGTAAACTCTGCAAAGTCCTTGACATATCCTGAGCCCACTCTGGCAGCTCAGACGGTTTTACCCTAGATTCAGACCTAGCCGCCTCACAAACTTTATGCGCAGCGGCAAGCTCTGATTTTAACTCAGACATCACACCTGCCATCTTCGTCCAAGGAGGATCAGGGTAGCGGTTCGTATTTGGACCCGTATTTGCAAGACACACTGTGCAAGGGGAAGTTCCATCAGGTAACACACTCTCATGGACCTCGCAAAGAAGCTGCTTTTTTATTTTTTCATTAGCTTTACTCATGATTACAGACAGTGAAACACAAGTCCCTACGACGCAGTAAAAAAATTTAACTAGAGTGTGTATAAGCCAGAAGTGCAGTGTACCTGGTACACACTAAAATCAGTTAAGTATGTGCTTCACAGAATTCCCACAAACACCCCTGCACCCTCCAGTGGCCGTGTGTTGTAGGACCGAGCAATTCCTATAGAAGGAAACATTTAAAATGGTGTCCCACCATGTGCTTTTTTTTATGTAAAACATTAATAGGTTTACACATGAAACATTCCCAACACAGTTCCAGACTTAATAGGCTGGAATAACTGACAATCCATTGTCATCCCCCCATATTTGTGGGGAATGCTGGACCAGGGACCCCATCACCTGTCCCCACCATATGCTGCAACTGTATACATGGCTATTTCACCCAAAACACTAAACGCCCCCCTGTACCTCTCCTATAACTGTGAGAGGCAATGGCAGGGAAGGAACTGCGAGCCGCAGTAGCAGAGGGAGCTGTCCACGGCCAGAAATCCTAACAGTGAGAGCAGGGGTGATGGGCGGTCAGCGCGGAAGCTTACTGCGTGGAAGCCGGGACAGCGGGCAACCAGCGGCGGCAGCATGGCCGCCTGCGGCTGGGCGATCAGGTACTCAGCAGGCTCCCAGCGATGGCAACATTGCTGTCCGTGGCTGGACGATCAGGGACTCAGCAGGCGCCCAGCGGTGGCAGCATGGCTGTCCGTGGCTGGGCGATCAGAGACTCAGCAGGCGCCCAGCGGTGGCAGCGTGGCTGTCTGCGGCTGGCCGATGAGGGACACAGCGCGCGCCCAGTGGTCACAGCGTATATGCTGACCGCGGCTGGGCTGCAGAGGGAGGGCATCATAGAAAATATTAACTCCGCTACATGGCGGGGTGGCAGCAAGGTCTGTTGAATGCATGGTACAATGTATAATCATGGAGCGGCGGCAGTATGAGCTGCCTGCCCACTTATTACCTGTGTTAGATGGAGGCTCCGACGGGGCTTCTCTCCTAAGCACTGTCCTGCTCCAGCAGCCTTAGGCTGAATCAGCTACTGCTGATGAGGTCTATGGCGGGGCTCCTCTCCTGAGCGCCGACAAGCCTTACTGCACTCAGCAGAACCCACCAAACCCGGACCCACGCTTCTCAGTAAGCTGGGAAGGGATTGGGAATTTACAAAAAAAAAAAGGAAAAATCTTTAAAAAAAAAAAAGAAGTGCGGAGAAGGCTCCAACGTGTGCTATCCCAGTGAGGCACAAAAAACACTGAGGTACCTTGGGAGTATGGAGGGTTACTAATTTATAGTTAATGTTTAAATGTGCCTATCCATGCTAACGCCCCGTCCATATCCCCAAGAGTACTCTAGTGACCCCTAGTTGATGAAAAAGAAATGATCCCCTACGCAAGGTAAACAAATAAAGTGGATATATTGGATCTAGTGCACAGCATATCTTTAGATTGCTCCTGCATGCTACTCCCATAACATTTCAAGGAAACCTTGCGCCTCAATTTTCTCTTCTAATGACACATCTACATGGTAAAACCAATATATTGATACCTCAACCATATATTTACAATCAGATGTTCACTCAAAATAGGTCTCACAGTAAAAAAATCTTATAAATTGAATATAAAGATGCACAAAATGTAACACTGTCTGGTGTATGAGATACACCAGAGAGTGTGGGGAGGAGACTGGTCAGATCTCTGGGCTGGTAACACGCACAGTGACATGATATTAGGGGGAGAGCAGGAGTATAATAGGGGCTGATGTCTCCTGATGTATGAGATACACCAGAGAGTGTGGGGAGGAGACTGGTCAAATCTCTGGGCTGGTAACACACAGTGACATGATGTGAGGGGGAGAGCAGGAGTATAATAGGGGCTGATGGCTCCTGATGTATGAGATACACCAGAGAGTGTGGGGAGGAGACTGGTCAGATCTCTGGGCTGGTATCACACAGTGAGATGATGTCAGGGGGAGAGCAGGAGTATAATATGGGCTGATGGCTCCTGATGTATGAGATACACCAGAGAGTGTGGGGAGGAGACTGGTCAGATCTCTGGGCTGGTATCACACAGTGAGATGATGTCAGGGGGAGAGCAGGAGTATAATAGGGGCTGATGACTGCTGATGTATGAGATACACCAGAGAGTGTGGGGAGGAGACTGGTCAGATCTCTGGGCGGGTAACACACAGTGACATGATGTGAGGGGGAGAGCAGGAGTATAATAGGGGCTGATGGCTCCTGATGTATGAGATACACCAGAGAGTGTGGGGAGGAGACTGGTCAGATCTCTGGGCTGTTAATACACAGTGACATGATGTGAGGGGGAGAGCAGGAGTATAATAGGGGCTGATGGCTCCTGATATATGAGATACACCAGAGAGTGTGGGGAGGATACTGGTCAGATCTCTGGGCTGGTAACACACTCAGTGACATGATGTTAAGGGGAGAGCAGGAGTATAAATAAGATTTTACTCACCGGTAAATCTATTTCTCGTAGTCCGTAGTGGATGCTGGGAACTCCGTAAGGACCATGGGGAATAGCGGCTCCGCAGGAGACTGGGCACAACTAAAAGAAAGCTTTTAGACTACCTGGTGTGCACTGGCTCCTCCCACTATGACCCTCCTCCAAGCCTCAGTTAGGATACTGTGCCCGGAAGAGCTGACAAAATAAGGAAGGATTTTGAATCCCGGGTAAGACTCATACCAGCCACACAGATCACACCGTATAACTCGTGATATTATACCCAGTTAACAGTATGAAATATAACTGAGCCTCTCAACAGATGGCTCAACAATAACCCTTAGTTAGGCAATAACTACCTACAAGTATTGCAGACAATCCGCACTTGGGATGGGCGCCCAGCATCCACTACGGACTATGAGAAATAGATTTACCGGTGAGTAAAATCTTATTTTCTCTGACGTCCTAGTGGATGCTGGGAACTCCGTAAGGACCATGGGGATTATACCAAAGCTCCCAAATGGGCGGGAGAGTGCGGATGACTCTGCAGCACCGAATGAGAGAACTCTAGGTCCTCCTCAGCCAGGGTATCAAATTTGTAGAATTTTGCAAACGTGTTTGCCCCTGACCAAGTTGCAGCTCGGCAAAGTTGTAAAGCCGAGACCCCTCGGGCAGCCGCCCAAGATGAGCCCACTTTCCTCGTGGAATGAGCTTTTACTGATTTAGGATGCGGCAATCCAGCCGCAGAATGCTCCAGCCGAATTGTGCTACAAATTCAGCGAGCAATAGTCTGCTTAGAAGCAGGAGCACCTATTTTGTTGGGTGCCTACAGGATAAAAAGCGAGTCAATTTTCCTGACTCCAGCCGTCCTGGAAATATAAATTTTTAAGGCCCTGACTACGTCCAGTAACTTGGAATCTTCCAAGTCCCTAGTAGCCGCAGGCACTACAATAGGTTGGTTCAAGTGAAAAGCTGATACCACCTTAGGGAGAAACTGGGGATGAGTCCTCAATTCTGTCCTATCCATATGGAAAATCAGATAAGGGCTTTTACATGACAAAGCCGCCAATTCTGACACACGCCTGGCCGAAGCCAAGGCCTATAACATGACCACTTTCCACGTGAGATATTTCAAATCCACAGTTTTAAGTGGTTCAAACCAATGTGATTTTAGGAAACTCAACACCACGTTGAGATCCCAAGGTGCCACAGGAGGCACAAAAGGGGGCTGAATATGTAGCACTCCCTTTACAAATGTCTGAACTCCAGGCAGTGAAGCCAGTTCTTTCTGGAAGAAAATCGACAGAGCCTAAATCTGGACCTTAATGGAACCCAAGTTTAGGCCCATAGTCACTCCTGACTGTAGGAAGTGCAGAAAACGACCCAGCTGAAATTCCTCTGTTGGGGCCTTCCTGGCCCCACACCACGCAACATATTTTCGCCAAATACGGTGATAATGGTTTGCGGTTACTTCTTTCCTGGCTTTTATCAGCGTAGGAATGACTTCCTCCGGAATGCCCTTTTCCTTTAGGATCCGGAATTCAACCGCCATGCCGTCAAACGCAGCCGCGGTAAGTCTTGGAACAGACAGGCCCCTGCTGTAGCAGATCCTGTCTGAGCGGTAGAGGCCATGGGTCCTCTGATATCATTTCTTGAAGTTCTGGGTACCAAGCTCTTCTTGGCCCATCCGGAACCACGAGTATCGTTCTTACTCCTCGTCTTCTTATTATTCTCAGTACCTTTGGTATGAGAGGCAGAGGAGGGAATACATAAACCGACTGGTACACCCACGGTGTCACTAGAGCGTCCACCGCTATCGCCTGAGGGTCCCTTGACCTGGCGCAATATCTAGTTTTTTGTTTAGGCGGGACGCCATCATGTCCACCTGTGGCCTTTCCCTAACAGTTTACCAACAGTTGGAAGACTTCTGGATGAAGTCCCCACTCTCCCGGGTGTAGGTCGTGTCTGCTGAGGAAGTCTGCTTCCCAGTTGACCACTCCCGGAATGAACACTGCTGACAGTGCTAAGACGTGATTTTCCGCCCATCGGAGAATCCTTGTGGCTTCTGCCATCGCCATCCTGCTTCTTGTGCCGCCCTGTCGGTTTACATGGGCGACTGCCGTGATGTTGTCTGATTGGATCAGTACCGGCTGGTTTTGAAGCAGAGGCCTTGCCAGACTTGGGGCATTGTAAATGGCCCTCAGTTCCAGAATATTTATGTGTAGGGACGACTCCTGACTTGACCAAAGTCCTTGGAAATTTCTTCCCTGTGTGACTGCCCCCCAGCCTCGAAGGCTGGCATCCGTGGTTACCAGGACCCAGTCCTGTATGCCGAATCTGCGGCCCTCTTGAAGATGAGCACTCTGCAGCCACCACAGTAGAGATACCCTGGTCCTTGGAGACAGGGTTATCAGCCGATGCATCTGAAGATGCGATCCCGACCACTTGTCCAAGAGGTCCCACTGAAAGGTTCTTGCATGGAACCTGCCGAATGGAATTCTGCTTCGTAAGAAGCTATCATTTTTCCCAGGACTCGTGTGCAGTGATGCACCGATACCTGTTTTGGTTTCAGGAGGTCTCTGACTAGAGATGACAGCTCCTTGGCTTTCTCCTGCGGGAGAAATACTTTTTTCTGTTCTGTGTCCAGAACCATCCCCAGGAACAGTAGGCGTGTGGTAGGAACCAGCTGTGACTTTGGAATGTATAGAATCCATCCGTGCTGTTGTAGCACTTCCCGAGATAGTGCTACTCCGACCAACAACTGCTCCTTGGACCTCGCCTTTATAAGGAGATCGTCCAAGTACGGGATAATTAAAACTCCCTTTTTTCGAAGGAGTATCATCATTTCTGCCATTACCTTGGTAAAGACCCTCGGTGCCGTGGACAGTCCAAACGGCAGTGTTTGGAATTGGTAATGGCAATCCTGTACCACAAATCTGAGGTACTCCTGGTGAGGATGGAAAATGGGGACATGTAGGTAAGCATCCTTGATGTCCAGGGATACCATGTAATCCCCCTCCTCCAGGCTTGCAATAACCGCCCTGAGCGATTCCATCTTGAACTTGAATTTTTTTATGTATGTGTTCAAGGATTTCAAATTTAACATGGGTTTCGCCGAACCGTCCGGTTTCGGTACCACAAACAGTGTGGAATAGTAACCCCGTCCTTGTTGAAGTAGGGCACCTTGACTATCACCTGCTGGGAATACAGCTTGTGAATTGCCTCTAGCACAGCCTCCCTGCCTGAGGGAGTTGTCGGCAAGGCAGATTTGAGGAAACGGCGGGGGGGAGACGCCTCGAATTCCAGCTTGTACCCCTGAGATACTACTTGAAGGATCCAGGGATCCACCTGTGAGCGAGCCCACTGATCGCTGAAATTTTTGAGGCGGCCACCCACCGTAACTGGCTACGCCTGTGGAGCCCCCGCGTCATGCGGTGGACTCAGAGGAAGCGGGGGAAGAATTTTGATTCTGGGAACTGGCTGACTGGTGCAGCTTTTTCCCTCTTCCCTCGTCTCTGTGCAGAAAGGAAGCGCCTTTGACCCGCTTGCTTTTCTGAAGCCGAAAGGACTGTACCTGATAATACAGTGCTTTCTTAGGCTGTGAGGAAACCTGAGGTAAAAATTTTTCTTCCCAGCTGTTGCTGTGGATACGAGGTCCCAGAGACCATCCTCAAACAATTCCTCACCCTTATAAGGCTCTATGTGCCTTTTAAGTCAGCATCACCTGTCCAGTGTCGGGTCTCTAATACCCTCCTGACAGAATGGACATTGCATTAATTCTGGATGCCAGCCGGCAAAATATCCCTCTGTGCATCCCCCATATATAAGACGACGTCTTTAATATGCTCTTATGTTCGCAAAATAGTATCCCTGTTTGACAGGGTCACAGACCACGCTGCAGCAGCACTATCTGCAGGTCTCAGTCTAGTACCTGAGTGTGTAAATACAGACTTCAGGATAGCCTCCTGCTTTTTATCAGCAGGTACCTTCAACGTGGCCGTATCCTAAGACGGCAGTGCCACCTTTTTTGACAAACGTGTGAGCGCCTTATCCACCCTAGGGGATATCTCCCAGCGTAACTTATCCTCTGGCGGGAAAGGGTACGCCATCAGTAACTTTTTAGAAATTACCAGTTTCTTATCGGGGGAACCCACGCTTTTTCACACTTCATTCACTCATTTGATGGGGGAACAAAACACTGCCTGCTTTTTCTCCCCACACATAAAACCCTTTTTTAGTGGTACTTGGGTTAATGTCAGAAATGTGTAACACATTTTTTATTGCCGGGATCATGTAACGGATGTTCCTAGTGGATTGTGTATATGTCTCAACCTCGTCGACACTGGAGTCAGACTCCGTGTCGACATCTGTATCTGCCATCTGAGGGAGCGGGCGTTTTTGAGCCCCTGATGGCCTTTGAGACGCATGGGCAGGCGCGGCTGAGAAGCCGGCTGTCCCACAGCTGTTACGTCATCCAGCCTTTTATGTAAGGAGTTGACACTGTCGGTTTATACCTTCCACCTATCCATCCACTCTGGTGTCGGCCCCACAGGGGGCGACATCACATTTATCGGCATCTGCTCTGCCACCACATAAGCCTCCTCATCAAACGTGTCGACACAGCCGTACCGACACACCGAACACACACAGGGAATGCTCTGACTGAGGACAGCACCCCACACAGCCCTTTGGGGAGACAGAGAGAGAGTATGTCAGCACACACCAGAGCGCTATATAATTTAGGGATTAACACTATATTGAGTGAATTTTTCCCAATAGCTGCTTGTATATACAATATTGCGCCTAAATTTAGTGCCCCCCCTCTCTTTTTAACCCTTTGAGCCTGCAAACTACAGGGGAGAGCCTGGGGAGCTGTCTTCCAGCTGCACTGTGAAGAGAAAATGGCGCCAGTGTGCTGAGGGAGATAGCTCCGCCCCTTTTTCGCTGACTTTTCTCCCGCTTTTTTATGGATTCTGGCAGGGGTATTTATCACATATATAGCCTCTGGGGCTATATATTGTGATATATTTGCCAGCCAAGGTGTTTTTATTGCTGCTCAGGGCGCCCCCCCCCAGCGCCCTGCACCCTCAGTGACCGGAGTGTGAAGTGTGTATGAGGAGCAATGGCGCACAGCTGCAGTGCTGTGCGCTACCTTGGTGAAGACTGATGTCTTCTGCCGCCGATTTTCCGGACCTCTTCTTGCTTCTGGCTCTGTAAGGGGGACGGCGGCGCGGCTCCGGGAACGAACACCAAGGCCAGTTCCATGCGGTCGATCCCTCTGGAGCTAATGGTGTCCAGTAGCCTAAGAAGCCCAAGCTAGCTGCAAGCAGGTAGGTTCGCTTCTTCTCCCCTTAGTCCCTCGATGCAGTGAGCCTGTTGCCAGCAGGTCTCACTGTAAAATAAAAAACCTAAAATAAACTTTCTTTCTAGGAGCTCAGGAGAGCCCCTAGTGTGCATCCAGCTCAGCCGGGCACAGAAATCTAACAGAGGCTTGGAGGAGGGACATAGTGGGAGGAGCCAGTGCACACCAGGTATTCTAAAAGCTTTCTTTTAGTTGTGCCCAGTCTCCTGCGGAGCCGCTATTCCCCATGGTCCTTACGGAGTTCCCAGCATCCACTAGGACGTCAGAGAAATAGGGGCTGATGTCTCCTGATGTATGAGATACACCAGAGTGTGTGGGGAGGAGACTAGTCAAATCTCTGGGCTGGTAACACACAGTGACATGATGTGGGGAGAGAGCAGGAGTATAATAGGGGCTGATGGCTCCTGATGTATGAGATACACCTGAGAGTGTGGGGAGGAGACTGGTCAGATCTCTGGGCTGGTAACACACAGTGACATGATGTGAGGGGGAGAGCAGGAGTATAATAGGGGCTGATGGCTCCTGATGTATGAGATACACCAGAGAGTGTGGGGAGGAGACTGGTCAGATCTCTGGGCTGGTAACACACAGTGACATGATGTGAGGGGGAGAGCAGGAGCATAAAAGGGGCTGATGCACCTGATGTATGATATGCACGAGAGAGTGTGGGGAGGAGACTGGTCAGATCTCTGGGCTGGTAACACACAGTGATATGATGTGAGGGGGAGAGAAGAAGTATAATAGGGGCTGATGGCTCCTGATTTATGAGATACACCAGAGAGTGTGGGGAGGAGACTGGTCAGATCTCTGGGCTGGTAACACACAGTGACATGATGTGAGGGGAAAAAGAGTGGTCTAACTAGGCAGAAAGGTTTGCCTCCTTATTTTGTACTGGCAGAGGACGTTGTAGAATAAAAGATTGTTGTACTGATTGAGGAAGAAGAATATGTGACTCTTTTCTGTAATGCTTTTATTACCTGTGCTGGTACCTCTAGGGATTTCCTCCTCCTTACACTGCTGATGACCTCTCACGTACGTCTCTTCTTCTCCCTCTATATCTCCTGCCTTTATATCAGTCACATACGTCTCTTCTTCTCCCTCTATATCTTCTGCCTTCATATCAGTCACATACGTCTCTTCTTCTCCCTCTATATCTTCTGCCTTCATATCAGTCACATACGTCTCTTCTTCTCCCTCTATATCTTCTGCATTCATATCAGTCACATACGTCTCTTCATCTCCTTCTATATCTTCTGCCTTTATATCTGTCACATACGTCTCTTCTTCTCCCTCTATATCTTCTGCCTTTATATCAGTCACATACGTCTCTTCTTCTCCTTCTATATCATCTGCCTTTATATCTGTCACATATGTCTCTTCTACTCCCTCTATATCTTCTGCCTTTACATCAGTCACATACGTCTCTTCTTCTCCTATATCTTCTGCCTTTATATCTGTCACATATGTCTCTTCTACTCCCTCTATATCTTCTGCCTTTATATCAGTCACATACGTCTCTTCTTCTCCCTCTATATCTTCTGCCTTCATATCAGTCACATACGTCTTTTCTTCTCCCTCTATATCTTCTGCCTTCATATCAGTTACATACGTCTCTTCTTCTCCCTTTATATCTTCTGCCTTTATATCAGTCTGTTCTTCTCTCTCTATATCTTCTGCCTTCATATCAGTTACATACGTCTCTTCTTCTTCCTTTATATCTTCTACCTTAATAACAGTCAGATCTTCACTCTAAATAACCAAAAATCAATAATACTTTAATGGTACGGAGATAAAACAGAAGAATATTAGACACACACAGCTCCTCTACAGATCATATAGTGATGGTCACTTTGGTTTATTGGAAAGACCCTAAATCCCACCTACCTGATCCTCCTGTGGGGTCCTGTGATTCTCCTCTATACAATCCTGGAAATACAGAGGACAGGGACATCTCTCTGGGGTATCTCTGTTACTGGGTCCATCTGTAGGAGAGACACAGTAACTGAGTACAGTGTACATATGTGATTATCAGATGATGTGTGTATATAGGGGCCCCCATACCTGCTCTCCCCTGTACAATACATGACAGTCTCCTCTTACCCAGTGATGTGAGGGGCCGGTGATTCTCCATCATCACGTCCCTGTACAGACCCCTGTGTTCCTCTATATATTCCTCCTCCTGCATGGAGACATAGACAGTGACATCCTGACACCTTATAGGAACCTGACATACACAATGATACAGTCATCACCCAGACACATCCCCTGGTGTTACTGTATAATGTCCCATTCCCAGCAGTCACCTCTCCAGTCATCACCCAGACATGTCCCCTGGTGTTACTGTATAATGTTCCATTCCCAGCAGTCACCTCTCCAGTCATCACCCAGACACATCGCCTGGTGTTACTGTATAATGCTCCATTCCCAGCAGTCACCTCTCCAGTCATCACCCAGACACATCCCCTGTTGTTACTGTATAATGTCCCATTCCCAGCAGTCACCTCTCCAGTCATCACCCAGACACATCCCCTGGTGTTACTGTATAATGCCCCATTCCCGGCAGTCACCTGTCCAGTCATCACCCACACACGTCCCCTGGTGTTACTGTATAATGCCCCATTCCCAGCAGTCACCTCTCCAGTCATCACCCAGACACGTCCCCTGGTGTTACTGTACAATGTCTCATTCCTGGCAGTCACCTCTCCACTCATCACCCAGACACGTCCCCTGGTGTTACTGTATAATGTCCCATTCCCGGCAGTCATCTCTCCAGTCATCACCCAGACACGTCTTCTGGTGTTACTGTATAATGTCCCATTCCCGGCAGTCACCTATCCAGTCACCACCCAGACACATCCCCTGGTGTTACTGTATAATGCCCCATTCCCAGCAGTCACCTCTCCGGTCATCACCCAGGCACGTCCCCTGGTGTTACTGTATAATGCTCCATTCCCAGCAGTCACCTCTCCAGTCATCGCCCAGACACGTCCCCTGGTGTTACTGTATAATGTCCCATTCCCAGCAGTCACCTCTCCAGTCGTCACCCAGACACATCCCCTGGTGTTACTGTATAATGTCCCATTCCCAGCAGTCACCTCTCCAGTCATAGCCCAGACACATGCCCTGGTGTTACTGTATAATGCCCCATTCCCAGCAGTCACCACTCCAGTCATTACCCAGACACATCCCCTGGTGTTACTGTATAATGTCCCATTCCCAGCAGTCGCCTCTCCAGTCATCACCCAGACACGTCTTCTGGTGTTACTGTATAATGTCCCATTCCCAGCAGTCACCTCTCCAGTCACCACCCAGACACGTCCCCTGGTGTTACTGTATAATGTCCCATTCCCAGCAGTCACCTCTCCAGTCATCACCCAGACACATCCCCTGGTGTTACTGTATAATATTCCATTCCCAGCAGTCACCTCTCCAGTCATCATCCAGACATGTCCCCTGGTGTTACTGCATAATGTCCCATTCCCAGCAGTCACCTCTCCAGTCATCACCCAGACACATCCCCTGGTGTTACTGTATAATGACCCATTCCCAGCAGACACCTCTCCAGTCATCACCCAGACACAACCTCTGGTGTTACTGTATAATGTCCCATTCCAGCACTCACCTTTCCAGTCATCACCCAGACACATCCCCTGGTGTTACTGTATAATGTCCCATTCCCAGCAGTCACCTCTCCAATCATCACCCAGACACATACACCAATTATTAATCCCTTAATTATTAATTAGTATTAATTTTTATGTACAGAGATGTTCATTCTCAGTTCAGTTCTCTCTCTCCCAGTGCCGTAATAAAACTATTTTCCTGGCCCTTAAGATTGCCTTAAGAATGAAAAACATTTCCATAAATACAGATGGGTCCACGGTTATCTTGACTAGTTTTCTGCACCTAGGCACAACATGGTTTATTAACATAAACCGTTCATCTATTGTTCTCACCTGCAATACAATACAGAGTACAATACAGCAGGTGATTAAGTCTGACTGTCCAGTCTCAGTTAATCCTATTAAATGTCAAGATAAACATGGACCCATCTGTACATCTGTTTCTTGCAATGTCATTTATGTGGATCTGACTTTTCCATTGGGTGGATATGGCATACACTGACTGCCTGGAGGTGGGGGGGGGGGGGGGGGGGGGGATTTGCATACACTGACTGCAGCGAAGGGGATTATTTGAGTAAGGGAGACCCAAATCGGTTTTGCTTAGGGCCCCATGAGGTCTAAATCTGTCTCTGCGCTGAGCTTCATTCCATTACCCAGAACAGCTGGATAACATACCCATAGCTCCAATTCGGAACCAGGAACATACTCTGAGGTCCATCTGACACGAGTTACGGCTAAGAGGAATCCTGTCACTGGCGCCATGGGAAGAGTGGTGCCGGGAGGGGCTGGGAGAGATTCTGTTCCTGGTGCTGTGGGGAGAGTGGGGCTGGGAGGAATCCTGTCACTGGTGCCGTGGGAAGAATGGTGCTGGGAGGGATCCTGTCACTGGTGCTGTGGGGAGAGTGGGGCTGGAGGGATCCTGTCCCTGGTGAAGTGGGGAGAGTGGGGTGAGGCGGGATCCTGTCACTGGTGCTGTGGGGAGAGTGGGGCTGGAGGGATCCTGTCCTTGGTGAAGTGGGGAGAGTGGGGTGAGGCGGGATCCTGTCACTGGTGCTGTGGGGAGAGAAGTGCTGGGAGGGATCCTGTCACTGGTGCTGTGGGAGAGTGGGGCTGGGAGTTGTCCTGTCACTGGTGCTGTGGGGAGAGCGGGACTGGGAGGGATCCTGTCACTGGTGCTGTGGGGAGAGTGGGGTGAGGAGGGATCCAGTCACTGGTGCTGTGGGGAGAGTGGGGCTGGGAGTTGTCCTGTCACTGGTGCTGTGGGGAGAGCGGGCTGGGAGGGATCCTGTCACTGGTGCTGTGGGGAGAGTGGGGCTGGGAGGGATCCTGTCACTGGTGCTGTGGGAAGAGTGGGGCTGGGAGTTGTCCTGTCACTGGTGCTGTGGGGAGAGCGGGGCTGGGAGGGATCCTGTCACTGGTGCTGTGGGAAGAGTGGGGCTGAGGGAGATCCTGTCACTGGTGCTGTGGGGAGAGTGGGGCTGGGAGGGATCCTGTCACTGGTGCTGTGGGGAGAGCGGGCTGGGAGGGATCCTGTCACTGGTGTTGTGGGAAGAGTGGGGCTGAGGGAGATCCTGTCACTGGTGCTGTGGGGAGAGTGGGGCTGGGAGGGATCCTGTCACTGGTGCTGTGGGGAGAGTGGGGATGGGAGGGATCCTGTCACTGGTGCTGTGGGGAGAGTGGGGATGGGAGGGATCCTGTCACTGGCACAGTGGGGAGAGTGGGGCTGGGAAGGATCCTGTCACTGGTGCTGTGGGGAGAGCGGGACTGGGAGGGATCCTGTCACTGGTGCTGTGGGGAGAGTGGGGTGAGGCGGGATCCTGTCACTGGTGCTGTGGGGAGAGAAGTGCTGGGAGGGATCCTGTCACTGGTGCTGTGGGGAGAGTGGGGCTGGGAGAGATCCTGTCACTGGTGCTGTGGGGAGAGTGGGGCTGGGAGTTGTCCTGTCACTGGTGCTGTGGGGAGTTCGGGACTGGGAGGGATCCTGTCACTGGTGCTGTGGGGAGAGTGGGGTGAGGCGGGATCCTGTCACTGGTGCTGTGGGGAGAGAAGTGCTGGGAGGGATCCTGTCACTGGTGCTGTGGGGAGAGTGGGGCTGGGAGTTGTCCTGTCACTGGTGCTGTGGGGAGAGCGGGACTGGGAGGGATCCTGTCACTGGTGCTGTGGGGAGAGTGGGGTGAGGAGGGATCCAGTCACTGGTGCTGTGGGGAGAGTGGGGCTGGGAGTTGTCCTGTCACTGGTGCTGTGGGGAGAGTGGGGCTGGGAGGGATCCTGTCACTGGTGCTGTGGGGAGAGAAGTGCTGGGAGGGATCCTGTCACTGGTGCTGTGGGGAGAGAAGTGCTGGGAGGGATCCTGTCACTGGTGCTGTGGGGAGAGTGGGGCTGGGAGTTGTCCTGTCACTGGTGCTGTGGGGAGAGCGGGACTGGGAGGGATCCTGTCACTGGTGCTGTGGGGAGAGAAGTGCTGGGAGGGATCCTGTCACTGGTGCTGTGGGGAGAGAAGGGCTGGGAGGGATCCTGTCACTGGTGCTGTGGGGAGAGTGGGGCTGGGAGTTGTCCTGTCACTGGTGCTGTGGGGAGAGCGGGACTGGGAGGGATCCTGTCACTGGTGCTGTGGGGAGAGTGGGGTGAGGAGGGATCCAGTCACTGGTGCTGTGGGGAGAGTGGGGCTGGGAGTTGTCCTGTCACTGGTGCTGTGGGGAGAGCGGGGCTGGGAGGGATCCTGTCACTAGTGCTGTGGGGAGAGTGGGGCTTGGAGTTGTCCTGTCACTGGTGCTGTGGGGAGAGCGGGGCTGGGAGGGATCCTGTCACTGGTGCTGTGGGGAGAGAAGTGCTGGGAGGGATCCTGTCACTGGTGCTGTGGGGAGAGTGGGGCTGGGAGTTGTCCTGTCACTGGTGCTGTGGGGAGAGCGGGACTGGGAGGGATCCTGTCACTGGTGCTGTGGGGAGAGTGGGGCTGGGAGTTGTCCTGTCACTGGTGCTGTGGGGAGAGCGGGGCTGGGAGGTATCCTGTCACTGGTGCTGTGGGGAGAGTGGGGCTGGGAGGGATCCTGTCACTGGTGCTGTGGGGAGAGCGGGACTGGGAGGGATCCTGTCACTGGTGCTGTGGGGAGAGTGGGGTGAGGCGGGATCCTGTCACTGGTGCTGTGGGGAGAGAAGTGCTGGGAGGGATCCTGTCACTGGTGCTGTGGGGAGAGTGGGGCTGGGAGTTGTCCTGTCACTGGTGCTGTGGGGAGAGCGGGACTGGGAGGGATCCTGTCACTGGTGCTGTGGGGAGTGGGGTGAGGAGGGATCCAGTCACTGGTGCTGTGGGGAGAGTGGGGCTGGGAGTTGTCCTGTCACTGGTGCTGTGGGGAGAGCGGGGATGGGAGGGATCCTGTCACTGGTGCTGTGGGGAGAGTGGGGCTGGGAGGGATCCTGTCACTGGTGCTGTGGGGAGAGCGGGACTGGGAGGGATCCTGTCACTGGTGCTGTGGGGAGAGTGGGGTGAGGCGGGATCCTGTCACTGGTGCTGTGGGGAGAGAAGTGCTGGGAGGGATCCTGTCACTGGTGCTGTGGGGAGAGTGGGGCTGGGAGTTGTCCTGTCACTGGTGCTGTGGGGAGAGCGGGACTGGGAGGGATCCTGTCACTGGTGCTGTGGGGAGAGTAGGGTGAGGCGGGATCCTGTCACTCGTGCTGTGGGGAGAGAAGTGCTAGGAGGGATCCTGTCACTGGTGCTGTGGGGAGAGAAGTGCTGGGAGGGATCCTGTCACTGGTGCTGTGGCTGAGGGAGATCCTGTCACTGGTGCTGTGTGGAGAGTGGGGCTGGGAGGGATCCTGTCACTGGTGCTGTGGGGAGAGTGGTGATGGGAGGGATCCTGTCACTGGCACAGTGGGGAGAGTGGGGCTGGGAGGGATCCTGTCACTGGTGCTGTGGGGAGAGTGGGGCTGTGAGTTGTCCTGTCACTGGTGCTGTGGGGAGAGCGGGGCTGGGAGGGATCCTGTCACTGGTGCTGTGGGAAGAGTGGGGCTGAGGGAGATCCTGTCACTGGTGCTGTGGGGAGAGTGGGGCTGGGAGGGATCCTGTCACTGGTGCTGTGGGGAGAGGGGATGGGAGGGATCCTGTCACTGGCACAGTGGGGAGAGTGGGGCTGGGAGGGATCCTGTCACTGGTGCTGTGGGGAGAGTGGGGCTGGGAGTTGTCCTGTCACTGGTGCTGTGGGGAGAGCGGGACTGGGAGGGATCCTGTCACTGGTGCTGTGGGGAGAGTGGGGTGAGGAGGGATCCAGTCACTGGTGCTGTGGGGAGAGTGGGGCTGGGAGTTGTCCTGTCACTGGTGCTGTGGGGAGAGCGGGGCTGGGAGGGATCCTGTCACTGGTGCTGTGGGGAGAGTGGGGTGAGGAGGGATCCAGTCACTGGTGCTGTGGGGAGAGTTGGGCTGGGAGTTGTCCTGTCACTGGTGCTGTGGGGAGAGTGGGGCTGGGAGAGATCCTGTCACTGGTGCTGTGGGGAGAGAAGTGCTGGGAGGGATCCTGTCACTGGTGCTGTGGTGAGAGTGGGGCTGGGAGTTGTCCTGTCACTGGTGCTGTGGGGAGAGCGGGACTGGGAGGGATCCTGTCACTGGTGCTGTGGGGAGAGTGGGGTGAGGAGGGATCCAGTCACTGGTGCTGTGGGGAGAGTGGGGCTGGGAGTTGTCCTGTCACTGGTGCTGTGGGGAGAGCGGGGCTGGGAGGGATCCTGTCACTGGTGCTGTGGGGAGAGTGGGGTGAGGAGGGATCCAGTCACTGGTGCTGTGGGGAGAGTTGGGCTGGGAGTTGTCCTGTCACTGGTGCTGTGGGGAGAGTGGGGCTGGGAGAGATCCTGTCACTGGTGCTGTGGGGAGAGAAGTGCTGGGAGGGATCCTGTCACTGGTGCTGTGGTGAGAGTGGGGCTGGGAGTTGTCCTGTCACTGGTGCTGTGGGGAGAGCGGGACTGGGAGGGATCCTGTCACTGGTGCTGTGGGGAGTGGGGTGAGGAGGGATCCAGTCACTGGTGCTGTGGGGAGAGTGGGGCTGGGAGTTGTCCTGTCACTGGGGCTGTGGGGAGAGCGGGGCTGGGAGGGATCCTGTCACTGGTGCTGTGGGGAGAGTGGGGCTGGGAGTTGTCCTGTCACTGGTGCTGTGGGGAGAGCGGGCTGGGAGGGATCCTGTCACTGGTGCTGTGGGAAGAGTGGGGCTGAGGGAGATCCTGTCACTGGTGCTGTGGGGAGAGTGGGGCTGGGAGGGATCCTGTCACTGGTGCTGTGGGGAGAGTGGGGATGGGAGGGATCCTGTCACTGGTGCTGTGGGAAGAGTGGTGCCGGGAGGGGCTGGGAGAGATTCTGTTCCTGGTGCTGTGGGGAGAGTGGGGCTGGGAGGAATCCTGTCACTGGTGCCGTGGGAAGAATGGTGCTGGGAGGGATCCTGTCACTGGTGCTGTGGGGAGAGTGGGGCTGGAGGGATCCTGTCCCTGGTGAAGTGGGGAGAGTGGGGTGAGGCGGGATCCTGTCACTGGTGCTGTGGGGAGAGTGGGGCTGGAGGGATCCTGTCCTTGGTGAAGTGGGGAGAGTGGGGTGAGGCGGGATCCTGTCACTGGTGCTGTGGGGAGAGAAGTGCTGGGAGGGATCCTGTCACTGGTGCTGTGGGAGAGTGGGACTGGGAGTTGTCCTGTCACTGGTGCTGTGGGGAGAGCGGGACTGGGAGGGATCCTGTCACTGGTGCTGTGGGGAGAGTGGGGTGAGGAGGGATCCAGTCACTGGTGCTGTGGGGAGAGTGGGGCTGGGAGTTGTCCTGTCACTGGTGCTGTGGGGAGAGCGGGGCTGGGAGGGATCCTGTCACTGGTGCTGTGGGGAGAGTGGGGCTGGGAGGGATCCTGTCACTGGTGCTGTGGGAAGAGTGGGGCTGGGAGTTGTCCTGTCACTGGTGCTGTGGGGAGAGCGGGGCTGGGAGGGATCCTGTCACTGGTGCTGTGGGAAGAGTGGGGCTGAGGGAGATCCTGTCACTGGTGCTGTGGGGAGAGTGGGGCTGGGAGGGATCCTGTCACTGGTGCTGTGGGGAGAGCGGGCTGGGAGGGATCCTGTCACTGGTGCTGTGGGAAGAGTGGGGCTGAGGGAGATCCTGTCACTGGTGCTGTGGGGAGAGTGGGGCTGGGAGGGATCCTGTCACTGGTGCTGTGGGGATGGGAGGGATCCTGTCACTGGTGCTGTGGGGAGAGTGGGGATGGGAGGGATCCTGTTACTGGCACAGTGGGGAGAGTGGGGCTGGGAGGGATCCTGTCACTGGTGCTGTGGGGAGAGCGGGACTGGGAGGGATCCTGTCACTGGTGCTGTGGGGAGAGTGGGGTGAGGCGGGATCCTGTCACTGGTGCTGTGGGGAGAGAAGTGCTGGGAGGGATCCTGTCACTGGTGCTGTGGGGAGAGTGGGGCTGGGAGTTGTCCTGTCACTGGTGCTGTGGGGAGAGCGAAACTGGGAGGGATCCTGCCACTGGTGCTGTGGGGAGAGTGGGGATGGGAGGGATCCTGTCACTGGTGCTGTGGGGAGAGTGGGGCTGAGGGAGATCCTGTCACTGGTGCTGTGGGGAGAGTGGGGCTGGGAGGGATCCTGTCACTGGTGCTGTGGGGAGAGTGGGGCTGGGAGGGATCCTGTCACTGGTGCTGTGGGGAGAGTGGGGCTGGGAGTTGTCCTGTCACTGGTGCTGTGGGGAGAGCGGGGCTGGGAGGGATCCTGTCACTGGTGCTGTGGGAAGAGTGGGGCTGAGGGAGATCCTGTCACTGGTGCTGTGGGGAGAGTGGGGCTGGGAGGGATCCTGTCACTGGTGCTGTGGGGAGAGTGGGGATGGGAGGGATCCTGTCACTGGCACAGTGGGGAGAGTGGGGCTGGGAGGGATCCTGTCACTGGTGCTGTGGGGAGAGTGGGGCTGGGAGTTGTCCTGTCACTGGTGCTGTGGGGAGAGCGGGACTGGGAGGGATCCTGTCACTGGTGCTGTGGGGAGAGTGGGGTGAGGAGGGATCCAGTCACTGGTGCTGTGGGGAGAGTGGGGCTGGGAGTTGTCCTGTCACTGGTGCTGTGGGGAGAGCGGGGCTGGGAGGGATCCTGTCACTGGTGCTGTGGGGAGAGTGGGGCTGGGAGTTGTCCTGTCACTGGTGCTGTGGGGAGAGCGGGCTGGGAGGGATCCTGTCACTGGTGCTGTGGGAAGAGTGGGGCTGAGGGAGATCCTGTCACTGGTGCTGTGGGGAGAGTGGGGCTGGGAGGGATCCTGTCACTGGTGCTGTGGGGAGAGTGGGGATGGGAGGGATCCTGTCACTGGTGCTGTGGGAAGAGTGGTGCCGGGAGGGGCTGGGAGAGATTCTGTTCCTGGTGCTGTGGGGAGAGTGGGGCTGGGAGGAATCCTGTCACTGGTGCTGTGGGAAGAATGGTGCTGGGAGGGATCCTGTCACTGGTGCTGTGGGGAGAGTGGGGCTGGAGGGATCCTGTCCCTGGTGAAGTGGGGAGAGTGGGGTGAGGCGGGATCCTGTCACTGGTGCTGTGGGGAGAGAAGTGCTGGGAGGGATCCTGTCACTGGTGCTGTGGGGAGAGTGGGGCTGGGAGGGATCCTGTCACTGGTGCTGTGGGAAGAGTGGGGCTGGGAGTTGTCCTGTCACTGGTGCTGTGGGGAGAGCGGGGCTGGGAGGGATCCTGTCACTGGTGCTGTGGGAAGAGTGGGGCTGAGGGAGATCCTGTCACTGGTGCTGTGGGGAGAGTGGGGCTGGGAGGGATCCTGTCACTGGTGCTGTGGGGAGAGCGGGCTGGGAGGGATCCTGTCACTGGTGCTGTGGGAAGAGTGGGGCTGAGGGAGATCCTGTCACTGGTGCTGTGGGGAGAGTGGGGCTGGGAGGGATCCTGTCACTGGTGCTGTGGGGAGAGTGGGGATGGGAGTTGTCCTGTCACTGGTGCTGTGGGGAGAGTGGGGATGGGAGGGATCCTGTTACTGGCACAGTGGGGAGAGTGGGGCTGGGAGGGATCCTGTCACTGGTGCTGTGGGGAGAGCGGGACTGGGAGGGATCCTGTCACTGGTGCTGTGGGGAGAGTGGGGTGAGGCGGGATCCTGTCACTGGTGCTGTGGGGAGAGAAGTGCTGGGAGGGATCCTGTCACTGGTGCTGTGGGGAGAGTGGGGCTGGGAGTTGTCCTGTCACTGGTGCTGTGGGGAGAGCGAAACTGGGAGGGATCCTGTCACTGGTGCTGTGGGGAGAGTGGGGATGGGAGGGATCCTGTCACTGGTGCTGTGGGGAGAGCGGGACTGGGAGGGATCCTGTCACTGGTGCTGTGGGGAGAGTGGGGTGAGGCGGGATCCTGTCACTGGTGCTGTGGGGAGAGAAGTGCTGGGAGGGATCCTGTCACTGGTGCTGTGGGGAGAGTGGGGCTGGGAGTTGTCCTGTCACTGGTGCTGTGGGGAGAGCGAAACTGGGAGGGATCCTGTCACTGGTGCTGTGGGGAGAGTGGGGATGGGAGGGATCCTGTCACTGGTGCTGTGGGGAGAGTGGGGCTGAGGGAGATCCTGTCACTGGTGCTGTGGGGAGAGTGGGGCTGGGAGGGATCCTGTCACTGGTGCTGTGGGGAGAGTGGGGCTGGGAGGGATCCTGTCACTGGTGCTGTGGGGAGAGTGGGGCTGGGAGTTGTCCTGTCACTGGTACTGTGGGGAGAGCGGGGCTGGGAGGGATCCTGTCACTGGTGCTGTGGGAAGAGTGGGGCTGAGGGAGATCCTGTCACTGGTGCTGTGGGGAGAGTGGGGCTGGGAGGGATCCTGTCACTGGTGCTGTGGGGAGAGTGGGGATGGGAGGGATCCTGTCACTGGCACAGTGGGGAGAGTGGGGCTGGGAGGGATCCTGTCACTGGTGCTGTGGGAAGAGTGGGGCTGGGAGTTGTCCTGTCACTGGTGCTGTGGGGAGAGCGGGACTGGGAGGGATCCTGTCACTGGTGCTGTGGGGAGAGTGGGGTGAGGAGGGATCCAGTCACTGGTGCTGTGGGGAGAGTGGGGCTGGGAGTTGTCCTGTCACTGGTGCTGTGGGGAGAGCGGGGCTGGGAGGGATCCTGTCACTGGTGCTGTGGGGAGAGTGGGGTGAGGAGGGATCCAGTCACTGGTGCTGTGGGGAGAGTTGGGCTGGGAGTTGTCCTGTCACTGGTGCTGTGGGGAGAGTGGGGCTGGGAGAGATCCTGTCACTGGTGCTGTGGGGAGAGAAGTGCTGGGAGGGATCCTGTCACTGGTGCTGTGGTGAGAGTGGGGCTGGGAGTTGTCCTGTCACTGGTGCTGTGGGGAGAGCGGGACTGGGAGGGATCCTGTCACTGGTGCTGTGGGGAGTGGGGTGAGGAGGGATCCAGTCACTGGTGCTGTGGGGAGAGTGGGGCTGGGAGTTGTCCTGTCACTGGTGCTGTGGGGAGAGCGGGCTGGGAGGGATCCTGTCACTGGTGCTGTGGGAAGAGTGGGGCTGAGGGAGATCCTGTCACTGGTGCTGTGGGGAGAGTGGGGCTGGGAGGGATCCTGTCACTGGTGCTGTGGGGAGAGTGGGGATGGGAGGGATCCTGTCACTGGTGCTGTGGGAAGAGTGGTGCCGGGAGGGGCTGGGAGAGATTCTGTTCCTGGTGCTGTGGGGAGAGTGGGGCTGGGAGGAATCCTGTCACTGGTGCCGTGGGAAGAATGGTGCTGGGAGGGATCCTGTCACTGGTGCTGTGGGGAGAGTGGGGCTGGAGGGATCCTGTCCCTGGTGAAGTGGGGAGAGTGGGGTGAGGCGGGATCCTGTCACTGGTGCTGTGGGGAGAGTGGGGCTGGAGGGATCCTATCCTTGGTGAAGTGGGGAGAGTGGGGTGAGGCGGGATCCTGTCACTGGTGCTGTGGGGAGAGAAGTGCTGGGAGGGATCCTGTCACTGGTGCTGTGGGAGAGTGGGACTGGGAGTTGTCCTGTCACTGGTGCTGTGGGGAGAGCGGGACTGGGAGGGATCCTGTCACTGGTGCTGTGGGGAGAGTTGGGTGAGGAGGGATCCAGTCACTGGTGCTGTGGGGAGAGTGGGGCTGGGAGTTGTCCTGTCACTGGTGCTGTGGGGAGAGCGGGGCTGGGAGGGATCCTGTCACTGGTGCTGTGGGGAGAGTGGGGCTGGGAGGGATCCTGTCACTGGTGCTGTGGGAAGAGTGGGGCTGGGAGTTGTCCTGTCACTGGTGCTGTGGGGAGAGCGGGGCTGGGAGGGATCCTGTCACTGGTGCTGTGGGAAGAGTGGGGCTGAGGGAGATCCTGTCACTGGTGCTGTGGGGAGAGTGGGGCTGGGAGGGATCCTGTCACTGGTGCTGTGGGGAGAGCGGGCTGGGAGGGATCCTGTCACTGGTGCTGTGGGAAGAGTGGGGCTGAGGGAGATCCTGTCACTGGTGCTGTGGGGAGAGTGGGGCTGGGAGGGATCCTGTCACTGGTGCTGTGGGGAGAGTGGGGATGGGAGGGATCCTGTTACTGGCACAGTGGGGAGAGTGGGGCTGGGAGGGATCCTGTCACTGGTGCTGTGGGGAGAGCGGGACTGGGAGGGATCCTGTCACTGGTGCTGTGGGGAGAGTGGGGTGAGGCGGGATCCTGTCACTGGTGCTGTGGGGAGAGAAGTGCTGGGAGGGATCCTGTCACTGGTGCTGTGGGGAGAGTGGGGCTGGGAGTTGTCCTGTCACTGGTGCTGTGGGGAGAGCGAAACTGGGAGGGATCCTGTCACTGGTGCTGTGGGGAGAGTGGGAATGGGAGGGATCCTGTCACTGGTGCTGTGGGGAGAGTGGGGCTGAGGGAGATCCTGTCACTGGTGCTGTGGGGAGAGTGGGGCTGGGAGGGATCCTGTCACTGGTGCTGTGGGGAGAGTGGGGATGGGAGGGATCCTGTCACTGGTGCTGTGGGGAGAGTGGGGCTGGGAGTTGTCCTGTCACTGGTGCTGTGGGGAGAGCGGGGCTGGGAGGGATCCTGTCACTGGTGCTGTGGGGAGAGTGGGGTGAGGCGGGATCCTGTCACTGGTGCTGTGGGGAGAGAAGTGCTGGGAGGGATCCTGTCACTGGTGCTGTGGGGAGAGTGGGGCTGGGAGGGATCCTGTCACTGGTGCTGTGGGGAGAGAAGTGCTGGGAGGGATCCTGTCACTGGTGCTGTGGGGAGAGAAGTGCTGGGAGGGATCCTGTCACTGGTGCTGTGGGGAGAGTGGGGCTGGGAGTTGTCCTGTCACTGGTGCTGTGGGGAGAGCGGGACTGGGAGTTGTCCTGTCACTGGTGCTGTGGGGAGAGCGGGGCTGGGAGGGATCCTGTCACTGGTGCTGTGGGAAGAGTGGGGCTGAGGGAGATCCTGTCACTGGTGCTGTGGGGAGAGTGGGGCTGGGAGGGATCCTGTCACTGGTGCTGTGGGGAGAGTGGGGATGGGAGGGATCCTGTCACTGGCACAGTGGGGAGAGTGGGGCTGGGAGGGATCCTGTCACTGGTGCTGTGGGGAGAGTGGGGCTGGGAGTTGTCCTGTCACTGGTGCTGTGGGGAGAGCGGGACTGGGAGGGATCCTGTCACTGGTGCTGTGGGGAGAGTGGGGTGAGGAGGGATCCAGTCACTGGTGCTGTGGGGAGAGTGGGGCTGGGAGTTGTCCTGTCACTGGTGCTGTGGGGAGAGCGGGGCTGGGAGGGATCCTGTCACTGGTGCTGTGGGGAGAGTGGGGCTGGGAGTTGTCCTGTCACTGGTGCTGTGGGGAGAGCGGGCTGGGAGGGATCCTGTCACTGGTGCTGTGGGAAGAGTGGGGCTGAGGGAGATCCTGTCACTGGTGCTGTGGGGAGAGTGGGGCTGGGAGGGATCCTGTCACTGGTGCTGTGGGGAGAGTGGGGATGGGAGGGATCCTGTCACTGGTGCTGTGGGAAGAGTGGTGCCGGGAGGGGCTGGGAGAGATTCTGTTCCTGGTGCTGTGGGGAGAGTGGGGCTGGGAGGAATCCTGTCACTGGTGCCGTGGGAAGAATGGTGCTGGGAGGGATCCTGTCACTGGTGCTGTGGGGAGAGTGGGGCTGGAGGGATCCTGTCCCTGGTGGAGTGGGGTGAGGCGGGATCCTGTCACTGGTGCTGTGGGGAGAGTGGGGCTGGAGGGATCCTGTCCTTGGTGAAGTGGGGAGAGTGGGGTGAGGCGGGATCCTGTCACTGGTGCTGTGGGGAGAGAAGTGCTGGGAGGGATCCTGTCACTGGTGCTGTGGGGAGAGTGGGGCTGGGAGGGATCCTGTCACTGGTGCTGTGGGAAGAGTGGGGCTGGGAGTTGTCCTGTCACTGGTGCTGTGGGGAGAGCGGGGCTGGGAGGGATCCTGTCACTGGTGCTGTGGGAAGAGTGGGGCTGAGGGAGATCCTGTCACTGGTGCTGTGGGGAGAGTGGGGCTGGGAGGGATCCTGTCACTGGTGCTGTGGGGAGAGCGGGCTGGGAGGGATCCTGTCACTGGTGCTGTGGGAAGAGTGGGGCTGAGGGAGATCCTGTCACTGGTGCTGTGGGGAGAGTGGGGCTGGGAGGGATCCTGTCACTGGTGCTGTGGGGAGAGTGGGGATGGGAGTTGTCCTGTCACTGGTGCTGTGGGGAGAGTGGGGATGGGAGGGATCCTGTTACTGGCACAGTGGGGAGAGTGGGGCTGGGAGGGATCCTGTCACTGGTGCTGTGGGGAGAGCGGGACTGGGAGGGATCCTGTCACTGGTGCTGTGGGGAGAGTGGGGTGAGGCGGGATCCTGTCACTGGTGCTGTGGGGAGAGAAGTGCTGGGAGGGATCCTGTCACTGGTGCTGTGGGGAGAGTGGGGCTGGGAGTTGTCCTGTCACTGGTGCTGTGGGGAGAGCGAAACTGGGAGGGATCCTGTCACTGGTGCTGTGGGGAGAGTGGGGATGGGAGGGATCCTGTCACTGGTGCTGTGGGGAGAGTGGGGCTGAGGGAGATCCTGTCACTGGTGCTGTGGGGAGAGTGGGGCTGGGAGGGATCCTGTCACTGGTGCTGTGGGGAGAGTGGGGCTGGGAGGGATCCTGTCACTGGTGCTGTGGGGAGAGTGGGGCTGGGAGTTGTCCTGTCACTGGTACTGTGGGGAGAGCGGGGCTGGGAGGGATCCTGTCACTGGTGCTGTGGGAAGAGTGGGGCTGAGGGAGATCCTGTCACTGGTGCTGTGGGGAGAGTGGGGCTGGGAGGGATCCTGTCACTGGTGCTGTGGGGAGAGTGGGGATGGGAGGGATCCTGTCACTGGCACAGTGGGGAGAGTGGGGCTGGGAGGGATCCTGTCACTGGTGCTGTGGGGAGAGTGGGGCTGGGAGTTGTCCTGTCACTGGTGCTGTGGGGAGAGCGGGACTGGGAGGGATCCTGTCACTGGTGCTGTGGGGAGAGTGGGGTGAGGAGGGATCCAGTCACTGGTGCTGTGGGGAGAGTGGGGCTGGGAGTTGTCCTGTCACTGGTGCTGTGGGGAGAGCGGGGCTGGGAGGGATCCTGTCACTGGTGCTGTGGGGAGAGTGGGGTGAGGAGGGATCCAGTCACTGGTGCTGTGGGGAGAGTTGGGCTGTGAGTTGTCCTGTCACTGGTGCTGTGGGGAGAGTGGGGCTGGGAGAGATCCTGTCACTGGTGCTGTGGGGAGAGAAGTGCTGGGAGGGATCCTGTCACTGGTGCTGTGGTGAGAGTGGGGCTGGGAGTTGTCCTGTCACTGGTGCTGTGGGGAGAGCGGGACTGGGAGGGATCCTGTCACTGGTGCTGTGGGGAGTGGGGTGAGGAGGGATCCAGTCACTGGTGCTGTGGGGAGAGTGGGGCTGGGAGTTGTCCTGTCACTGGTGCTGTGGGGAGAGCGGGCTGGGAGGGATCCTGTCACTGGTGCTGTGGGAAGAGTGGGGCTGAGGGAGATCCTGTCACTGGTGCTGTGGGGAGAGTGGGGCTGGGAGGGATCCTGTCACTGGTGCTGTGGGGAGAGTGGGGATGGGAGGGATCCTGTCACTGGTGCTGTGGGAAGAGTGGTGCCGGGAGGGGCTGGGAGAGATTCTGTTCCTGGTGCTGTGGGGAGAGTGGGGCTGGGAGGAATCCTGTCACTGGTGCCGTGGGAAGAATGGTGCTGGGAGGGATCCTGTCACTGGTGCTGTGGGGAGAGTGGGGCTGGAGGGATCCTGTCCCTGGTGAAGTGGGGAGAGTGGGGTGAGGCGGGATCCTGTCACTGGTGCTGTGGGGAGAGTGGGGCTGGAGGGATCCTATCCTTGGTGAAGTGGGGAGAGTGGGGTGAGGCGGGATCCTGTCACTGGTGCTGTGGGGAGAGAAGTGCTGGGAGGGATCCTGTCACTGGTGCTGTGGGAGAGTGGGACTGGGAGTTGTCCTGTCACTGGTGCTGTGGGGAGAGCGGGACTGGGAGGGATCCTGTCACTGGTGCTGTGGGGAGAGTTGGGTGAGGAGGGATCCAGTCACTGGTGCTGTGGGGAGAGTGGGGCTGGGAGTTGTCCTGTCACTGGTGCTGTGGGGAGAGCGGGGCTGGGAGGGATCCTGTCACTGGTGCTGTGGGGAGAGTGGGGCTGGGAGGGATCCTGTCACTGGTGCTGTGGGAAGAGTGGGGCTGGGAGTTGTCCTGTCACTGGTGCTGTGGGGAGAGCGGGGCTGGGAGGGATCCTGTCACTGGTGCTGTGGGAAGAGTGGGGCTGAGGGAGATCCTGTCACTGGTGCTGTGGGGAGAGTGGGGCTGGGAGGGATCCTGTCACTGGTGCTGTGGGGAGAGCGGGCTGGGAGGGATCCTGTCACTGGTGCTGTGGGAAGAGTGGGGCTGAGGGAGATCCTGTCACTGGTGCTGTGGGGAGAGTGGGGCTGGGAGGGATCCTGTCACTGGTGCTGTGGGGAGAGTGGGGATGGGAGGGATCCTGTTACTGGCACAGTGGGGAGAGTGGGGCTGGGAGGGATCCTGTCACTGGTGCTGTGGGGAGAGCGGGACTGGGAGGGATCCTGTCACTGGTGCTGTGGGGAGAGTGGGGTGAGGCGGGATCCTGTCACTGGTGCTGTGGGGAGAGAAGTGCTGGGAGGGATCCTGTCACTGGTGCTGTGGGGAGAGTGGGGCTGGGAGTTGTCCTGTCACTGGTGCTGTGGGGAGAGCGAAACTGGGAGGGATCCTGTCACTGGTGCTGTGGGGAGAGTGGGAATGGGAGGGATCCTGTCACTGGTGCTGTGGGGAGAGTGGGGCTGAGGGAGATCCTGTCACTGGTGCTGTGGGGAGAGTGGGGCTGGGAGGGATCCTGTCACTGGTGCTGTGGGGAGAGTGGGGATGGGAGGGATCCTGTCACTGGTGCTGTGGGGAGAGTGGGGCTGGGAGTTGTCCTGTCACTGGTGCTGTGGGGAGAGCGGGGCTGGGAGGGATCCTGTCACTGGTGCTGTGGGGAGAGTGGGGTGAGGCGGGATCCTGTCACTGGTGCTGTGGGGAGAGAAGTGCTGGGAGGGATCCTGTCACTGGTGCTGTGGGGAGAGTGGGGCTGGGAGGGATCCTGTCACTGGTGCTGTGGGGAGAGAAGTGCTGGGAGGGATCCTGTCACTGGTGCTGTGGGGAGAGAAGTGCTGGGAGGGATCCTGTCACTGGTGCTGTGGGGAAAGTGGGGCTGGGAGTTGTCCTGTCACTGGTGCTGTGGGGAGAGCGGGACTGGGAGTTGTCCTGTCACTGGTGCTGTGGGGAGAGCGGGGCTGGGAGGGATCCTGTCACTGGTGCTGTGGGAAGAGTGGGGCTGAGGGAGATCCTGTCACTGGTGCTGTGGGGAGAGTGGGGCTGGGAGGGATCCTGTCACTGGTGCTGTGGGGAGAGTGGGGATGGGAGGGATCCTGTCACTGGCACAGTGGGGAGAGTGGGGCTGGGAGGGATCCTGTCACTGGTGCTGTGGGGAGAGTGGGGCTGGGAGTTGTCCTGTCACTGGTGCTGTGGGGAGAGCGGGACTGGGAGGGATCCTGTCACTGGTGCTGTGGGGAGAGTGGGGTGAGGAGGGATCCAGTCACTGGTGCTGTGGGGAGAGTGGGGCTGGGAGTTGTCCTGTCACTGGTGCTGTGGGGAGAGCGGGGCTGGGAGGGATCCTGTCACTGGTGCTGTGGGGAGAGTGGGGCTGGGAGTTGTCCTGTCACTGGTGCTGTGGGGAGAGCGGGCTGGGAGGGATCCTGTCACTGGTGCTGTGGGAAGAGTGGGGCTGAGGGAGATCCTGTCACTGGTGCTGTGGGGAGAGTGGGGCTGGGAGGGATCCTGTCACTGGTGCTGTGGGGAGAGTGGGGATGGGAGGGATCCTGTCACTGGTGCTGTGGGAAGAGTGGTGCCGGGAGGGGCTGGAAGAGATTCTGTTCCTGGTGCTGTGGGGAGAGTGGGGCTGGGAGGAATCCTGTCACTGGTGCCGTGGGAAGAATGGTGCTGGGAGGGATCCTGTCACTGGTGCTGTGGGGAGAGTGGGGCTGGAGGGATCCTGTCCCTGGTGAAGTGGGGAGAGTGGGGTGAGGCGGGATCCTGTCACTGGTGCTGTGGGGAGAGTGGGGCTGGAGGGATCCTGTCCTTGGTGAAGTGGGGAGAGTGGGGTGAGGCGGGATCCTGTCACTGGTGCTGTGGGGAGAGAAGTGCTGGGAGGGATCCTGTCACTGGTGCTGTGGGGAGAGTGGGGCTGGGAGGGATCCTGTCACTGGTGCTGTGGGAAGAGTGGGGCTGGGAGTTGTCCTGTCACTGGTGCTGTGGGGAGAGCGGGGCTGGGAGGGATCCTGTCACTGGTGCTGTGGGAAGAGTGGGGCTGAGGGAGATCCTGTCACTGGTGCTGTGGGGAGAGTGGGGCTGGGAGGGATCCTGTCACTGGTGCTGTGGGGAGAGCGGGCTGGGAGGGATCCTGTCACTGGTGCTGTGGGAAGAGTGGGGCTGAGGGAGATCCTGTCACTGGTGCTGTGGGGAGAGTGGGGCTGGGAGGGATCCTGTCACTGGTGCTGTGGGGAGAGTGGGGATGGGAGTTGTCCTGTCACTGGTGCTGTGGGGAGAGTGGGGATGGGAGGGATCCTGTTACTGGCACAGTGGGGAGAGTGGGGCTGGGAGGGATCCTGTCACTGGTGCTGTGGGGAGAGCGGGACTGGGAGGGATCCTGTCACTGGTGCTGTGGGGAGAGTGGGGTGAGGCGGGATCCTGTCACTGGTGCTGTGGGGAGAGAAGTGCTGGGAGGGATCCTGTCACTGGTGCTGTGGGGAGAGTGGGGCTGGGAGTTGTCCTGTCACTGGTGCTGTGGGGAGAGCGAAACTGGGAGGGATCCTGTCACTGGTGCTGTGGGGAGAGTGGGGATGGGAGGGATCCTGTCACTGGTGCTGTGGGGAGAGTGGGGCTGAGGGAGATCCTGTCACTGGTGCTGTGGGGAGAGTGGGGCTGGGAGGGATCCTGTCACTGGTGCTGTGGGGAGAGTGGGGCTGGGAGGGATCCTGTCACTGGTGCTGTGGGGAGAGTGGGGCTGGGAGTTGTCCTGTCACTGGTACTGTGGGGAGAGCGGGGCTGGGAGGGATCCTGTCACTGGTGCTGTGGGAAGAGTGGGGCTGAGGGAGATCCTGTCACTGGTGCTGTGGGGAGAGTGGGGCTGGGAGGGATCCTGTCACTGGTGCTGTGGGGAGAGTGGGGATGGGAGGGATCCTGTCACTGGCACAGTGGGGAGAGTGGGGCTGGGAGGGATCCTGTCACTGGTGCTGTGGGGAGAGTGGGGCTGGGAGTTGTCCTGTCACTGGTGCTGTGGGGAGAGCGGGACTGGGAGGGATCCTGTCACTGGTGCTGTGGGGAGAGTGGGGTGAGGAGGGATCCAGTCACTGGTGCTGTGGGGAGAGTGGGGCTGGGAGTTGTCCTGTCACTGGTGCTGTGGGGAGAGCGGGGCTGGGAGGGATCCTGTCACTGGTGCTGTGGGGAGAGTGGGGTGAGGAGGGATCCAGTCACTGGTGCTGTGGGGAGAGTTGGGCTGGGAGTTGTCCTGTCACTGGTGCTGTGGGGAGAGTGGGGCTGGGAGAGATCCTGTCACTGGTGCTGTGGGGAGAGAAGTGCTGGGAGGGATCCTGTCACTGGTGCTGTGGTGAGAGTGGGGCTGGGAGTTGTCCTGTCACTGGTGCTGTGGGGAGAGCGGGACTGGGAGGGATCCTGTCACTGGTGCTGTGGGGAGTGGGGTGAGGAGGGATCCAGTCACTGGTGCTGTGGGGAGAGTGGGGCTGGGAGTTGTCCTGTCACTGGTGCTGTGGGGAGAGCGGGGCTGGGAGGGATCCTGTCACTGGTGCTGTGGGGAGAGTGGGGCTGGGAGTTGTCCTGTCACTGGTGCTGTGGGGAGAGCGGGCTGGGAGGGATCCTGTCACTGGTGCTGTGGGAAGAGTGGGGCTGAGGGAGATCCTGTCACTGGTGCTGTGGGGAGAGTGGGGCTGGGAGGGATCCTGTCACTGGTGCTGTGGGGAGAGTGGGGATGGGAGGGATCCAGTCACTGGTGCTGTGGGAAGAGTGGTGCCGGGAGGGGCTGGGAGAGATTCTGTTCCTGGTGCTGTGGGGAGAGTGGGGCTGGGAGGAATCCTGTCACTGGTGCCGTGGGAAGAATGGTGCTGGGAGGGATCCTGTCACTGGTGCTGTGGGGAGAGTGGGGCTGGAGGGATCCTGTCCCTGGTGAAGTGGGGAGAGTGGGGTGAGGCGGGATCCTGTCACTGGTGCTGTGGGGAGAGTGGGGCTGGAGGGATCCTATCCTTGGTGAAGTGGGGAGAGTGGGGTGAGGCGGGATCCTGTCACTGGTGCTGTGGGGAGAGAAGTGCTGGGAGGGATCCTGTCACTGGTGCTGTGGGAGAGTGGGACTGGGAGTTGTCCTGTCACTGGTGCTGTGGGGAGAGCGGGACTGGGAGGGATCCTGTCACTGGTGCTGTGGGGAGAGTGGGGTGAGGAGGGATCCAGTCACTGGTGCTGTGGGGAGAGTGGGGCTGGGAGTTGTCCTGTCACTGGTGCTGTGGGGAGAGCGGGGCTGGGAGGGATCCTGTCACTGGTGCTGTGGGGAGAGTGGGGCTGGGAGGGATCCTGTCACTGGTGCTGTGGGAAGAGTGGGGCTGGGAGTTGTCCTGTCACTGGTGCTGTGGGGAGAGCGGGGCTGGGAGGGATCCTGTCACTGGTGCTGTGGGAAGAGTGGGGCTGAGGGAGATCCTGTCACTGGTGCTGTGGGGAGAGTGGGGCTGGGAGGGATCCTGTCACTGGTGCTGTGGGGAGAGCGGGCTGGGAGGGATCCTGTCACTGGTGCTGTGGGAAGAGTGGGGCTGAGGGAGATCCTGTCACTGGTGCTGTGGGGAGAGTGGGGCTGGGAGGGATCCTGTCACTGGTGCTGTGGGGAGAGTGGGGATGGGAGGGATCCTGTCACTGGTGCTGTGGGGAGAGTGGGGATGGGAGGGATCCTGTTACTGGCACAGTGGGGAGAGTGGGGCTGGGAGGGATCCTGTCACTGGTGCTGTGGGGAGAGCGGGACTGGGAGGGATCCTGTCACTGGTGCTGTGGGGAGAGTGGGGTGAGGCGGGATCCTGTCACTGGTGCTGTGGGGAGAGAAGTGCTGGGAGGGATCCTGTCACTGGTGCTGTGGGGAGAGTGGGGCTGGGAGTTGTCCTGTCACTGGTGCTGTGGGGAGAGCGAAACTGGGAGGGATCCTGTCACTGGTGCTGTGGGGAGAGTGGGGATGGGAGGGATCCTGTCACTGGTGCTGTGGGGAGAGTGGGGCTGAGGGAGATCCTGTCACTGGTGCTGTGGGGAGAGTGGGGCTGGGAGGGATCCTGTCACTGGTGCTGTGGGGAGAGTGGGGATGGGAGGGATCCTGTCACTGGTGCTGTGGGGAGAGTGGGGATGGGAGGGATCCTGTCACTGGCACAGTGGGGAGAGTGGGGCTGGGAGGGATCCTGTCACTGGTGCTGTGGGGAGAGCGGGACTGGGAGGGATCCTGTCACTGGTGCTGTGGGGAGAGTGGGGTGAGGCAGGATCCTGTCACTGGTGCTGTGGGGAGAGAAGTGCTGGGAGGGATCCTGTCACTGGTGCTGTGGGGAGAGTGGGGCTGGGAGGGATCCTGTCACTGGTGCTGTGGGGAGAGTGGGGCTGGGAGTTGTCCTGTCACTGGTGCTGTGGGGAGAGCGGGGCTGGGAGGGATCCTGTCACTGGTGCTGTGGGGAGAGTGGGGTGAGGCGGGATCCTGTCACTGGTGCTGTGGGGAGAGAAGTGCTGGGAGGGATCCTGTCACTGGTGCTGTGGGGAGAGTGGGGCTGGGAGGGATCCTGTCACTGGTGCTGTGGGGAGAGAAGTGCTGGGAGGGATCCTGTCACTGGTGCTGTGGGGAGAGAAGTGCTGGGAGGGATCCTGTCACTGGTGCTGTGGGGAGAGTGGGGCTGGGAGTTGTCCTGTCACTGGTGCTGTGGGGAGAGCGGGACTGGGAGGGATCCTGTCACTGGTGCTGTGGGGAGAGTGGGGTGAGGAGGGATCCAGTCACTGGTGCTGTGGGGAGAGTGGGGCTGGGAGTTGTCCTGTTACTGGTGCTGTGGGGAGAGTGGGGCTGGGAGGGATCCTGTCACTGGTGCTGTGGGGAGAGAAGTGCTGGGAGGGATCCTGTCACTGGTGCTGTGGGGAGAGAAGTGCTGGGAGGGATCCTGTCACTGGTGCTGTGGGGAGAGTGGGGCTGGGAGTTGTACTGTCACTGGTGCTGTGGGGAGAGCGGGACTGGGAGGGATCCTGTTACTGGTGCTGTGGGGAGAGTGGGGTGAGGAGGGATCCAGTCACTGGTGCTGTGGGGAGAGTGGGGCTGGGAGTTGTCCTGTCACTGGTGCTGTGGGGAGAGCGGGGCTGGGAGGGATCCTGTCACTAGTGCTGTGGGGAGAGTGGGGCTTGGAGTTGTCCTGTCACTGGTGCTGTGGGGAGAGCGGGGCTGGGAGGGATCCTGTCACTGGTGCTGTGGGGAGAGAAGTGCTGGGAGGGATCCTGTCACTGGTGCTGTGGGGAGAGTGGGGCTGGGAGTTGTCCTGTCACTGGTGCTGTGGGGAGAGCGGGACTGGGAGGGATCCTGTCACTGGTGCTGTGGGGAGAGTGGGGTGAGGCGGGATCCTGTCACTGGTGCTGTGGGGAGAGTGGGGCTGGGAGGGATCCTGTCACTGGTGCTGTGGGGAGAGTGGGGCTGGGAGGGATCCTGTCACTGGTGCTGTGGGGAGAGCGGGACTGGGAGGGATCCTGTCACTGGTGCTGTGGGGAGAGTGGGGTGAGGCGGGATCCTGTCACTGGTGCTGTGGGGAGAGAAGTGCTGGGAGGGATCCTGTCACTGGTGCTGTGGGGAGAGTGGGGCTGGGAGTTGTCCTGTCACTGGTGCTGTGGGGAGAGCGGGACTGGGAGGGATCCTGTCACTGGTGCTGTGGGGAGAGTAGGGTGAGGCAGGATCCTGTCACTGGTGCTGTGGGGAGAGAAGTGCTGGGAGGGATCCTGTCACTGGTGCTGTGGGGAGAGAAGTGCTGGGAGGGATCCTGTCACTGGTGCTGTGGGGAGAGTGGGGCTGGGAGTTGTCCTGTCACTGGTGCTGTGGGGAGAGCGGGACTGGGAGGGATCCTGTCACTGGTGCTGTGGGGAGAGTGGGGTGAGGAGGGATCCAGTCACTGGTGCTGTGGGGAGAGTGGGGCTGGGAGTTGTCCTGTCACTGGTGCTGTGGGGAGAGCGGGGCTGGGAGGGATCCTGTCACTGGTGCTGTGGGGAGAGTGGGGTGAGGAGGGATCCAGTCACTGGTGCTGTGGGGAGAGTTGGGCTGGGAGTTGTCCTGTCACTGGTGCTGTGGGGAGAGTGGGGATGGGAGGGATCCTGTCACTGGTGCTGTGGGAAGAGTGGGGCTGAGGGAGATCCTGTCACTGGTGCTGTGGGGAGAGTGGGGCTGGGAGGGATCCTCTCACTGGTGCTGTGGGGAGAGTAGGGATGGGAGGGATCCTGTCACTGGCACAGTGGGGAGAGTGGGGCTGGGAGGGATCCTGTCACTGGTGCTGTGGGGAGAGTGGGGCACAAGTGTGAGGAGTAGCTGTGAATGAGGAGTCACCCATATTATAGTGACAGTGGAATCTACCTCACCTGTATTACAATAACGGCGGGGTCTGCGCCACCTGTATTACGGTAACAGTGAGGTCTGCGCCACATGTGTTATGGTAACGGCGGGGGGATCTGCTTCACCTGTATTATGGTAACGGGGGGGGGGGTCTGTGTCACCTGTATTACGGTAACGGTGGGTCTGCGCCACCTGTATTGCGGTAACAGTGGATCTGCGCCATCTGTATTACGGTAACGGCAGGGTCTGTGCCACCTGTATTACGGTAACGTTGAGGTCTGCGCCACCTGTATTATGGGAACGGCTGGCAATGTCGGGTTCTGATCCACCTGTATTACGGCAGCATCTGCATCACCTGTAACGGTGGGATCTGTGCCGCCTGTATTACGGTAACGGCGGGATCTGCGCCGCCTGTATTATGGTAATGGCGGGGTCTGTGCCACCTGTATTATGGTAACGGCAGCGCCCTGCGTCACCTCTAAATGCGGGGTCTGCGCCACCTGTATTACGGTAACGGAGGGGTCTTCGCCGCCTGTATTACAGTAATGGCGGGGGTAGGGTCTGCGTCACCTGTATTATGGTAATGGCGGGTCTGCACCATCTGTATTATGGTAACAACCGGTCTGCACCACCTGTATTACGGTAACGGCGGGGTCTGTGCCACCTGTATTACAGTAATGGCGGGGTCTGCACAACCTGTATTACGGTAACGGTGGGGGTCTGCGCTACAGGTACTACGGTAACAGCGGGGTCTGCGCCACCTGTATTACGGTAACGGCGGGGTCTGCACCGCCTGTATTACGGTAATGGCGGGGGCCTGTGCCGCCTGTATTACGGTAACGGCGGGGTCTGTGTTACTTGTATTACGGTAATGGCGGGTATGCGCTACCTGTATTATGGTAACGGCGGGTCTGCGCCACCTGTATTACGGTAACGGCGGGCCTGCGCCACCTGTATTACGGTAACGGCAGCGTCTGTGCCGCCTGTATTACGGTAACGGAGAGGTCTGCTCCGCCTGTATTACGGTAACGGCGGGGTCTGTCTCACTTGTATTACGGTAGCGGCGGGTATGTGCCACCTGTATTACGGTGGCGGGCCTGCGCCACCTGTATTACGGTAACCTCGGGATCTGCGCCGCCTTTATTAGGGTAATCGCAGGGGTGGGATCTCCGTCACCTGTATTACGGTAACGGCGGGTCTGCGCCATCTGTATTATGGTAACGATGAGTCTGCACCACCTGTATTACGGTAATGGCGGGATCTGCACCGCCTGTATTATGGTAACGGCGGGGGCCTGTGCCGCCTGTATTACGGTAACTGCGCAGCGGGGGTCTGCGCCACCTGTATTATGGTAACAGCGGGGTCTGCGCCACCTGTATTACGGTAACGGCGGGGTCTGCGCCACCTGAATTACGGTAACGGCGGGGTCTGCGCCACCTGTATTACGGTAACGGCTGGTAATGTCGGGTTCTGCGCCACCTGTATTACGGTCACGGCAGCGTCTGTGTCACCTGTAATGGCGGGGTCTGCGCCGCCTGTGTTACGGTAACGGCGGGATATGCGCCGCCTGTATTATGGTAACGGCAGGGCCTGCGCCACCTGTATTACAGTAATGGCAGCGCCTGCGTCACCTGTAACTGCGGGGTCTGCGCCATCTGTATTACGGTAATGGCTGGGTCTGCGCCACCTGAATTACGGTAACAGCGGGGTCTGGACCGCCTGTATTACGGTAATAGGACACTAGAGTGTCAGCCACCTGTACAGGGATAATGCAGCACCAGAGGCTGCTCCAGCTGCACTATAACAAGGCACCAGAGGCTGCTCCCCCTGTAGTACAGAACCTGACACCAGAGCTGCTCAGCCTATAGAATAATAATAATAATATCATTACCTGCTGCCAGACACAGCAATGGCTGCTCTCTGCTCCTGCTGCCTTGTGGGAATAATAGTAGGAAGGCGGAGCTCAGACCAGGGGAAAATGGCAGCAACTCCTGACGTCACTACACGGCCAGGAAACCTATTGCTGCTGCAGCTGCCGGACTTGCCTACAAGAAAATGGCCGCCGGCCTCCTGCACTGAGGACATGTATGGTAAGAAACATTACAGAGAACGGTGCTGTGGCCGGAGTGTAAGAGGGGAGGTGCTAGTCACCAAGAAGCAGTCTGTGCCAATTACACCCTACTTCTGGCAGCTGCGTTCCACCATACTTCCGGACTGCGCGTTCCACTTACTTCCGGGTTGTGCGTCTCACCTTACTTCCGGTCTCTGCGTTCCACACACAGGAAGTGAGTATTCATCGACATCTGCAGCCTACTAGTGCCGTCGAGATCAGGTAATGGAGTCTTATTATACAGGGGGAGCAGCCTGTGGTGTCCTGTCATTATTATTATACAGGTGGAGCAGCCTGTGGTGTCCTGTCATTATTATTATACAGGAGGAGCAGCCTGTGGTGTCCTGTTATTATTTATATACAGGGGGAGCAGCCTGTGGTGCCCTGTTTGTTTTATTATACAGGGGGAGCAGCCTGTGGTGTCCTTTTATTATTATTATACAGGGGGAGCAGCCTCCGGTGTCCTGTTATTATTATTATTATTATTATTATTATACAGGAGGAGCAACCTGTGGTGTCCTGTTGTTATTATTATACAGGAGGAGCAGCCTGTGGTGTACTATTATGATGATTATTATTATTATTATTATTATTATTCAGGAGGAGCAGTCTATGGTATCATTATTATTACAGGGGGAGCTACCTGCTGTGTCCTGGTATTATTATTATTATTATTATTATTATTATTATTATTATTATTATACAGGGGGAGCAGCCTGTGGCGTCATGTTATTAAAATTATACAGGGGGAGCGGTCTGTGGTGTCCTGTTATTATTATTATTATACAGGAGGAGCAGTCTGTGGTGTCCTGTTATTATTATCATTCAGGAGGAGCAGCCTGTGGTGTCCTGTTGTTATTATTATTATTATACAGGAGGAGCAGCCTGTGGTGTCCTGTTGTTGTTATTGTTATACAGGGGGAGCAGCCTGTGGTGTCCTGTTATTATTATTATTATACAGGAGGAGCAGCCCGTAGTGTCCTGTTATCATTATACAGGGGGAGTAGGGTGTGCTATACTCTTTGCTATGTTCTGCGTGCGCTCAAACGGGTCCTGTGACATAGAACACACAGCACCAGCAGACTGTCAGTAATTGAGAGTATACGGTGGTCTCGGGGGCAGCGACATACTCTGTTTCTGGCCTCAGCCCGATGTTGAATGAGAGATCCGCAGCATATGGCATTTGCTTGTAATAGACGCCTCCTGCTGGACATGTGTGGGTGATGACTGGAGAGGTGACTGCTGGGAATGGGACATTATACAGTAACACCAGGGGGCGTGTCTGGGTGATGACTGGAGAGGTGACTGCTGGGAATGGGACATTATACAGTAACACCAGGGGACGTGTCTGGGTGATGACTGGAGAGGTGACTGCTGGGAATGGGACATTATACAGTAACACCAGGGGACGTGTCTGGGTGATGACTGGAGAAGTGACTGCTGGGAATGGGACATTATACAGTAACACCGGGGGACGTGTCTGGGTGATGACTGGAGAGGTGACTGCTGGGAATGGGACATTATACAGTAACACCGGGGGACGTGTCTGGGTGATGACTGGAGAGGTGACTGCTGGGAATGGGACATTATACAGTAACACTGGGGGACGTGTCTGGGTGGTGACTGGAGAGGTGACTGCTGGGAATGGGACATTATACAGTAACACCGGGGGACGTTTCTGGGTGATGACTGGAGAGGTGACTGCTGGGAATGGGACATTATACAGTAACACCGGGGGACGTGTCTGGGTGATGACAGGAGAGGTGACTGCTGGGTATGGGACATTATACAGCAGGGATGGGGAACCTGCGGCCCTCCAGCTGTTGTTGAACTACACATCCCAGCATGCCCTGCAACAGTTTTAGCATGGCCAAATAGCAAAACTGTAGCAAGGCATGCTGGTATGTGTAGTTCAACAACAGCTGGAGGGCCGAAGGTTCCTCATCCCTGTTATACAGTAACACCAGGGGACGTGTCTGGGTGATGACTGGAGAGGTGACTGCTGGGAATGGGACATTATACAGTAACACCAGGGGATGTGTCTGGGTGATGAGTGGAGAGGTGACTGCTGGGAATGGGACATTATACAGTAACACCAGGGGATGTGTCTGGGTGATGACTGGAGAGGTGACTGCTTGGAATGGGACATTATACAGTAACACCAGGGGACGTGTCTGGGTGATGACTGGAGAGGTGACTGCTGGGAATGGGACATAATACAGTAACACCAGGGGACGTGTCTGGGTGATGACTGGAGAGGTGACTGCTGGGAATGGGACATTATACAGTAACACTGGAGGACGTGTCTGGGTGGTGACTGGAGAGGTGACTGCTGGGAATGGGACATTATACAGTAACACCGGGGGACGTTTCTGGGTGATGACTGGAGAGGTGACTGCTGGGAATGGGACATTATACAGTAACACCGGGGGACGTGTCTGGGTGATGACTGGAGAGGTGACTGCTGGGTATGGGACATTATACAGCAGGGATGGGGAACCTTCGGCCCTCCAGCTGTTGTTAAACTACACATCCCAGCATGCCCTGCAACAGTTTTAGCATGGCCAAATAGCAAAACTGTAGCAAGGCATGCTGGTATGTGTAGTTCAACAACAGCTGGAGGGCCGAAGGTTCCTCATCCCTGTTATACAGTAACACCAGGGGACGTGTCTGGGTGATGACTGGAGAGGTGACTGCTGGGAATGGGACATTATACAGTAACACCAGGGGATGTGTCTGGGTGATGAGTGGAGAGGTGACTGCTGGGAATGGGACATTATACAGTAACACCAGGGGATGTGTCTGGGTGATGACTGGAGAGGTGACTGCTTGGAATGGGACATTATACAGTAACACCAGGGGACGTGTCTGGGTGATGACTGGAGTGGTGACTGCTGGGAATGGGACATTATACAGTAACACTGGGGGACGTGTCTGGGTGATGACTGGAGAGGTGACTGCTGGGAATGGTACATTATACAGTAACACTGGGGGACGTGTCTGGGTGGTGACTGGAGAGGTGACTGCTGGGAATGGGACATTATACAGTAACACCGGGGGACGTGTCTGGGTGATGACTGGAGAGGTGACTGCTGGGAATGGGACATTATACAGTAACACTGGGGGACGTGTCTGGGTGGTGACTGGAGAGGTGACTGCTGGGAATGGGACATTATACAGTAACACCGGGGGACGTTTCTGGGTGATGACTGGAGAGGTGACTGCTGGGAATGGGACACTATACAGTAACACCGGGGGACGTGTCTGGGTGATGACTGGAGAGGTGACTGCTGGTTATCGGACATTATACATCAGGGATGGGGAACCTTCGGCCCTCCAGCTGTTGTTGAACTACACATCCCAGCATGTCCTGCAACAGTTTTAGCATGACCAAACAGCAAAACTGTAGCAAGGCATGCTGGTATGTGTAGTTCAACAACAGCTGGAGGGCCGAAGGTTCCTCATCCCTGTTATACAGTAACACCAGGAGACGTGTCTGGGTGATGACTGCAGAGGTGACTGCTGGGAATGGGACATTATACAGTAACACCAGGGGATGTGTCTGGGTGATGACTGGAGAGGTGACTGCCGGGAATGGGGCATTATACAGTAACACCAGGGGACGTGTCTGGGTGATGATTGTATCATTGTGTGTGTCAGGTTCCTATAAGGTGTCAGGATGTCACTGTCTATGTCTCCATACAGGAGGAGGAGTATATAGAGGACCACAGGGGTCTGTACAAGGACGTGATAATGGAGAATTACCGGCCCCTCACATCACTGGGTAAGAGGAGACTGTCATGTATTTTACAGGGGAGATCATTTGATAAACACATACAGTGGGGAAAATTTGTATTTGAACAGCTACCGATTGTGCAAGTTGACCCACTTAAAAAGATGAGAGAGGTCTGTAATTTCCATCTTAGGTACACTTCAACTGTGAGAGACGGAATCTGGAAAAAAAGAACTAGGAAATCACATTGTAATATTTTTAAACAATTTATTTGCATATTCTTGCGGAAAATAAATATTTGGACAATCAAAAAGCTTAACTCAATACTTTGTAATATAACCTCGGTTGGCAATTACAGAGGTCAAACGTTTCCTGTAGTTCTTGACCAGGTTTGCACACACTGTAGCAGGTATTTTGGCCCACTCTTCCATGCAGATCTTCTCTAGATCTGTCATGTTTTGGGGCTGTCGCCGGGCAACACGGACTTTCAACTCCCTCCACAGATTTTCTGTTGGGTTGAGGTCTGGAGAGTGGCTAGGCCACTCCAGGACCTTGAAATGCTTCTTATGGAGCCACTCCTTAGTTGCCCGGGCGGTGTGTTTGGGGTCGTTGTCATGCTGGAAGACCCAGCCACGTTCCATCTTCAATGCTCTTACTGAGGTAAGGAGGTTTTTGCCCAAAATCTTATGATACATGGCCCCATTCATCCTCTCCTTAATACGGATCAGTCGTCCTGTCCCCTTTGCAGGAAAGCAGCCCCAAAGCATGATGTTTCCATCCCCATGCTTCACAGTGGGTATGGTGTTCTTGGGATGCCATTTATCATTCTTCTCCCTCCAAACACGGCGAGTGGAGTTTATACCAAAAAGTTTGATTTTGCTCTCATCTGACCACATTACATTCTCCCAATTCTCCTCTGGATCATCCAGTTGGTCACTGGCAAACTTTAGACGGACCTGGGCATGTGATGGCTTAAGCAGGGGGACCTTTCGGGTGCTGCAGGATTTCAATCCATGACGACATAGTGTGTTACTAATGGTAACCTTTGTGACTGTGGTCCCAGCTCTCTTGAGGTTATTGACCAGGTCCCCCCATGTAGTTCTGGGCTGATTCCTCACCGTTCTCAAGATCACTGATACCCCACAAGGTGAGATCTTACATTGAGCCCCAGGTCGAGGGAGATTGTCAGTGATCTTGTATTTCTTCCATTTTTAAATAATAGCGCCAACCGTTGATCTCTTCTCACCAAGAAATCTTTCTGCTTGGTAGGTGTCCAAATATTTATTTTCCACAAGAATATACAAGTAAATTGTTTAAAAATCATACAATGTGGTTTCCTAGTTTTTTTTTCAGATTCTGTCCCTCACAGTTGAAGTGTACCTATGATGGAAATTACAGACCTCTCTCATCTTTTTAAGTGGGTCAACTTGCACAATCGGTGGCTGTCCATATACTTTTTTGCCCCACTGTATATGCACTATACTCATTCACTGTGTCTCCTACAGATGGGCCCAGTAACAGAGATACCCCAGAGAGATTTCCCGGTCCTCTGTATTCCCAGGATTGTACAGAGGAGAATCACAAGATCCCACAGGAGGATCAGGTAGGTGGGATTTAGGGAAGATACATACTGGATCAACACAAAGACGCTGCCCTTTACAGTCCAGCGCAGAAAAGTATAAAATACAAAAATTCAGGCGCTAATTATATTAACAAATAATTTTTAAGCGCTCAAATAAGATGATATTATATATTCCAGCATATGAGCCACCTCCTTAGCAATCTTTTTCTAACCATTTATATGATAAATATTGATCTGAGATATTTTATTCTTATGCTTATTCAACAGGCAAACGCGATGGTGTGCGGAATGCACCCATATACCAGCAGAGGGCGCACTTTTGTATATACATCCTCTGTTTTGGTGACCAGTATCTCATGTCACTTTACCACTTGAAGCTCAGCAAGATTATGGGATATAAGCGTATACCCTGTATGACCAGAGTCACGTAGACCAGAGTAAAATCCAAGATATGTTTATTTTCAACCACAGGCAGTCACACAGGCAGGTGCAGAATTCACAGGTCAGGTACAGCAAAGCAGGTTCACAGAGTCTTCACAATGCACAAACACAGGTTCTCCAGTGGACCCTAAGGTCCAGGATCAAAAACAGTGGTCCCCTTCCAGCCGGCTGATCGCAGCATCCAATCCCTGAGCACCATTGGGTATAAAGGTGATTTCCTGCTGACATCAGGCATCAGTACAACAGTCTCTTCTCAGGAAGTGACAGCTCTGTGCTGCGCTCTTACAACCTAAGTGTTTGCTCTGATCCAGTTACAGCCTGGAGATTAAGTCCAAGTATATCTGCTACTACATCTTCATCTCTCTAGGATTTCCAGCGTCATCGTTCCGGATCAAGCCCTGTCAGCACTTCAGTCCGCTCCGGTTCCATTCCGGTCACCGTTCCGGATCCATAGCAGTTACTGTTCTGGTTCCATTCCAGCCAACATCCCAGTTGCATTCTGGTCACCGATCCATTTTTTCTTATAGCATCAGCAGTGATCCACGTTTCAGTTTAATAAAGTTGTTGCTCATGTTATACCTTCCTAAATTCAAGTGTCATGTGCAAAACCTGGTTAAAGCCTTCTCACTTCATTCACACTTCCTCCAAGTCAGTTTCGCCCACAAACGCCTGCCCAAGCCAAACCCTACCCTCAGGCGTGACAGTTTGTACTGGCCTAATGGATCCAGTCAAGGATCAGGCTTCTCCTGCAGGACCGGTCCAGCACCTGGCAGCACCCCCAGAACATCAGGAGGTTGCACAGGGTTAGATTATCCAGTTAACTCAGTATTCTTATCCGCTGTTGATGGGAGTCATATTCCAGGTGGCACCTTTACCCACCAGACTCAACCTTTACAAGTCAAAAGTAGGGTCTTGCATTCTGACCTTTTACATTTTCTTGTTATACCCAGGGCATCACATTCTGTAGTCCTGGCTCTGCCAGCATATCCCCCAAATTGATGGGAAAACCTCACAAATCACCGCCTGGGGGGTCCTCCTGTTTTAAGTCCTGCCTGCAACAAGTTCTTCCAGCATGTTCAACATTTCCGTCTCATCCGGATACTCCACCTCATCCATATGAAGAATTCACAGATGTGTTCAGCAAAGCAAGTGGAGCCATTCTTCCTCCCCATCATGATTGTCCAATTGATCTAGTCCCAGGAAAATCTCCACCTCGGGGCCGTACTTATCCACTCTATTTCAGAGACACAGGTCATGGAAGAATATATCCAGGAGAATCTTGAGAAAGGTTTCATCTGACCTTCTACCTCACTCACTGGCGCGGGGTTCTTTGTGAAAAAGAAAGACAGTGGATTAAGTGCTTGCATTGACTACAGAGGTTTAAACAATATTCCTTTCAAGAATCGTTATTCTTTGCCTCTAATTCCAGAACTTTTTGATTGAGTCAGCGGTGCTACCATCTTTACCAATTTAGACCTGTGTCGGGTTTAAGACTTAATCTGCATTCGAGAGGGTGACGAGTGGAAGACCACATTTAATGCCATTTGGTCTCAGCAATGCCCCTGTCGTGTTCCAGAATTATGTCAATAGGATTTTCCGTGACTTACTATACAAGCATGTAGTAGTATACCTAGACGACATGCTGATATTTCCCAACAATCTGGTTGACCATCGTTGGCAAGTCAAAGGAGTACTGACACGTCTCAGAACTAATCGTCTCTACTGCAAGCTCATAAAATGTGTTTTTGAAATCAAGTCAATTCCCTTCCTGGGATATAAGGTTCAGGACTATAAATTAATTCTGAAGAGCTCCAAGCAGTTCAGGAGTGGCCACTTCAAACAACCCTTAAAGCAGTACAATGCTTCCTCGGATTTGCCAAATATTATCGTAAGTTTATCAGATACTTTTCTACTATCACGGCACCCATTACCGCTCTCATTTAGAAGAGTGCTAATCCATTTGCTGGTCAGATGATGCAAAAAAAAGCTTTTCAAATACTTAAATTCATCACTGCTCCTGTATTACGCCAACCTGTTGTCTTCTAACCATTCATTTTGAAGTAGACTCTTCCTCTGTAGGTGTTGGTGCAGTACTCTCCCAGTGATCTCAAGTTGGCCATCTTCACACTTGTGGTTTCTTCTCCTGCAAGGTCCTACCAGCAGAGTTTAAATACTCCATCGGAGATCAATAATTCTCGATATAAAGTTGGCTCTGGAAGAATGGCGCTAACCCACACACAGTGCTTTTAATATAAAGGGAGACCCCCTATCAGCGCTGACTGTGCACCTTAATAGGTTACACAGTCGTTTTGCAGCCTACCCCCCCTTCTACAACCCCCTGGTACCGTGAGAGATAGCTGGAGTTGCTCTTCACTGACAGCGTTGTGCAGGCAGGAAAATGGTGCTGAACGCTGCTGGGTCCGCTCTGAGGAGAAGCTCCGCCCCCAAAATGGCACTGTCTTCCCGCTCTTCCAAGGATTATGCTGGCTGAGATCCCGGGACCCCGACAGGCTGTGTGACCAGTGTATGGTGTAGGTGCTGGCTCAGGGCTCCCCTCACAGCTCCGCACTATGCACCACTGAGCCTCCGCAGCGCAGTTAATACTGCGCTCCTACCCTGATGCCGCCATCTTCACACCGGCCCCCCGCTTGCTTGGGGGGTCGGTGACTCATTCGCCACTGGTCTTCAGCTCTGTAAGGGGGTGGTGGCATGCTGTTGGGGTGAGCGATCCCCTGTGGCAGGGAACGATCTATCCCCTCAGGAGCTCAGTGTCCTGTCGGCAGAGATAGTTGCTCAGACCCCGCGGGGCAGACATTACTCCCCCCCCTTAGTCCCAGGAAGCAGGGAGGCTGTTGCCAGCAGCCTCCCTGTAAAATAATAAACTCTAAAATAAACTTTACTAGAGAAACTCTGGAGAGCTCCCCTAGCTGTGACCGGCTCCTCTGGGCACATTTTCTAAACTGAGTCTGGTAGGAGGGGCATAGAGGGAGGAGCCAGCCCTCACTCTCAAACTCTTAAAGTGCCAATGGCTCCTGGTGTACCCGGCTATATCCCATGGTACTAATGTGGACCCCAGCATCCTCTACTGACTACAAGAAAAGTATTTACCGGTAGGTAACCAAAATTATATTTTCCTTTCTGACTGATCATAATAATCTGTTAGCCCACTGTTTAAACCCAAGGCAAGCCAGATATGCGCTTTTCTTCTCATGTTTTCATTTCAAGTTGTCTTTTCGTCCTGGAGTACAGAATCTGAAAGCTGACGCTCTCTCTCATTGCATGGAGCAGGAAAATGAGGTTACCTCTAGTGAAACACACTTAATTATTGATCCTGTGGTGTTTTCTGCAGTCGGAATTCCCACAAATTCTGCAGGGAAAACTTTTGTCAAGCCTAGGTTACGCAAAATGTTGTTACGTTGGGCTCACTCTTCCCGTTTTGCAGGTCATGCAGGAGTGCAAAAGAGTTCTTTACTAGATCCTACTGTCGGCCCTTTTTAAAGAAGGACGTCCAAGACTCGTTTCTTCATGTTCCAAGTATGCCCAGCACAAGATTAATCTTAAAACTCCTGCTGGGCAGTTAATCCCTTTGTCAGTACCACATCAACTGTGGTCCCATTTATCTATGACTTTATCACAGACTTGCCTCTCTTGAACAAATTCAACACCATCTGGGTGGTTGTTGACCGGTTCACCAAGATGGCCCACTTCGTTCCTCTCACCAGCCTTCCTTCGTCAAAACTTGATCAACTTTTTATTCAAGAAATCTTTTGTCTTCATGGTCTTCCAGTAAAATCATCTCTGACCGGGGAGTCCAATTTATTACCAAGTTCTGGCGCTCTTTGTGTGCCGTTTTGCAGGTACAGCTCAAGTTTTCTTCTGCATACCACCCTCAAACCAACGGTCAAACAGAAAGAGTCAACCAGTATTTGGAATAAATTCTTCGCTTGTATGTATCTTCTTCGCAAGACAACTGGGCTGAATTGTTTCCTTGGGCAGAATTCTGCCATAACAATCAATATCATTCATCTTCAGGAACTACACCCTTCTTTGCCAACTATGGACTTCATCCAAGAGTTCCAGATTTCCAGCCTCTTCCAGCATGTCAAATTCCAGCGGCTGATCAAACATTGTTGCAGTTTAAAAAAATCTGGAAAGATGTTCGCTCTTCTCTGCTCAAAGCTTCTGTCAGGTATAAAACATTTGCTGACTTGACGTTCTCCTCTACTTCTCAAAGCCCAAAACAGCAATCCGAAGAGTCCTTGCTTTATTGACAGATTTTGAAATGGTCTCGGGATTTAAAATAAATTATCTTAAGACGGAAGCGTTGGCCTTTTTTCCAGAAGGGCAGCGAGGATGGTATGGCACCTTCCCATTTCGATGGGCCTAGAATAATTGTCTCACCTACTTAGGTATACAAATACCACGACACCCGTCCCTACTACATGATTGTAATTATAACCCACTTATTCAAAGAGCTCTATTAGACTTTTCAAAATGGGCTCACCTTCCCTTGACATATATTGGGCGCTGCCATCTCTTTAAAATGATCTGTTTCCCCTGATTTTTATATGTCCTCCAAACTTTACCTATATACAGTACCCGTCCAAATGTATGATGTCAATTTTAAATAAGGCTCTCTCCAAATTCATTTGGGCAAACAAACACCCCAGGATATCCCTATTTAAACTGCAAAAGAAACGTGAACTAGGGGGACTTAATTTGCCAACAATCTTATGCATTGGTGGCTAATTACAGAGTAGCCTCTGACTGGATTAGTGGCACCCAAACATATTCAAACAGCCACCTAGACCAAGCTTTTACACCTGGCTGGAATCTAGTTGTTTTATTGCATTCTCCACCCCAGACTCTCCTACCCGCAATTAAAAACAAATGCTTAATTAACTCGGCCTGTGTCGCCTGGCACACATTGTGCCCTAGACTGAAATTACTACGTTACCAATCCATATTTCTGCCATTGTGGGGTAATCCCAACTTTCACCCTCACCTCACATCCACGATTTTTAGGGATTGGCATAAAAATGGACACTGTTATATATTCCAATTCCTGCAACTAGAAACATTTACCTTACTGACACATACACAGCTTCTTATCATGTGAAAGAGTGTGATTCCGCACCAGTCCTATTAAATTCAAATAATACTTTTGTACCAGAGTTGTATCTATATAAAGAGTAGATCTCTGATGAGACACCTGGTGGTGCACCCGGAGTCGAGAGAAAGAGTGGTGATAGGAATTAATTACAGAAGACTCTTGTGTGGGTGCACTCTTATTTGTGTTAAATTGAAGAAATAAGTTTAAAACATAACCTTTAATAATCATATTTAATACTCATTTAAACTTCATTGATCCATCATCTGATTAATGTACACAAAACAAGAATACAGACATACATAAAAAAAATTGTATATAAAATGAGAGTGTGTTCTGGTTCGTCTATTCCGGAAATAGACTGGCAGGGAGTTGTGGACACTGGTTCATCCTCTAAACCATGCCATACCAGCACAAGCAGAGCTTGTGTTAATTGGTCCTAATAAGGTCCTAATAGGTCAGATCTTAGTATCAGGAGTACCTCATGCACATGTATTCAAAACAATATACATATATCCTGTTTGTACCTCTCTGTGACTGGTTCCTACCTCCACGGGCTATTTTATGATGTCAGAGAAATTTCTAGAAAATTTAGGAAGGAAGAAAAAGTGGTGATCCTGCTGTTGGTGTTAAAAGTCGTAGTAGGCAACAGAGTTACTGCACCGGGATATTCTCTGAGGGTCTCCCCTTCAGGTACTGACCCAGCCCAACACCGTTTTGCTTCCAAGATCGGACGAGATTGGGCTCATGCGGTGAGGTATAATAGTAAAAGCTGTTATACACAAAATAGCCGACTCACCAATGAGAGTGCACCTATTATAGAGGGTTCAAGAGATAGAAATAGATTGTGGATCTGCTGTCTATGTTAGGCACAGGGTTACCCCTCTGAATCATAGATGAGAGTCCACAGAATAAGTTAGCAGTGGGAAGTAAAGAAAAGAAATATGCTTGTAATTTGTGGATGTGAATCTACAGATAAAAGGTAATGAGAAGAAGAACTAGCTGGTTGGATATAATGACCATTTGGTTATATTGCATCCTCATTCCACATCATAACGTGACTCTGACACATATTAGGAATATCTTTGGTATTAATGCCCAGGAACCAGTCTTCTAGATACTGATATAACTGGCACAAATCAGGAAACAGTCACCAAACAGTGCTATAGGTTGTACATCATGCTCAGCATATTTGACTGGATCTTACAATTGACGTAGTCAAACTTCACCCCCAAGCTCAAATTTTTAATAGGACAGGCAGACACGTCTGCCTGTTTTAAGTGTGGTACCCTGGATGCCGATATAGTGCACTGTCTGTGGTCATGTCCCCTAGTTCACTCCCTGTGGACTGCCTTTCACAGTTATATTAATCATGACCTACATCTACCCTGTACCTTTAGCGACACATAGGTATTCTGGGGTATAGTCCCTACTGTCTCTAGCAGTGGTTTGTCCAGTGGCAACCTAAAATTACTCAACAAGCTGGCTACCACAGCCAAAAAGACGATATTATCCCAATGGATATCCCCCGACCCGGTACCTATCACTCTTTTATACCCTAGATTATCCTACTTGTTTACAGCAGATTGGTCGGAAGTTTCTTTACAGAAAGAAAAACGTACTGCTGTTTTTTTTTACATCTGGTTACCTTATATCACAACATTACCCCCCGAGACTAAGACACTTTTACTACAAAGCTTCCAACTTACCACGTGGTATAACATGACAATATTAGACTCTGGCCACCCCTTTTAGATCTAACCTGGGAACTTATTGTTTCCACTCTCACCCAACAGCTATATCTTTGATATTGTACTTCCTTGCCTCTCAATGGTAACCCCCGAATATGTTTTTTGTCTGTAAGCTGATTTTATTTGATATCTGTCTTGAAAATGTGTGAATTGTTCACTGTTTACAATTTTCCTGTCAATAAAAATGTTTACAAAAAAAACAAAAAAACATTTGCTGACAAGAAGAGACGAGTGATCCCTAGTAAGCCTGGTGATCGAGTATTGCCCTCTACAAAGAATGTAAGGCTTAAAGTTCCATCAGTGAAGTTTGCACCTCGTTATATGGTGCCTTTTTTCCTATTCCAGTCTCACACAAGCTCAAGTTGCCTCCATTTCTAAAGATTTTCAATGCATTCCATATCTTGTTACTCAAACCTCTCATTCCTAACTGGTCCAAAACCAACATGGTGTTGAATATGAGGTTTCCAAAGTTCTGGACGCCCTCATTTATTTTGGAAAACTCCAATGTCTGCTTGATTAGAAAGGTTACAGTCCAGAAGAGTGCTCTTGGACAGATGCTACAGACATTTTTCCACCAAAGTTGATCCAGGACTTTCATTCCAAGTTTCCATGAAAGCCATAAAGGTGTCCTGCGGCCACGTATAAAGGGTGTGTGTGTGTGTGGGGGGGGGGGGCTGTTACTCTTCAGAGTACTAAAACTTTCTTGCCTTTGCAATGTCTGTCCTGATTGGCACAGAGGGCTGGTCGCACTGCTTCCATGCATCGCTTCTGGTTTAGGAAGGGGTGAAGTACCAGCGGCTGCCGCAGTCTCTGCACTGTGTCTGCTGCCGCTGCCCACCGTCACAGCATTATCCTGCATGATGTCTGCTTCCTGGTGTTTGGACTTAATCCAGAGTTCCCTCCAAAACTGGACCTGGGCGCTATCAACTTGGATTCTGTCAGCTGATCCTTCATTGTCCAATCCTGGAGCCTCTTCCAGCCAGGTGATTGCAGCATCCAGTCCTTGAGCACCATTGGGTATAAAGGTGATTTCCTGCTGACATCAGGCAGTCAGTACAACAGTCTCTTCTCAGGAAGTAACAGCTCTGTGCTGAACTCTTACATACTCGTTTTTTTGCTCTAATCCAGTTACAGCCTGGTGATTGTTAAGTCCAAGTATATTTGCGACCACATCTCCATCTCTCTAGGACCTTCAGTGTCATCATTCCGGATCCAGCCCAATCAGCACTTCAGTTCATTCCAGTTCCATGGCGTTCTCCATTCTCTGCAAGTACATCTGCATCTTCCAAGAACTCTCCAGTGTCATCATTCCGAACCCAGCCCAGTCAGCACTTCAGTCCATTCCGGTTCCATTCTGGTCAGTATTCTGGTTGCTTTCCGGTCACTGTTCCGGATCCATTCCGATTATTCTTCCAGTTCCATTCTGGGCAACATCCCAGTTGCATTCTGGTCACCAATCCGTTTTTTCTTACAGCATCAGCAGTGATCCACTGTTCCAGTTTAATAAAGCTATTGCTCATGTTATACCTGCCTAAATTCAAGTTGCATGCGTAAAACCTGGTTAAAGGTCAACAACGCCTTCCCAAGCCAAACCCTACACTCAGTTGTGAGACTGGCCTATCACCTGGGCAGCTTGTCCACCATCAGGAGCATGGCTTCTTGTGTCTGAAACCCTTTTAGCACAAACTGACAGGTGCCTGCAATCAGCTGCTTCTCAACCCTGGCCAACAGTAACACCTGGCCTGGATTCTCTTCAGCCGCAATCCTGCAGTTGCCCATGTAACGTTTGTGCTGTCTTTGTCATACACCGGATACACCGGGTACTGTATCATTTACCAGAGGTATTATGTCATGTCTTGTTTTTCTCACACATACTTTGAATACATTAAAGGAATCTCTATTATTAATGTCTTCATCTATTGCTGCTTTGTATAGGGTGAAGACGATTTGAATAATATGAAGGCAGAAGATATAGAGGGAGAAGAAGAGACGTATGTGACTGATATAAAGGTAGAAGATGCAGAGGGAGAAGAAGAGACGTATGTGACTGATATGAAGACAGAAGATACAGCGGGAGTAGAAGAGACGTATGTGACTGATGTGAAGGAAGAAGATATAGAGGGAGAAGAAGAGACGTATGTGACTGATATAAAGGCAGAAGATATAGAGGGAGAAGAAGAGACGTATGTGACTGATATGAAGGCAGAAGATATAGAGGGAGAAGAAGAGACGTATGTGACTGATATGAAGGCAGAAGATACAGAGGGAGAAGAAGAGACGTATGTGACTGATATGAAGGCAGAAGATATAGAGGGAGAAGAAGAGACGTATGTGAGGGGTGATCAGCAGTGTAAGGAGGAGGAAATCCCTACAGATATCAGCACAGGTGAGCAATGATAACTTATTACAGGAAAGAGACACATAAATAAAATGCTGTGTGTTAGGGCTCTGTGGGAACAGCAGCCATGCATTAGACACATATGTCCAAGACCCAGGGGCAGTAGGAGATAGGTATCCACACTCAGCATTCACCAACACGTGTCTACTATGTCAGAGTCTTTTTCAAGGTGATATACTGTATGTGAAGTAAAGGGTGAGGTGTAAATAACTGAAAGGTCTTCTCTTAGCGTTTAATTCTATACAGCTGTGATGATGAAAGTAGCCTCAGACACCTCTCATGTAGGCTTTCGGTATACTGTTCAAACAAAATCAATTTTAAGTGAAACCATTGTACTTATTTAGCCCTTACATATATATACACCGATCAGCCATAACATTAAAACCCTATGCCTAATATTGGGTAAGTCCCTCTCGTGTCACCAAAACAGCCATGATCCGTTAAGGCATGGATGCCATAAGACCTCTGAACGTGCCCTGTGGTATCTGGCACCAAGACGTTTGCATATCCTGTAAGTTGTGAGGTGGGGCCTCCATGGTTTGGACTTGTTTTTCCAGGGCATCCCACAGATGCCCAATTGGACTGAGATATGGGGAATTTGGAGACCAAGTCAACACCTTGAGCTTTTTGTCATGTTCCTTAAACCAATCATAAATAATGTTTGCAGTGTGGCCGGGCACATTAACCTGCTGAGAGAGACCACTGCCATCAGGGTATACCATTGCCATGATGGGGTGTACTAGGTCTGCTTCGCTCCCCATACACATCAATGAGCCTTAGGGTGCCCATGACCAGTTCACTCGTCCTTTCTTGGTCCATTTTTGGTAGGAACTAACCACTTCATACTTGGAACACCCCATAAGACCTGCAGTTTTGGAGTTTCTGTGACCCAGACTAGCCTTCACAATTTTACCCTTGTCAGAGTCGCTCAGATCCTTGCAATTTCCCATTTCTTTTACGTCCTAGTGGATACTGGGGTCTTGTACTTTAGTACCATGGGGTATAGATTGGGTCCACTGGAGCCTGGCACTTCAAGACTTTAAGTGTGTGTACGTGTGTGCTGGCTTCTCCTCTCTATGCCCCTCCTACCAGACTCAGTTTAGAAAAATGTGCCCAAGGAGCCGGGTGCATTTCTCTGAAGCTCCAGAGATTTTTCTTTACTTTTGATTTAGTTTATTATTTTCAGGTAGCTCTGTGTGGCAAACAGACTACCAGCTTTGTGGGACTTAGCGGGGGGACCGAACCAACCTCCTGAGGGTTAATGGTTCGTAATCCCAGCTGACAGGACACTGAGCTTCTGAAGTACTGATCACACATCGTTAGTATGTGTGCTCACGCCAGCAGCTAGCTGCCACCCTCTAACAGATGCCGAAGACCCGGTGTGTTAAGTGTTACACTGGGGTCCTGGTTAGCGGGTTCCCCGGTACAGTGTTGGCGGTAGGTTGCGCGGCGGTCACGGGCCCGAAGCTGCGGTGCCCGCCATGGACAAACTGGCCTCGGGGTACAAGCCCCGCAGAGCTCACTGTCTCTGAAGGCTTGTGTGGACTGTTACAGACATATTAAGGTGTTTTTACACTGGGGGCCAGTATATACTTCTGAGGGACCGCGCACCATTGTAGGGGGCAAGGCTTCCTGGAGCGGGACCAGCGGCGGGAAGGCGCCATTTCCTTGCTGATGCAGATCATCAAGGCTGCATGCACGCTGCTCCTCCAGGACCCACACTGTACAGACTGTCTGAACTGGTACCAGGGGGTCATAGCCAGGGGGGAGCGTACCAGCGGTAGCGCCACTGTACTGTTATTATATACGCTCTATTACATTGTGCTGCTGTGTTCTGTGTGTTGGGTCTGCTCCTCTGTGTCACTCCAAAGGGCTCTCTAGGGTCTGTGTGGGGTGTGGGACATTTGACTGCACTGTCTTGTTTCTTGTATAATGTCTGAAGACTTGGTTATCTGTGCTGCTTGTAATTCTACCCCATCTTCAGCGGGGTCTCTAATGTGTGAGCAAAGTTCCTTGTCTCCTCAAGGACCCAGCTCACAGGCAGCTAACTGGTTGGATAGTTTTATGAGCACGATTCAAAATGTAAACTCTGAACTAGCTGCAGCTAAAAGAGATAGACAGATGTTAAGACACTCAATTGATTGTGTGACTAAGGCAGCAGATTCCAAAAAGGCTTTGCAGCCCCCTCTAGTGGCTTCACACAAATGCTTATTGCCGCAGGTTTGCAATCTGATTCTGATTATGATCAGCCAGATGTGGATGATGATGACATGGACGAGGACAGTTCTCTGTCCCCTGGGGTGAAGGCCCTCCTTTTTCCTATAAGGGTGGTCCTTCACATACCGAATCCGGAGGCTGAACCAGATGAGGAGTTATACTTTAATGTTAGACCCAAGAGTTCAGCTACCTTTCCGGTGTCTAAAGAGTTAAACTCCCTGGCCAGGGAAGCTTGGTTGAACCCTGATAAAAAATAAAAAATTCCTCGGAGGTTTTTTATCTAACTTTCCCCTGCCAGCTGAAGATAGGAAGGTATGGAAAAGCCCACCGTCGGTCGATACGTCTTTGTCCAGACTATCTAAGAAATCGGTACTGCCTGTTTCTGGGGCGGTATCCCTAAAAGAACCAGCTGACCGTAACATTGAGATAACGCTCAAAGCAATATATACGACAGCAGGCGCAGCACAGCGCCCCACAATAGTTTGTGGGTGGATCTCCAGGGTGGTGGTGAAGTGGTCTGATAATGTTATTGATGGGTTGGACTCTCTACCCCGGGATGAGGTAGTTACTCTGCTGCAACATATACAGGATGCTGCAAATTTTATGAGCAAGGCTATAAAGGAGTTATGTAAGATAAATGGCCGCACTACTTCTATGGCGGTCTCAGCATGCAGAGGTCTGTGGTTACATGATGGACAGCGGATGCTGATTCCAAAAAGTGTGGAGAAATCTTCCCTTTACAGGTGATGCCTTGTTTGGAGATGAATTAAATAAATGGATCTCCCAAGCAACGGCAGGTAAGTCTACCTATCTGCCGCCGGCTGCGCCACCTGCTAGACGTTCTTACACCGGACCCTCCTTGCAGTCCTTTCGTGTGGCACGGTTTAGAGGTAGGGGCCGTGGCGTCTCCACCACTTCCAGAGGATCTCGTGGTAAGTCCCGTAAACCTGCAACTGCTGTCTTCTTGGACCAGACCACCGGATCCCCTGCCGCTAAGCCTTCCGAGTGACGCTTGGCCCCATAGGCAAGGCGACTTTCAGGTAGGTGCCCACCTGCAACACTTCACCCACGTGTGGGCGGAGTCCTGCCGGGATCCTTGGGTGAGGGACCTAATTTCCCACGGATACCGGCTGGAATTCCAAACTCTACCTCCTCACAGGTTTTTCAAGTTGGTCTTACCAGCTTTACCCGCAGCAAAAGTTACCTTGCAAGAGGCTATTCAGACACTTTTGCAGAGAGGGGTGGTAATTCCTGTGCCTTCTCCATTACGCAACAGGGGTTTTTACTCCAGTCTTTTTGTCGTTCCCAAACCAGATGGTTCGGTGCGTCTCATCTTGAATCTGAAGTCTCTCAACCTGTATCTGTGGGTGTTCAAATTCAAGATGGAGTCCCTGAGGGTGGTGGTGTCCGCTCTGGAGGAGGGGGAGTTCTTAGTGTCTCTGTATGTCAAGGATGCTTACCTACACATTCCCATGTGGCCACCTCATCAGGCTTACCTCAGGTTCGCCATATTGGACGACCATTTCCAGTTTCAGGATTTACCCTTCAGCTTATCCACAGCTCCGAGGGTCTTCACCAAGGTCATGGCGGAAATGATGTTGCAGCTGTGCATGATGGGTGTGAATATAGTCCCCTATTTGGACAATCTCTTGATAAAGGCTGTGTCCAGGGAGCGACTGCTGCGCAGCATCGATCTGACTACTCGCCTACTTATGGATCATGGATGGATCCTAAATTTCCAGAAGTCTAACCTGGAACCGACCCAACATCTTCAGTTTCTGGGAATAATACTGGATACTGTATCTCAGAAGGTGTTTCTCCCGATGGACAAGGCCTTGACTATCCAGGCTACGGTTTGCTCGGTTCTCAGTCCTCGTAAGGTTTCTGTACATCTTTGCATCAGATTACTGGGCAAGATGGTGGCTGCTTATGAGGCAATTCAATACGGCAGGTTTCATGCCCGGCCATTTCAACTGGATCTGCTGGACAAGTGGTCAGATTCTCACCTGCACATGCATCAGGAAGTGACCCTATCTCTGAAAGCCTGAGTTTCTCTTGTTGTTGCTATTTTCTTCTAGAAACAACTTGCCATGTTGCCTGAAGTACAGACTTTCCTGAAGGGTGTTCTTCATATGCAACCGCCCTATGGGGGTCAACTTTTTGCTGCTGGTGCGATCAACTAATCTCCGCCTATGGGGGAGTGTATTTTAGCATAGCAGGGCTGTGAACGCTTGTGCAGCCCTGCTATGCTAAAAAAGTTTACCTCAAAACAAGACCAGCCCTGGACATACTTACCCTGTGGGACGGATCCAGCGATGATGGGGCCGGCTTTGGCGTCACACCTCCGCCCTCCATTTGCTTGGACATGTCTGCGTTTTACTTACCACTCCCCGAAAACGGCAGCAAACGGTAAGTTGATGCCCCGGAATGCCCTTTTGCTGTCCATCTTCTTGCGGTCGTCGCTGCGACCGCTTTCTTCTCTGTTTGCGTCATTATGCCACGCATTCCAGACCCGTTCGCACTGCAGCGAAAGACCGGTGCGTGCAAACGGGTCGGAACGACCCCCTTTGTACCTCCCACGGCTCCGTGGGACCTCAATGTGGTTCTGTCCTTTCTCCATTCGGATTGGTTTGAACCCTTACATAGGGTGGAGTTGAAATTTCTCACTTGGAAGACGGTGATGTTATTGGCATTGGCGTCTGCCAGACGTGTTTCTGAATTAGGGGCCTTATCCTGTAAGAGCCCTTATTTGATTTTAAGTGCGGACAGGGCGGAACTTCGGACCCGTCCTCAGTTTTTGCCAAAAGTGGTGTCAGCTTTTCATGTGAATCAGCCTATTGTGGTTACGATGTTATCTGACCCTTCCGTTGGTCCTGATTCCTTGGATGTGGTCAGGGCTCTGAAGAAGTATGTCAAAAGAACGGCCCGTCATCGGAAATCTGAAAAAAACAAACAAACAGGCATTTCCATCATTACTAACCACACTGCATGATTTTAATTTAATTTCCGGATTTCTTATTAATTTTGACAAGACAGAGGCGCTGGCATTGGGAGGAGAGGCGGCACAGGATTGGGGCGACTCATTTCCCTTCAGATGGGCCCACCGATATTTAAAATATCTAGGCCTCCGCATCCCGCCACTCCTCACTGACCTATATACAGTGAACTTTTCTTACCACATCACTCAAATGACGAATGACTTTTTGAAATGGCAACATCTTCCGATCTCTTATCTGGGTAGATGCCACTTATATAAGATGGTTTCCTTCCCTCGACTACTTTATCCAATCCAGATGCTCCCATTCATATTGTCCAAACGTGATGTCCATTCTATTAATAAAGCCCTTACTAAATTTATCTGGGCAAACAAACGTCCCCGCATTGCACTTTTTAAATTAAAACAACCCCCGTCACTTGGTGGTATTAATCTGCCATGTCCTGAAGACTACTCCCTTGCCGCCTACTATAGATACGCTCTGGATTGGATAGGGGATAGTGACAATTTTGTTAATAGAGCTTTGGAACAGGCTTTCTCACCTCAACACACTTTGTACATTTATTGCATTTTGCTGATATCCCTCCTCAACATGACAGACTCCATAATTCATTAATACATGCCCCATGTACAGCTTGGCGTAAACTTAGGAAACGTTTAGACCTCTCCCTAACGGATTCTCTATTTCAGCCTTTATTGTGTAATCCACAATTCCAGGGAGGAGAGGATAATGGGATTGTTCGTGGCTGGCATCTCCAGGGCCTATCCTTCTTATATCAATTTCTGAATGTAGAATGCTCTGCGATATTAACTTTAGCACAACTAAAAGTAAAATACCCCACTCTTCATTTCCCTCTGTTTGCCTATTTCCAAGTTTTGGTCAGGTTTGGTCAGGTTACAAGCAAGGTCTTGTAATTGGGTAGCGAGTAGCTTGCGTCTCCTAGAAACATATTCCATAATATGTCCACGAATCACTGGCTTCGAAGCCGACCAAAACAAATTGATGTCCTCCATATGTGTACTATTGTCTGCTACATAATTACGAAACGTTTGTTCTAGGTGTGTGCAAAAATCAGGGGATTTTATAAGATAGGCTGGAAATCTCCAATGATATGACTGAGGAATAGGGGAGTGTAAATTAAGGGTAAACCAAACTGGGGCATGGTCGGACAATGATATGGGTTCTATTTTAGTTTCAGCCACGCGCTGTAATAGGGTGTCAGTGATTAGCCAATAGTCAAGGCGAGAAGAAGAATGATGTGGATGAGAGTAAAATGTGTACTCTCGGGAGTCAGGGTGTTGGCATCTCCAAGGGTCGCAGAGCCGCAATGAGTCAGTAAACAAGGACAGGGATTGGGGTGGTGTAGAAATATGCGATCTAGCAGAGGTGGATCTATCCAAACCCGGAGACTGGACAGTATTGAAGTCTCCACCTAAAATAATCTCCCCCTCCGCCCATTCTTGCAACTTGTTATAAATATTAGAAAAAAAGAGTGAGTTGGGGCCAGTAGGTGCGTAGATAGTGGCTATGGTGTAGAGAACACCGAAAATAGTGATTTTTATAAATAAATAGCGGCCTTCAGGGTCACTGAGACTATAATTTATTTGATACGTGAGGCGTCTATTAAAAAGAATCAGTACACCCCTTCGTTTCGCTGAATAAGAGGCCGATTTGAATTCCCCTATCCAGGAATCTCTCACAACATTAGGGTCCGCATTTTTCCAATGCGTCTCTTGTAAGAGAACTATGTCAGGCTTTAAACGTTTAAGATAGGAGAGAATCTTTCTCCTTTTGACTGGGGTGTTTAAACCCTCAACATTCCAGGTTACAAATTTAATATGGGACTGTACTCTAGTGGAGGTGGCAGCATTCGAGGACATTAACCTATACCTACTCTAGGCCAAAATTCCCATTTAACTAGTAATGATAGACCCAACCAGCCCGTCCCAGCAAGCGGGCCAGCGAGCAAAATACCTGTACCAAAGCAGTATAAGGATAAGAGGAACAATTGTGACAATGACATACAATAAATTTGTACAACATCTATATCAAAATCCCAACTCAAAATTATTTTAAATATTATACGATCCAAAGTGTTGAGGTCAATGGAGCGGCCCACCGAGACGACTAATTGATTCCAACCTAAAACATGCGTATAGTCGAGAACCGCGCCAAGAGACCGTACAATAATCAAACATAACAATAACAGATAAGGAAAGGAAAAAAGGGGGGTAGAGTTTAGCCGGAGAAGAGGAGGAAGAAAAAGAGTCAAAGAAAGTAGAGAGCATTTCAAGAAGAATTGAGAACAATAGGATAAGCGGTCACCGAGAGAGAGAATATTTCGGGAAATGCAATAGGGTATAGGTGACAATATACCCACGTATATAGAGATAAACAAACTATATATCAACCAGTGGTAGGACCCACTCTTAGTAGTTACTAAGAACCTGAATGTGTATTGTTCAAGAAGATGCAAATATACAAGGCCAACGGGTATCAGTCCTCATCGTCCATCCCGGCAGAGGAGTGTGAGGAAAGTGAATCTACAAAGTTCTTGGCCGTCTTTGGAGTCTCGAAGAAGTAGGTCTTTCCCGCATGAGTGACTCTCAATTTAGCCGGATAGAGAAGCGCAAAGCGGTGGCCCAGTTCAAAAAGTCTCTTGCAGACAGGCGAGAATTCTCTACGTTTGGAAGCAACCATATAGGAAAAGTCCTGGAAAAGCAGCAATTTAGCGTCTTGGTATTTCAAGTCAGCACATTTTCTATAGGCGTCCAATATCATGACCTTGTCAGCGTAGTTGAGGACTCTCAGGATGACGGGCCGGGGTCTATCTCTTGTGGATTGCCATTCAGGGCCAATACGGTGTACACGTTCCACTACTATGGATCCAGAACCTGAAACACAGCCCAGCTCCCTAGGCATCCATTGAGAGACGAGCGTCATGAGGTCATGGGGTTTCACCGACTCCGGTAGGCCGATGAGGCGCACATTGTTTCTCCTGTTACGGTTTTCCAGGTCCTCAAGCTTATCCTGAATAGATGCAACACATTTTTCTTGGTCAGAGAGAGCCGTCTTAGCCGTAGTGAGATCATCCTCTAGGTCGGATATTCTCTGTTCTGCCTCGGTGAGTCGCTGAGCATGTTGGTTCAGTTGAGTGAGAGCGGAGTCAAGCGAGTCTTTTAAAGGAGCCAATTTTTGGTCTAATAACTTAGACAGGATGGCCCTCATTCCGAGTTGATCGCTCTGTATTTTTCATCGCATCGCTGTGAAATTCCGCTTAGTACGCATGCGCAATATTCGCGCTGCGACTGCGCCAAGTAATTTTACAATGGAGATAGTATTTTTACTCACGGCTTTTTCATCGCTCCGGCGATCGTAATGTGATTGACAGGAAATGGGTGTTACTGGGCGGAAACAGGCCGTTTTATGGGCGTGCGGGGAAAAACGCTACCGTTTCCGGAAAAAACGCAGGAGTGGCCAGGGAAACGGGGGAGTGTCTGGGCGAACGCTGGGTGTGTTTGTGACGTCAAAACAGGAACGACAAGCACTGAACTGATCGCAGATGCCGAGTAAGTCTGAAGCTACTCTGAAACTGCTAAGTAGTTAGTAATCGCAATATTGCGAATACATCGGTCGCAATTTTAAGAAGCTAAGATTCACTCCCAGTAGGCGGCGGCTTAGCGTGTGTAACTCTGCTAAAATCGCCTTGCGAGCGATCAACTCGGAATGAGGGCCGATATCTGTTATCTCATTCGTCGTGCAGGATTTTGCAGAATCCATTGCGGATGCGGACACAGGTTGGCTTCGGGGGCTAGAATGTGAACCCAATGAGGGTGACGGAGGGCTGTCGACCGAGGAGTTATCACGGCCACGGCCCCTACCCGACTGATTGCTACGAGTGCCCCGCGATGGTTTGGCCGCAAATTTGTCCATCATCAGAATAATGAGATAATAACAGCAGTGAGTGCGGCCGTAGACAGCTTGAGATATATAATAATATGAGCCGCAATATAATGTTCCTCCAGCAGAGGGAGTTCAATAAGTGCAATGAGATAATAGATGTATTATAGATGAATGATATTTCTTCCAGAAATAGAGTGTAGAAGTTGGAGGTATAATAAGGAGAGGGTATGAGATCCCAGGTCCAATTTAGCAGGTTCCAACCTGGCCAGAGAGGACAGACAGCAAGGATCACGGACCTGCCAGTGACCACAGCTGACTGCCTGTAGCAGGGAGCTTCAGCTTACCAGTTCGCCTCCTCCAAGATGGGCGCCAGATGCAGGGGGGAGATGTGATGCAGCCTGAGGAGAAGCCTCTTCCCGGCCGCCCAGCGCCTTGGTGCCACCAAGTAGGGACCCAACAGGTCAATGGCCGCCCTCCGGGGGGGGTATGGTGAGCGGGTGACTCAGCCGCGGGTGCGGGCGAAGCAGAATCTTCCGCTCCGCCGCCCTGGAAGTCCGCGGCGGGTCGCGGCTAAAATCGAGGTCCCGGCCTGTGGAGGTGGTGTAGGCCGCGGGGCTCCGGAGCTCCGTGAGCGGCCCCCAGCTCCCGGAAAAGCATCCCCCGATAGTGGGCCCGGCGGGCAGGGAGGCAAGGGGGTATTTGAGTGCGCTATGTGTGGGCCAGAGGCAGGGGGAGGCTAATAAATAGCGGACGCCGTGCTGAGAGCTCCAGGGCACGTCCTCTTCCCCTGCTGGCCACCTGCATCCTCACACTAAAAGTTTTTAAGTGCCAGGCTCCAGTGGACCCGTTCTATACCCCATGGTACTTAAGTATAAGACTCCCAGTATCCACTACGGACGAGGAGCAAAGGAATTACCAGTAGGTATTAAATTCCTATTTTTTCCTGCTTCCAGTAAATCGGCTTCGAGATCTGACCATTCACTTGCTGGTTAAAATGTCCCACCTCTTGATAGGTGCTATTGTATGAGATAATCATTGTTATTCACTTCATCTGATGGTGGTTTTAATGTTATGGCTGATAGGTGTAGGTGCAGATTTTCTTGTGCCAGCCAAGGCTCTGGAAAACCCTAGTGCCTGATGGTGTCCCTGTCCACCCAGTACGGTCACCAGTCGTATTTAGAAGCCTGGGATGCTGGGCATCATTTCCAGAGGTTACATCATCGACCTCAGGTGCTCACCACAGCTCTTCTCCGGGATGCGGATAAGAGGGTTGCACCAGGCCATCATGTCTCTTCTTTTTGACGGCATCATTACTCCGGTTCCTCCACTTCAGTGGAAACTGGGTTTTGCTCAAACCTGTTCATTGTTCATAAACTCATTCTGGCCAATCTTAAATCTCCATGACTTATAGTAGGTTGAGGGTAGATCATTTTCATATGGAATCTCTTTGTTCAGTGAATCACAGCGTGGAGGCCAACAAATATTGGGCCTCACTTGTTGTCAGGGAAGTTTATCTTCACGTTTGGGCAGGTCATCCTCTCTTCCTTTTTTGCACTTGGATCCAATAACTACCAATTCCAGGCTCTACCATTCAGAACAGCAATGGCTGTGCAAGTTTTCATCAAGATCATGTCAGTTATGGCAAGCTTAGTCCGCAAAGACGGTATCACGGTCATAACTTATTTGGACTATCTACTCCAGAAAGCTGATTCCATGTTGAAGTCACAAAAGCACATAGATCGCACAGTTCAAGTACTTCAGGATAATGCTAGAAACCTGAATTTCCAAAAGTCTCTCTTATTGTCTTGTCAACGTCTTCAGTTTCTGGGGGGGTGGTCTTCAACACCTCTCTCCAGCGAGTTATTTTTTTTTTTGTGGAGTCCAAAGACTAGACAGAACCAGCAAAACCTGGTCATGATGTCCATCGATCTTGTTGTGCATGAAACTGTTGGGCACAATAGTCTCCATTTTTGAGACCATTCAGTACGCCAGGTTCCATTTGTGGGAATACCAGTGGCAAATTCTCTAAAAATGGATGGGATGCTCATCATCCTTCTCGTCTCAGTTTCTTTTTTTGTCCAACTGCACTTGTCAATCTCTCCATTGTTGGCTGGTTTCCAATCATCTCCAAGGATGATGCTTGATCACTCCGGATTGGTCATTGTGACCTTGGACGTCAGTCTTCACAGATAGAGTGCCGTAACATTACTTTTTCGGCTTTAGTCCCTGTTAAAGACAGCTCTGCCTATCAATGTACTCGAGCTCAGAGCCATCTTTTGGCTCTCTTGGAAACCCAGTCTGTCCTAGCTGACCAGCCAGTTCATATTCAGTTGGGCAGTGCCATGGGGGTGGCACATGTAAATCATCAGGTAGGCACAAATTGTGTGACAGCAAAGGCGAAGCCAGCCTGAATGCTTTGCTGGGTGGAGACATTTGCTCCTACAATTTCAGCGGTGTTCATATCGGAAGTGGAAAGTTGGGAAGCAGACTTAGGGTGTGTACATACGGTGAGATATTTGCTTTAGATTTTGACTATATAGAAAAGAAAGTCACCTTGCGATCCCGATTCGATCCCGATGCGCGGTCCCGCCAGGTCGGCATCACAAGAAAAGATAAACTGTGCAGGCAAGTCAATCCTTGCTAGATCGGTGTACTATCTAGTTCATCTCACATGTCAATGACATCTCACATAAGCCAAAATCTCACATAAGCCAAAATCCTAAGCACACATAGTCCATATCTCAAGAAAAGTTAGTCAAAATCTGTGCTATCTGGGCTCCGGGGAGTTCAAGGGAAATAGTAAGTGAAAATCGGGCATAGCAAGGATATCACCGTGTGTACACACCCAAACTCAGCAGAACCTCATGTTTCACCCAGAAATCTGATCTCTTAATCAAGAGGTCTTCCAACAGTTATTTTGGAAGTGTGGCCTTATGCAGGTGGATCTCATGCCCTTTTGACACAACTTCAAGGTTCCACAGTTTTCCAGGGTTCCGAGATCCAGGGACCCTCTGGCTGTTGCAGTAGATGCGATGACAGTTCTGTGGAATTTTCATGTAGCGTATCGGTTTCCTCTGAACCCAATGTTGCCTCGGGTACTAAAACGCATAAAGGATCAACAAGTGACTGTAGTCCTAGTGGCTACGTACTGACCGCGCAAAATGCCTGCATGTCCCGGATCGCATCTTCTGCTTCATCCAGACCTGCTTCAACAGGGTCCATTTCTACATGGTTGGCTTTAATGGCCTGGCTTTTGAGACCAAAATTTTACAATCTAAAGGTTTCTCTCACTATAGCCCCCACTATGCTATGAGCGTGGAAACCGGTTTTATCATGCAATTACCACAGAGTATGGATGTCTAGGATATCTCAAACTGAGGGTTACCGAGTTTACATTTAATAATCTGGAATGGACTGAAGTAATTGGGACCAATTTTTTTTTTAAGTGCAGACGAAGTCTTAAATTCCAGGTGGGCAGCCATACTTTATCTCCCACATAGAAAGTACAAGCTTTTCAGTGACGATCTGCAACATGTTTTGAATGAAAAGAATCCTTATTGAGCACAGAATGAACTTTTCCTCCAAACTTTCTTGTGCCTAAAAGCAGTGCTGCAAACCTCAGGCAGATTACGGGATTCAGTGGAGGAAAATATCCATAAATACAAAGAACGAGATACATGCTTGTCATTTCTCCATCAGGGTAATTCTGCCAAAGGTAGATGTTCCACCCAATTATGATGACTATTAGAGATTTTGCTCCAGGGATTGACTCATCCTTTCTGTCTGCCCATTGGATTGGGAGAGGTACGCGGAAGAAAAGCTTTGGTTGATACCTAAAAATGCACAAAAGAACTTCCGAAACTGGGATTCCTTATCAGAGACTTTGTCAAGAGGCAATCCATGTAATCTGAAGATGTGTGGGATAAGCATTGAAGCCAATGTCTTAGCACAAAGTAATTTGGTGTGCAGAACAAAATGGGAAGTTTGCTGAAACAATCAACCACGACCCAAATGTTATTATTTCCAGAGGCCAGTGGTAGGTCAACAGTAAAGTCTATCAAGATATGAGTCCAAGGTTTTCTAGGAATGGATAGTGGCAGTAACTGTTCAGAAGGAGCACCTCTGAGTGATTTTCTGGCACACACCTCACATGACTGAACATATTCCTTAACATCTGGAACAATAAAAGGCCAGCACATAGAACAGGACAGTAGTTCCAGGTTCTTGGAGATTCCAGGGTGCCCTGAGGCATTTCTTGAATGAATTTCAGAAAAGATAGCCCTCTTAAATTGTTCAGGAATGAATAATAACCCGGAAGTGGTCTCAGGAGGAGCTTGGTCCTGAAATTATGCAAGTTGTGAAGAAGCTAGCAATGTGCAAATTAGCAGTGGTTGTATCATGTTTTAGAAGGAAACTGAGAGACAGGGCACCAGCCTGCACCAGCCTTAAGATTCTCCGAACCAGGCCTGTAGGTGATAATGAAATTGAAGCGAGTGAAGAATAGTGTCCAAACCCCAGGAATCTCTGGATAGCTTCCAGATTAGTGGGTAGGACCTAGTCGTGAATGGCTTGAAGTTTTCTTGGATCTATACCAAAACCTTCTGGAGTGATAATGTAACCTAAAAATGAACTTTAAATTTGCAGTTCTCCAGCTTGGTGAAGAGACGATGTGCACCAAGGGGTAAATGTATTATAGCAGCTCGTACCGCTATAACACTTCCTGCTTCACCTCATTAACGAAGCAAAGGAGGAAGGAACATTGACAAGATCTATGAACATCTTGTCTGGTACGCTTCCCCCTCCGGCGATGTCCCCCGAGCACACACATCGCTTCAGCTCAGTGCTGAGTCTCCCTGTCCCGGCCGGCTCCTCTGCGCATGCACTGGATCTCGCTACTTGCGTGAGATCCCACAAGCAGTCAGGAGTCTGCACCCGCCATAGGCAGGGACAGCTCTTCCCTGCTGTGGTCTATGGGCATCGCCACCTACAGCTATCGAAATCGACAGCTGCAGGTGTCGGAACGGTCAGCTCATACATTGTTCACGCTTATCGGTCTGTTATCTTTTAGATAGCAGGGCCAGTAAGGACAGCGGCCCTGTCACCCTGCAGACACCGCTGCCTTCATACATGGGGGAGAAGCGGTATAGCGCACATAATGTGCACTGATACCGCTTCTCCCTCATAACGACGGGTAGTATATTTACCCCAGAGTTTCTGAAGAACTAATCTGACATAGGAACAATGAAGATCCGTGTTGCGTGAATATATCAGAATACCATCAAGCCACACGACAACAACAAATTTCACAAGGAACTCCTGAAGGGCATCATTGATTACATCCTGAAAGTCGTCTGGGGCATTGTAAAGGCCAAAGGGCATAACCAAATATTCATTATGACTTGACTGGGTATTAAAATGTGTCTTCCACTCATCCCCTTCCTTAATGCATAAGGTATTGTATGATCAGCGGAGATCAGTCTTGGGGAAGATGGTGGCACCCCTGGGGTTTGATCAAAGAGAAATGAAATCAGTGGTAAAGGGGATATGTTTTTAATAGTAAGTTTTTTCAGGCTCCTATAATCAATGCATGGCCTTACACTGCCGTCTTTCTTGGAGATGATTAAGAAACCTGTGCCAGCAGGAGATTTGAAAGGGCTGATAAACCCCTTACTGAGATTCTCTTCTATGTACTACTCCATGGCCTTGTTTTCTGGAGCTGACAAATGATAGAGCCTTCCTTTAGGTAACCTGGAACCAGACACCAGATCAATAGCACAATTCTAGTTCCGATGCGGAGGCAGAGAATTCGCATTACATTTGGAGAAAGTATCCACGAATTTCACAATTCCGTTAAGGAATACCCTTGGGTACTTGCTGCAATACCCAAACTGGCAAGGACAGACAGCGGCTCAATCTGTGCCCCAGCGAGTAATCTCGCCAGACTCCCAGCCAATAGTGGGGTTATGGTGGGAAATCCACGGATGGCCCAAAACCAGAGGTATTGTAGAGTAGTTGATCAAGAAAAAGGTTAATTCTTTGGAGTGCAAAGATCCAATGGACAAGCAAACAGGATGTATTCAATGCGTGATCCTCCCGCCATCCACTAGATTACCAGCTAAGCCAGTATGTCAACTACTTTTTTATACCTTTGCTTTGTTTGTCTCAGCTGGCGCAGAGGTCCATCCTCGCTGTGGCCGCACACCGCTCCCGCTGGATATGAGGTCTGTCTGCACTCCACATCGTTCTCCTCTCAGTATGTTTGCAAACCTTAGGATGGATGCTGCCATGTTGGACTCAGTCACCTGACTCTGCTCCGCCACTCAGAGCACAATTCCTAGACCAGCTGACCACAGCAGCCAATCATCTAACGTTCAGCCCTTTAAAGTTCCACTTCCTGCCTGGCTCAAATCGCCAGTAAAGCATTGCTTCTGCTAAAGTTAGAGCTCTGTGCTGAGCTCCCAGGTACACTGTAGCTGTACGGACCCAGTCCACTCAAATCCAATTCCACTCTGGTTAATGCTAGTCTAGTTCCAGAATAATAAAGTGTTCTTACTGTCTCCACCTTCGGGCTAGCTACCACTAGAACTCTAATGACTCTCATCTCTCACACCACCTAAAGTTCCATAGCCTCTTCTTTCTTCAGTCCATGAGGAAAAACTGGACTAAGCCTCCCAGCTTCATCCATGCCTCATCAGTTCCTGCTTCAGCCTCAAACACGAGCCCAAGCCAATCTGAACCCTCAGGCGTGACATCGTAAAGGTAATGACTGGATTCAACTTAATCAAGGGGATTGTTAAGGTCTCAGAAAAATAGATATCCATAAAATGACCACAATTCACAAGTGACAATCTTGTTAAAGTGAATCTGAGCTGGTACCAGGAGAGAGTTTTTGAAAGAGATTAATTGCAAGCCTAAATTAGCCCCTTCTGTTTCTGTCAGGTTTGGTCTTTTCCCGGCTTGATGGGAAAAAGGCGAGCCATGTGACCCCACCATAGTACAGGCAGAGGTCTAGGGAGCACCTCCTAGATTTCTCTTCAAGGGTTAAACAAGATGCCCTCAATTGCTTAAGTTCAGGAGGATCTACCATGGCAAAAGAGGAAGTAGCAGACGATCAAGACAATGGCAACTCCTCCATTTTTCTTTTCTTAATATGTCTATCAATTTGTTTTGTTAGTTGCATAAACTCTGGAACTGGATACAGATTAAGGAATACTTAATCTGATCTGACTGGCCAATGCAAAATTGACTTTACAGAGAAGGGTAATTCCATTTAATGTCGGCTGACCAACACCTACATTCAGCACAGTATGCTTCTGCCATTCTATGGCCTTGTTTGTGTGAGTGCAGGTGAGACTCGGCTGAGGCTACCCGATCAGAGTCAACGTAGAGTAGGCTCAAGGCTTCGAAAAAAATTATTTACTGACCGCAAAGCAGGGTGATGAGGATTTAGGCTGGAGGCCTACGTTCAAGGGTCTACCTGTAACAAAGAAATGATTCTTCCTACTTTTTCCTACTCTGAGCAAGAGGAGAAACGCTTCAGCCTAAAGTATAACTTGCAGCTCTTCTTAAAAAATTCCCCAAAATTTTTTAATCTCAGAGAGGTGTAACATAGGTTAAGTGGCAGGAGGTTGTCCCGCAGAAGCTTGACTTGAAGTTCCTTCTTGAGTAGCTAGGCGAAAGGACAAATCTTGTACCACCTGCAACTGAGTCTGAGTAGTCAGCACCTGGGCTGGATTTGCACCTGGGCTGGTCACCTAGCAATGGCTGTCACTCGCTACAGAGTGTGAGCTGTGGTGGCTCATGACAACGTGGGACTTGAACTTGGTACTTCATGCATTGAAAGAGTCATCCTTTGAGCCAATAGAGTCCGTAGACATAAGGTTACTAACCTGGAAGGTGGTGTCTCTTCTGGCCATCTGCTCAGCGTGCAGAGTGTTAGAATTTGGAGCTCTTTCATGTCGGGAATCACTTTTCCTAAACCTAAATTAAACTGAGAACAAGTATTATGTCACTGATTTATCAAATGTAATTATATTAAAAGGTTTTCTTACACTAACCCTTGATAATGTCGGTATTATCTTAGACCGCAAAGCTATACCCTTTTGTACACTATTACCGTTGAGCCGCTATGGCCGCTAGACTACGTGCACGTGCTACGCACTTTGGGGGTAATTCTGAGTTGATTGCAGCAGCAAGTTTGTTAGCAATTGGGCAAAACCATGTGCACTACAGGGGGGCAGATACAACATGTGCAGAGAGAGTTAGATTTGGGTGGGTTATTTTGTTTCTGTGCAGGGTAAATACTGGTTGCTTTATTTTTACAATATAATTTAGATTTCAGTTTGAATAAACCCCACCCAAATCTAACTCTATCTGCACATGTTATATCTGCCCCCCCTGCAGTGCACATGGTTTTGCCCAATTGCTAACAAACTTGCTGCTGCGATCAACTCAGAATTAGGCCCTTTGTACGCTATTTGCGTACATAGTCCTGCACGTGGTACGCACAGCAAAGTACTGCAACGATGTTATACCTTTAAACCTTTAGTAGCGCTGGCGATACAAAGTATCTGCAGTGCGTACACCTTAACAATGCTTATACACCTTAAACAGGTTAATCTACTTTAAAGCCCAGGCAGGAAAGTGAAAACACAACACCGTTTGTAGTTGAAACCACAGGGTTCTAAGGCCTCCGTGGATTGATTCCAAAAGATAAAACAATACAATTTATACACTACAGACTAACAAGTAAATCTAAACAGAATAATGGCTACAGAGAATGTACGTACGTGAGAATATTCGCAAGCGCAACCCCAACTCGGTCCTCCGCTGGTCATACAGATAGCGTTTAGAGTCTTCTGACCGGCCAGACAACAATGGTCCTTTTATACACAACATGCATACACAATACAATGGTCACTGTAATCTCATTGTTCATTGGACACAGAGATATGTCTCCACATTACAGCAAAGGTCATAGGTGGATTTGAAAAGGTGGGCGATGTCTCTTCCAACTGCTCTTGTGGGTGGTATCCTCTGGATTCTCGCCGCATGTGTAATTTACAGTAAATACAGTTAATGTTCATAATCTACTTTTGTACATAACTATACGCAGGAACAAGCTATCTTTCTCTAACTAACACCGGAATGTTACCCTCAAAATACCCTACAGCTGGATACTAGACATCACCTTCCAACCTTTATCTGACCCTTCCTATCATGCAAAGGCGAATCTCTCTGTCCAGGAACTGTTTAAACTAATAATACTTGCTGATATGGTCTAGGGGAACTATATCTACAAAATGCACTATTTGGGTTAAATATGTAATGTTCTAATAACACGCTACACGCTCACAAACTCCGCCGTAAATACCCATATCATGCGCATGATCGCCGGAGCGATCCTACGCAAATTGCGGATATGTGCACGCACGGCGGACTGAGTGCACGAGCAGCGGGCATGTGCATGGGGTTAGTACAAGGCATATGCATTATGATATTTTTCGACTTTGGCAGTCAACAATAACTGCCACTATCTAAACATTAAACAGAAAAATATACACTACAATACCTATAAATGATTGGGTGGTAGGAGGAGAGGAGTAGGCGGGAAATGTATGGCCTAGTGGGATAGTAAAAGCCTGTATGTATGAACTTTATGTCTGAGGGGCATGTATCATCGTGCCGTACATGTTCTAGATAAGCTTCGAGGTATTGCGAAGTATACATTAAATCCTTCTTATCCCGTATTAAGGGTCTGTAAGTGGGCCAACAAACACTACCGAGCTCTTTTCGGCTTCTTGTTCCAACAAATGGGGTGCACATTTAGTTGATGATACATGGAGGGGGAAAAACATGTGAATGCTAATATATGTATCTGTATCACCTGTCGACTATGTGTGTCACTACCTGAAGGTTGTAGAGATGAAGATAAGAAACATATCACAAATACATTCACATAATAATGTGTGCAATTGTCCTTGGGTGTTGGTTGAAGTCTTGTCCGGATGGGTGTATCCTTGCTGTGGGTGATAATCAGAGTCTTTAAAAGTCTTTAGAATGTCCATAAAAGTCTTTAGTGTGTCCATCAAAGTCTTTAGAATGTCCATCAAAGTCTTCTTCCGAATGGATGTATTTTTCGCTGGGGGGGAAAACAAAGGAGAAACGGGTGAAAGAAACGGACCATGGAATCACGTCTTATCACAACATTGTCTCAATTGAAGGGTCATAAATTAAATCAGTTTGTGTAACAATGCCCTCGCTCCTCAAACTCATCACTTTGGTACTGCGCTTGCGCCGCGTTAAAAATCGAACACATCTAAATATCAAACCAATCATTACGACGACTCCCAGGATACAAAAGAGAAACTTTTCTACATTCACGATAACATTTTGAGCCCATTCTCCTAAACCTGAGAACCAATTGCGTGGGTTCAACCATGAGACCCAGCCGGTCAGTTCATTACTCACAGCAGTAAGGGTAAGGTTGTGTCTCCTTCGGAACTCCCATTTCAACTGCAAGATATCGTCCATCTTTTGATCTATTACCTCGATGGGGTCATCAGTGCTGTTTGTAATGTACGTGCAGCACTTCACACCATACTGAGTTGCTAGGGTGACACAATACCCGCCTGTCACCGCTGTGATGTAATTGAGAACCATCCTGTGCTGGGTCAGTTCCGTTTTGTAGGCTTGCAATTCCCTCCCTGTATACCTGAAGGTGTCATCATACATCTCGGTGATATTGTCTATCAGGTTCGCTAGCGCATGAATATACCTAAAATTTATAATTCCTCTGGCGGTATGGGTGATATCTAACGCGAGTAGGAATTGAATCCCGGTGGATTCGTGGATCAAATCAGAGGCTGCGTGCTCTGTCCTATCTATAAGGTGTCTCTTAACGATGTGTTCGCAGTGAGTATGAGTGTAAGGAGCTTGAGCATTGCGGTGAACGTCTTTCATCTTATTACGGGTTATGGTCATTACTTCTGGCAAAACTCTTCCAATGTAACACAATCCCTCTGAGTTTGGGGCAAGCCACTTATACGCCTTCCTCCCGCATATGAAATATGCATCATCGGGGAGAACATATGGTACAGAATATGACATTACCATATTGCAAACCTTCCAGGTGAAAAATCCTATCCCTAACTCTCTCATCTGTTCAGTACACGTATCAGGCTGTATGATATGTGCACAGTATCCTGGTGATACTTCTCCAACCCGCATGGTCCTACTTCCTAGAGTATACCTGTACCGAAAATACCTCCCACCGTTGGCTATTTGGCGTATAAGTTCTGAGTCTACGGGCATTCTATCGGCTCTGTGTGAAAATGCCATGGTTTGGTTATTCCATGTCACTTCCCAATTTCCCGGCTTTCGGGGATTGGAAATGTTGAAACATACTAAGGATCTATCCACATGATATTGGTGGAGCTTCAAACTAGGGGGCCTAGAAATATTAAATTTCTTGTCCACCGGTCTCCCACCCCTTAATTCAAGTACCTCATCTATTGTTAAGGGATACGGTACTAGTCCTGACTTGCTCTGACCTTGAGGTACTTGTGAGCACACCCAGCATTCTGTTTGGTTTAAAACCTTACCCACTAATGAGTGATAGTCACTCAATGGATGACGGTCCATGTTGATATTAAGGCTGGACTGACATCTCTGGATGCACCCGTCCTCAACTATGTTTTCACAGTTTCTACAAATACAATTTTCCTCAGCCAATAACCCTTCACAATGCCTCCTAGTTTCATGACTACCAGATCGTTTTCTGATACTCGCCTTTGCTCGGTGAATGTGTTGCTCTTGGAATTCTACAAATCCGTCCTTGCCATCAGAACCCATTCCAGATCCTTTCTCGACCTCTCTGGTACTCTCACCGAAACAGACTGCTCTGGTCAACAACAGGGTCAACAGGAAAACCCGGAATGCAGTCTCTTGGGGTAAGTCCATCTTGCAAAAGGGGGGAAAAAGGAGCAAGGAAGGGGGAAAAGGAGGGTAATGGGAGATGGAGAAAATAATAAAAAGGAAAAAGAAATTTGGTGCGACAACCGCCTCTGGTCTTGTAGTTCTCTGTGCTCAGGTGCCAAGACAACAGTCCTGCCTCTCAACCTTCCCGAAACAAGCACTCCAGTGATACGATTTCCTCCACATTCTGCTCTTTGTCACGGGCTTTCTCTGGGTCAGCGACCTTCTTACAGTGGGACGAGTGGACCCAAGTCTCTCTCTCGACAACCTTCAATGCTGTCGTGCTGGTTAGTAAGACTTGGTACGGTCCTTCCCACAGGTCAATAAGGCAACCAGAACGTAGAAAATTTCGAATCATTACATAATCCCCAGGTTCAATGTCATGACAATTACTGTCTGGCAGGTCAGGAATCACCAGCTTTAGATTGCTGTTTTGATTCCTCAACTACTTGCTCATCTTAACCAAATATTTCACAGTCACTTCATTATTGCATTTCAAATCATCCTGGGGGTCAATCATTACATGGGGTTGTCGACCAAAAAGAATCTCAAGGGGTGATAGGTTAAGGGGGGACCTGGGAGTGGTTCTGATGCTGTACAATACAAGTGGCAAAGCTTCTGGCCACAACAATCCAGTTTCAGCCATTACCTTGCTCAACTTGTTCTTAATAGTGCTGTTTACTCTTTCCACTTTCGCACTCGCCTGTGGGCGGTACGGAGTATGCAGCTTACTATTAATTCCCATTAGTTTGCACATAACCTGAAAGACTTCACCTGTAAAATGGGTACCCCTCTCACTTTCAATTATCCTAGAGATACCATATCTGCACACAAATTCCTGCACGATCTTCTTTGCAGTGAACGTAGCAGTATTTGTGGCAGCGGGGAATGCTTCTACCCAATTTGAAAACACATCAATACAAACCAACACATACTTTAAATTTCTGCAGGGTGGCAACTGTATGAAATAAATTTGTATTACCTGAAAAGGGCCGTCTGTTGGCGGGATATGGGATGGTTCTGTTGGTATTGACTTTCCAATATTCTTCCTCAAGCAGATAAGACATGTCATTGCTCTCTTACCCGCATGAGAAGAGAATCCTGGCGCACACCAGTAGGCTCTCACCAACTTACAAATACGTTCTTTGCCCAGATGAGTCAGACCATGTGCCGCCTCAGCTAAACTTGGAAGGTATGCTCTGGGAGCTACTGGCTTACCCTGTCCATCTGTCCAGAGTCCTGAGGACTCCTGGTCATACCCTTTTGACCTCCAGACTGCCTTTTCCTGTGGAGAACACAAATTTTGCATTTCACTTAATTTTTGTGTGTTGACGGTATTGAATACCATCAGTTGTGTGATGTCTGTCTGTATGGGGGTGCTGGCTGCTGATTTAGCAGCTTCGTCTGCCCGGCTGTTACCAAGTGACACTGGGTCTTGGCTGTACGTGTGGGCTTTACACTTGATAACAGCCACTCTGTCAGGTTCCTGTATCGCTGCTAGAAGTCTTTTGATGTGGGTCGCATGCGCCACGGGTGTGCCAGCTGCCGTCATGAAATTTCTGAGGCGCCATAGGGCCCCGAAATCATGCACTACTCCAAAGGCATACCTAGAATCCGTGTAGATATTGGCTGACTTACCCTTAGCCAATTCACACGCTCTGGTTAGGGCGACCAGCTCAGCAACTTGTGCTGAGTGAGGTGGGCCCAGGGGTTCCGCTTCTATGATACCTTTGTCATCTACGACTGCGTATCCAGTACACAAGTCTCCCGAGTCCGTCTGTCTGTGGCAACTACCGTCAGTGTAAAAAGTAAAATCTACACCTTCCAGTGGGTTGTCACTGATGTCGGGCCTTGCAGTGAAAGTTTGGTTCAGATATTCCATACAATCATGTGTGTCAGTGTCTGTACTAAATCCTCCTTCACCATCACTCTCATCCTCCACCCTCTGTGCCTGTCCAGGCACACCTGGGAGATACGTTGCAGGATTTAGTGCGCTGCATCTCCTTATGGTGATGTTTACAGGGGCCATTAGTGCTAATTCCCACCTTGTAAAGACGTGTCTGGTTTGGGCAGAATTCAGTAAGGCTGACACTGCATGAGGTGTATGGATGGTCAGGCTGTGTCCCAACATTACGTCTTTGCTTTTACTCACTAGCAATGCTATCGCTGCAACACTTCGCAAGCATGTGGGGAGAGACCGTGCTACGGTGTCTAGCTGAGCGCTGTAGTAGGCTACCGGCCTGCTGGCATCACCATGTCTCTGGGTTAGAACACCTGCCGCACACCCAGCACTCTCCGTACCGTACAACTCAAAGGGTTTCCCATAATCTGGCATACCTAATGCAGGTGCCTGTGATAGGCACTGTTTGAGTCTCTCAAATGCCAGTTCGGACTCATCTGTGTGCGAAATCCGATCTGGTTTGTTTGACGAGACCATCTCTTGCAAAGGTAAGGCTAGTATGGAGAACCCTGGGATCCAGTTTCGGCAGTACCCACACATTCCTAGGAAGGTGCGGATCTGTTGCTGGGTTTGTGGCAGAGTCATGTCGCGAATCGCCTGTATTCTATCAGCGGTGAGGTGTCTCAGTCCTTGTGTCAAGCAATGTCCCAAGTATTTCACTTTGGTCTGGCACAACTGTAACTTATCCTTTGAAACCTTGTGTCCCGTATTAGAAAGGTGAAACAGAAGCTGTTTCGTGTCTTTCAAGGACGATTCGAGTGAATCAGAACACAGCAGTAAGTCATCTACATACTGTATTAATACTGATCCGCTCTCAGGTTGAAAGGATTGTAAACAGTCATGCAAAGCCTGGGAGAAAATACTTGGGCTGTCTATGAAACCTTGGGGTAAGCGAGTCCAGGTGTACTGTACTCCTCTGTATGTAAATGCAAACAAGTATTGGCTGTCAGGGTGCAGAGGGACCGAAAAGAAAGCGGAGCAGAGGTCAATGACAGTGAAAAACTTCGCAGTAGGAGGAATTTGCATGAGGATGACAGCTGGATTTGGCACTACAGGGAATTGGCTCTCAACTATCTTGTTTATCCCCCTTAGATCCTGCACTAGCCTGTAACCCCTCCCCCCACTCTTTTTCACAATGAAGATGGGACTATTGGCAGTGCTGGACGTCCTAACCAGAATACCCTGTTGTAGCAAGCGCTCTATGACTGGGTACACTCCTAATTCCACCTCTGGCTCCAGAGGATACTGTGGGATTTTTGGAGCTATCCTACCATCTTTTACTTGTACCACTACAGGAGCTACATTTTCCATCAATTTAGTGTCTTGTCCATCTTTGGTCCAGAGGGACTCCGGTATCTGGGAGATCATTTCCTCTACCTTGGATGGACACCTGTCTATAACAGCAGAGTGTGACATTAACCTTTGTGGGGTGTCTAACATATCCTGCACTTCCTGAACGTGATTCTCGGATATATCTAAGACGACACCCTCAGTAGTACAATATATGACACACCTCATCTTGCACAATAAATCTCTCCCAAGTAGATTAGTCGGAGCCGATGCAGCTAGCAAAAAGGAGTGCTTGGTCTGCAAAGGCCCTATCGTAATCTCTGCTGGTTTACTTAAAGGATAGTGTTGCACTACTCCTGTTACCCCCATTGCTGAAATTGTTTTACCCGTGGTCTTCATACCTACCGTTGAATTTAACACTGACCTGGCCGCCCCTGTATCTACAAGGAAAGGTAGTGATCTACCAGCTACATCAACTGTAACCTCGGGTTCATTTCCAAGGCTAGCAATCAACTTCACTGGCTGCAAACTACAGGTGTGGCCCGACCCCTATTGTAAGTTGTGACCCTCCCGCAGCGCGCTGGCAGCTACAATATGTGAGGGGGGTAGCTGAGAATTTCCAGAGGTTTGCCAGTTCCTCTTAGGTGGGTACCTCCTGGTTTCCCCTGCATGTGGCTCGTAATTCCTCCTCTGCGGTCCCTGATCCCAATTACGTGCGCCATACTGTGTGTCATGTTCTGGTCCAGGGGGTCGATATACTTTATGTGGGTCTTTAAAATTACAGTTCCGTGCGTAATGTCCTTCCCTCTGACATTTAAAACATTTTACCACATACGACTTACCATCAGGGGTCTGGGGTTTAGGCTGATGTGGCTTTGTTGTCAGGGCTTTTATACTTACTGTCATCAGCTTATCCCCCTGTGACTCCCTGTGCCTAATGATGTTCCGATCATGCTCAATAGCGGACTCTCTTAATGCAGCCACCGAGATACCTCTCCAACTTGGTTGAGTGGTTTGTACCCTTGTTCTCAATGTTTCCTTTAAACCGTCCATTAATACGGACACCGCTACCTCCCTATGATGCACATTTTCCTTAATGTCCGCGACCCCAGTGTATCTAGCCATTTCCTGCAGTGCTCGATGGAAATAGTCAGAAGCAGTTTCACCTTCTTTTTGTCTAATGGAGAAGATTTTATTCCACTTGACAACAGTTGGGAAATATACTCCTAACTGCAGATTGATCTGTTTTACGTTCTCCTGATTGTATTCATCAGTGAGAGGTACCTCTGCATCTAATTTACAGTCAGCAATGAATTTCACAGGGTCAATATTAGAGGGCAAACATGCCCGTAGCACTGTCCGCCAATCTTTGTTATTGGGTTCGGTGGCATTACCTAGTTCTCTAATGAACCTCTGACATGCGGCTAGATCTTTCCTGGGATCGGGAAATTCAGACATAATTGTCCTCAATTCTGTCCGGGACCAGGGGCAATGCATAGCAATGTTCCTGACGGGAGTGATTCCCAGAGCGTCAGTCTTCCCATTGGGGACTGCGGTCACCCTGACATGATTCAGTTCAATTACATCATTCTGGGTTGCTTCTACAATGTGAGGTGCAATTGTCTCTGCATAATATACTGTACCGTACTTACCTGTGGACGCGACCTCACCTGTCCCTCCGCTAGAGGCCTTTGCTACTGCTCTTACTGGTTGGGCCGTGCCCACTTGGGTGTCTTGTATGGTGGCTGCTAGAGAGAGTGCCGATATCGTGCTGGGCTCATCTTCTTGGTCGCAGTCCTGAGGGAAGTTTAAGATGGGATACAACTTGCACGGGTTAGTTTTAATACATTTATTAAGTTCACTCTTATATATTAGTATGCCATTCTCTGTAGCCACTTTCTCTCCTGTAATATACGGTGGTGGTGGTGCAGTTGCTATCAGTTTCCTGCTAGGGTTGGAACCAACTGTTTGAGCTAATCCCTTTGCATATCACCCTCCTGTTGCCATAAATGTAAACAATCATAATGTCTAATCCTTTGTTTTCTGGATTTTATTAGACATATCCGTCTCCTCAAATTTTGCAACACCTCAGGAGTAAAACTGCCTACCCTAGGGAACGGTTCCCTATCTTCCGCAGTCATACATTCCCACTCATTGCATAAAACCTCTGCGTGTGATCCATATTTCTCACACATTATGTACCTCGCCGACCCTTTGGGCCGCGGAATATCAACCTGAACCCTGGTTGATCATTCCTTACTTGAGCAACTGGCCCCCATTCTTTGCAGGTATTGCCTTCTCAGCTAATCCCTACAAAAACCAAATTACTCAGTGGTAAGGCGACGGTGAAAGTTCTCAGAGCACTCTCACCCACTCACGCCCACGTTGGCCAATACACCTACACACTGTCCTCAGCGCTGGTCGTACCCAACCTAGGGCCGTACGTAACCTCTATTTACTGAGAGTGTGTGAGAGTGACTTACCCTTCCCAGTAAATATCAGTCGTTGGAGATTTCCTGAGTGACCAGTGAAACTCCCTTAAAATAAAAAACTGTTACACAAATCACGTTGCGTGTACAATTAGCGTCTATGATCCCGCGATTTTACGCAAATGGCGTAATGGGTATCAAGTTGAACTAACTATTGCACACACTAACGCGCGGTACAATCGTATGGCGTATAAGTAACTGTTACTTATCCGCTGTACGACCAATGGAATCGTTTTTCAGGCTGCGAAACCTCAGCCGGAGCGTATCTGAACAGGGCCTATATGGGTACTACGCAAACCCCCGGGGCTGCGCTCTCACCGCTGACCTTTTTAAGGCCACGGTATTCAGAGCTTCGCTTGACTTAGTCAGCGGATTTCTGACTTCGCTGACCTCTTGGTCTGCTGTTATACTAATTGCTCCTTTATACCTTAAACAATGTTAACGTGAGAAAGCCACTCCTACGCCACCAAGTGTCCACTCACCTGATGTGGTCTCCTACGGGATCCCGAATTCTGGGTTCACAAAACCTTTATTTGCACACTCACGCTCGTTCACTCATATACACTTTGGTTTTTTCTGTACAGAAAATTAACTTTCATTCAGATAAAACAGCCTAGTCCCAGAGGTGATACAGTAAGAGAAGGTTCTTTTAAACTAAATATTGGAAACTGAACAAATTTGTGCTATTATCGCGTGGCTACCGTCTCGCCTAAACTGAAACAATGCTATTGTGTGATTTGTATTTAGTGGGTGTACCTGTACGCACGTTGTGTAAACACGCCACGTGTGTACGCCTTTACGTTGCGTACGCAGTCCCGAACGTTGTCCGAGACACGTGTACAAAGGCCGTACGTCCGCAGTACTACAAATCCCACACTTCTATAAATGTAAGCGATATTTAACTATAATCACTTAACACACACACAGTTTCTACTGTATAAACCTTTACAACTAGGCCAGGCTGCGTGTGCGTCTTACACTTACTCCCTTAAATATTAACTCTATATGTTAACTAAATAGCAACAAATTTTCCAGTACAGATCAAAATAAACCTAGTAATCAGTGAATATGGCAACGGTGTGAGCAGATATGCAAAGTACAAAATACAGATGTATGCGTGTGTTGCGTGCGCATTTGGTGCCAAAACAGAAATTTACAGATTTTAAAAAGGAAAAAAAAATAGCTTTTGCATTCTTACCTTACGGATCCCTCCAGCATCCCTTCAAACCATGCAGGGCAGACGCTTATCTAATCAGCACTTATATCCCCTAACCAAGAGAAGGTTTACAGGGGATACTCCGCCCTTTGCTGATAGATAAAGTCTGCGAAAACTCTGCTAGGCTGCGGGTATGAGAAGGAACCGGACGAGCTCCCAATTGATAATGTCGGTATTATCTTAGACCGCAAAGCTATACCCTTTTGTACACTATTACCGTTGAGCCGCTATGGCCGCTAGACTATGTGCACGTGCTACGCACTTTGTACGCTATTTGCGTACAGAGTCCTGCACATGGTACGCACTTGGCGTACGCACGCTGAGCTGAGTGTACGGAGTACACACAGCGAGCGCTCACACAATGGATAACCTTTAAACCTTGTTAATGATACAATGTAATGATATGCTTATACTTTAAACCTGTGGCAGCAAAGTACTGCAACGATGTTATACCTTTAAACCTTTAGTAGCGCTGGCGATACAAAGTATCTGCAGTGCGTACACCTTAACAATGCTTATACACCTTAAACAGGTTAATCTACTTTAAAGCCCAGGCAGGAAAGTGAAAACACAACACCGTTTGTAGTTGAAACCACAGGGTTCTAAGGCCTCCGTGGATTGATTCCAAAAGATAAAACAATACAATTTATACACTACAGACTAACAAGTAAATCTAAACAGAATAATGGCTACAGAGAATGTACGTACGTGAGAATATTCGCAAGCGCAACCCCAACTCGGTCCTCCGCTGGTCATACAGATAGCGTTTAGAGTCTTCTGACCGGCCAGACAACAATGGTCCTTTTATACACAACATGCATACACAATACAATGGTCACTGTAATCTCATTGTTCATTGGACACAGAGATATGTCTCCACATTACAGCAAAGGTCATAGGTGGATTTTCAAAGGTGGGCGATGTCTCTTCCAACTGCTCTTGTGGGTGGTATCCTCTGGATTCTCGCCGCATGTGTAATTTACAGTAAATACAGTTAATGTTCATAATCTACTTTTGTACATAACTATACGCAGGAACAAGCTATCTTTCTCTAACTAACACCGGAATGTTACCCTCAAAATACCCTACAGCTGGATACTAGACATCACCTTCCAACCTTTATCTGACCCTTCCTATCATGCAAAGGCGAATCTCTCTGTCCAGGAACTGTTTAAACTAATAATACTCGCTGACATGGTCTAGGGGAACTATATCTACAAAATGCACTATTTGGGTTAAATATGTAATGTTCTAATAACATGCTACACGCTCACAAACTCCGCCGTAAATACCCATTGTCACGATCTAGGTAATTCCTTATCAGTATTTACCTTCCAAATGCCTCCTGAGACTGTCCCAGTGTTCCAAGCCTGGATTCCATCTGCACTGTCTGTGTGCAGCACGCTGCATCTCATTGTCTCAAATCTCTTTACTGTGATTCTGGCAGCTTCATGGTTAAAGCTCACATTCAAGTTACAAACAATCTTTCCCTCCAAAAGCTACCATGGGCGCAGCCATGTTTTCCTAATCACATGCTACCTTTCAGCCTATCAGCTGCACTCTGCTCCCAGCCTGATTACACAGCAGCTGCACTCTGGTCTCTGGTTAATCAGCCAGCCAATCCCTGCTTCCCAGCAGGTATAAATATCCTGTTCCTGGGGTGGAAAGATGTCAGTGCTTCAATTGTCTTCAGTGATTCCAGTGTGCAGTTCTCCCATGGACTTTCTCTGCAGTACATCCTGACTCCCTGGTGATTATACTCTGCAGTGTAACCCGACACTCCAGTGATTAACCCTCTACAGTCTACTCTGATTCACCTGTGTCTGAACTCCGGCTTCCCAGCAGCCATTCCCAGCTTCTCCAGCGATCCCCAGCATCACTTCATGCTTCACCTGTGCTTCTAAGTACAATAGTGCATTTCTATTTGCGACCCCCAGCTTCACTCAAAGCTTACCAACGATCCCAAAGTAACCATCGGTGTTCCGTCATCGATCTCAAGTATTTCTCTGAACTGTGTTTCCTATTACCAGTACCAAGTCATCAGTATTCCTCTGAACTGTGTTTAATAAAACCTTTGAACTTTCCCTTGTTGTCGTGGTCACGCCTTCGGGCATTTGTTCTAAAGGTTCCCTGCATGTCCAAGAACCCTGTACTGCCTCCCAGGTACACATATACCTCAGCCCCTACAACTGAGGCTTCCCCCTGGTCAGCACCAGCCCTCAGTTGTGACAGTAAGCACTGACCAAATGGATCCGGCCGGAGACCAGGTCCAAGCGACCAGGCCGATGCAAGAACTTGCAGCCTGCCTTGAACGTCAGGAGACTGCACAGGGCCATGTGATCCGCTGTCTCCAGGACCTCTCCTCTCGGCTGGATGGAATACAAGTAACCCTCCGTGGTTCAGGGGCGTCCAGTGTGCCGACTGCAGTACCTTTGGTGGTATCCCCACCCACCATTCCCGTTTCTGCTCCTTGTCTCCATTTACCGACACCTGTCAAGTTTGATGGTTCCCCAAAAGCCTGTCGGGGTTTCCTAAATCAGTGTGAGATATATTTTGAGTTACAGCCTGGCAGTTTCCCAACTGACCGCACCAAGGTTGCTTACATCATCTCCCTCCTCAGTGGCTCCGCCCTCGATTGGGTATCACCTCTATGGGAGAAGTCTGATGCCCTGCTCTCTTCATATGCAGATTTCGTGGCAACCTTCAGGCGCATCTTTGATGAACCAGGTCGTGTGACCTCTGCCTCCTCTGATATCCTCCGGCTACGTCAGGGGACACGAACAGTCGGTAAATATCTGGTACAGTACCAGATCCTAGCGTCCGAACTTTCCTGGAATGATGATGCTCTTTACTCAGCCCAAGGAGGGGCGTCTGTGTCTACAGCCCAAGGAGGGGCGTCTGTGTCTACAGCCCAAGGAGGGGCGTCTGTGTCTACAGCCCTAGGAGGGGTATCCAATGTTCAAGCTCTAGTAGGGGCATATGAGTCTTCTCAAAAAGGAGTTTCTGATCTGTCAACCCCAGGAGGGGTGCTGGAGAAAACAACCCTGAGAGAGGTGTCTGATTCATCAACCCCAGGAGGGGTCACCAAAGTTTCAGTCCCAAGGGAAGTATCCAGAGCCAAGTTCCCAGATGGAAATTTTTGTGCTACAGATGCAGTTATTAACTCCTGTTTGCCGTCTTCAGAGAGCACCACCCTGTTGGCATCCAGCATGGACCAGGTCCAGGATGGTCTAACTGAACACTCGGATACCACTCATTCCGGTTCTAACCGGATTCTGACTCCTTCAGTTCCAGCTGATTCAACTGTCTTTAGACTCAATCCGGTTCCATCCGTCTGTCTGAAGATTCCTTCGGTTCCAGCCGATTCCGATATCTCTGGACCCAATCCGGTTCCATCCGTAGGTCCAAAGACTCCTTCAGTTCCAGCTGATTCAACAGTCAATCCGAAGACTCCTCCAGTCCCAGCCGGTTCAAGCTTTTCTGGACCCAATCCGGTCCCATCCGTCTGTCCGGATCAGCCTCCTTCGGTTCCAGCCGATTCCAATACCTTCGGATCTAATCCGGTCCTATCCGTCGGTCTAAAGTCTCCGCCGGTCTCAACCGGTTCAAGTTTGTCTGGACTTAATTTGGTCTCGTCCATAGGTCCGGTACAGTCTCCTCTGGTCCCAGCCAGTTCAAGTTCATCAGGATTCAATCTAGATCCTTCCATTTGTTCAGGTAAAGAACTTATAAGAAGTGTCCTGGGGCCACTCCTAAAGGAGGGGGTGCTGTCACGATCTAGGTAATTCCTTATCAGTATTTACCTTCCAAATGCCTCCTGAGACTGTCCCAGTGTTCCAAGCCTGGATTCCATCTGCACTGTCTATGTGCAGCACGCTGCATCTCATTGTCTCAAATCTCTTTACTGTGATTCTGGCAGCTTCATGGTTAAAGCTCACATTCAAGTTACAAACAATCTTTCCCTCCAAAAGCTACCATGGGCGCAGCCATGTTTTCCTAATCACATGTTACCTTTCAGCCTATCAGCTGCACTCTGCTCCCAGCCTGATTACACAGCAGCTGCACTCTGGTCTCTGGTTAATCAGCCAGCCAATCCCTGCTTCCCAGCAGGTATAAATATCCTGTTCCTGGGGTGGAAAGATGTCAGTGCTTCAATTGTCTTCAGTGATTCCAGTGTGCAGTTCTCCCATGGACTTTCTCTGCAGTACATCCTGACTCCCTGGTGATTATACTCTGCAGTGTAACCCGACACTCCAGTGATTAACCCTCTACAGTCTACCCTGATTCACCTGTGTCTGAACTCCGGCTTTCCAGCAGCCATTCCCAGCTTCTTCTCCAGCGATCCCCAGCATCACTTCATGCTTCACCTGTGCTTCTAAGTACAATAGTGCATTTCTATTTGCGAACCCCAGCTTCACTCAAAGCTTACCAACGATCCCAAAGTAACCATCGGTGTTCCGTCATCGATCTCAAGTATTTCTCTGAACTGTGTTTCCTATTACCAGTACCAAGTCATCAGTATTCCTCTGAACTGTGTTTAATAAAACCTTTGAACTTTCCCTTGTTGTCGTGGTCACGCCTTCGGGCATTTGTTCTAAAGGTTCCCTGCATGTCCAAGAACCCTGTACTGCCTCCCAGGTACACATATACCTCAGCCCCTACAACTGAGGCTTCCCCCTGGTCAGCACCAGCCCTCAGTTGTGACACCCATATCATGCGCATGATCGCCGGAGCGATCCTACGCAAATTGCGGATATGTGTATGAACGGCGGACTGAGTGCACGAGCAGCGGGCATGTGCATGGGGTTAGTACAAGGCATATGCATTATGATATTTTTCGACTTTGACACCCTTATATTAAAAAAGCTGAAAAACATTGTGAAAGTTACTATGAAAATATAATTGAAACCAGCCTTGTTTTTTCCTTTTAATTGGTTTTATATATGGGTAATATCAGGGGTACACAACCTTCTTTAGGCCAGGGGCTGCAGTCAAACTTTTATTGCTTAAACATGGAAAAGACCTACAATTTACTAGAAGACCCTTTGAGGTACAGCAGCCCTTGATCTATTATTACTCATACACTATGGGCACACACAAACTTGAAATTAGGTTTGGGTTCTAGAGCACAAGCAAATCCCTTATAGGTGTGTTTTGTAGGAGATTCAGGGGTGTATTCAATAACTGTCGGAAGCTGCCGTCTTGTCGGAAAGACGGCAGCTTCCGACAGAAATAGGTCGGAAGGGGTTCCGACCTATTCAATAGGGGCTGATTTTTTCCGACAAGTCGGGGATTCCCAACTTGTCGGAAAACACATGGATCGGCGGAATAGACGCCGATCCACGTGCTTCTGTCGGAAATGTGGCCAAATCCTACAGGTTTTGGCTCCCTTTCTGACAAACTCAATCCGACTTGAAAATAAGTCGGATTGAGGTGAGGAGTGGAGCGGTGCTGTGGGCGGCTGGGGAGCTGGCTGCGGGGGACATGTCTGCGGCGGCGAGGGGAGGCGCTGCAGAGATGTTCCCCCGCTGCCAGCCCCTCTTGTCGGCCGCCGATCTCTACACCCCCCGCCGCCTGCAGCACCTCTCTTCCTGCAGCGCCTCCCCCCGCCGCTCCACACATGTCCCCCACAGCCAGCCCCTCCGAGTCTTATTTAATATACCCCTTAATGGGTTGGGATTCTGTGGCACTGGTGGTGGGTTCTGATTCCCTCACATTCTATAGATATGTGAGGGAACACATACAATGTGTCCTCTACCATAAAATAAATGATTTCAGTAAAAAAAAATGTATTTCCCACAGATGGACGCACAGGCAAGAATGCCCCTAAGCGATACCTAATTCTGTTTCCAGATTCTAGAATACAAGAAAACATCATGCAAGATTCTCCAGGAAAAAGCCCTGTCACCCTAAATGTACACTCAGATTTATCTTCTGATCCCTCTGAGCATGAGGAATGTCCCCCTCATAGAGGTGATGGAGTATTTTCCTGTTCTGAGTGTGGGAAGTATTTCCTAACAAAATCAGATCTTGTTCTACATCACAGAAGTCACACAGGTGAGAAACCATTTCCATGTTCTGAGTGTGGGAAATGTTTTACACACAAATCGGGTCTTGTCAGACATCAGAGCACTCACACAGGTGAGATGCCATTTACATGCTCTGAGTGTGGGAAATGTTTTACATATAAATCAGGTCTTGTTACACATCAGAGAAGTCACACAGGTGAGAAACCATTTTCCTGCTCTGAGTGTGGGAAATGTTTTACACTAAAGTCACATCTTGTTACACATAAGAGAACTCACACAGGTGAGAGGCCATTTTCATGCACTGAGTGTGGGAAATGTTTTAAACAGAAGTCAGAACTTATTACACATCAGAGAACTCACACAGGTGAGAAGCCATTTTCCTGCTCTGAGTGTGGGAAATGTTTTACAGTGAAGTCGCATCTTATTTCACATAAGAAAACTCACACAGGTGAGAGGCCATTTCCATGCTCTGAGTGTGGGAAATGTTTTACACATAAATTAGGTCTTGTTAGACATCAGAGAACTCACACTGGGGAGAAACCGTTTCCTTGCTTCGAGTGTGGGAAATGGTTTACACTAAAAACTGAACTTGTTACACATCAGAAATTTCACACAGATGGGAGGCCATTTGCATGCTCTGAGTGTGGGAAATGTTTTACACGGAAATCATCTCTTAATTCACATCAGAGATATCACACAGGTGAGAAGCTATTTCCATGCTCTGAATGTGGTAAATGTTTTACACAGCAATCACATCTTGTTAAACATAAGATAACTCACACAGGTGAGAGGCAATATCCATGTTCTGAGTGTGGGAAATGTTTTACAAATAAATCAGGTCTTGTTAGACATCAGAGAACTCACACAGGCGAGAAGCCATTTCCATGCCCCGAGTGTGGGAAGTGTTTTACACTGAAATCATCTCTTGTTACACATCAGAGAACTCACACAGGTGAGAAACCATTTGCATGCTCTGAGTGTGGGGAACGTTTTGCATACAAACCAGCTCTTGTTACTCATGAGGGAATTCATGCAGCTGAAAGACCATCTCCATGTTCTGAGTGAGAAATGTTTTACAAAGAAATCACATCTAGTTAGGCATCAGAGAAGTCACACAGTTGAGCAGCGATTTCATGATCCGAGTGTGGGAAGTGGTTTACACGGAAGTCATCTCTTGTCCCACATCATAAAATACATAAAATATCCATGACATAATGTATATAAATCGTGATTGCAGCAATACTATAATATTGGAAATGATGCGTATTTTATAACTATACATAGCAGACGTGAATCAGTTGTGTGTACTTTTACGTATATTAACGCTAAATAATGGGCAAGTGAAAGTTTTAGTCAAACACGTCTCATTACTCTCTATGATAAACTCATTTTTTATTGTATAAGCGCACCCATCTATCCAACATTCTTCTCATTTACCGCTTGAGTCAAACAGTCTGTTAATAAACATATTATAATGGAATTATTCATTTATAGTTGGAAAGTGTGATCAACCTAAAACCCCAGTGACTTGTGATTTCCTTATTCTATTAGAGATGGGTTATATAATCAGCTATGTAATCTGTGTCTTCCAGGGGGGATCTGGACTATTGGTCGACCCCATATGGTCAACAGAGAAGTTCGACGTGGATAAAAAGTCGACATATGAAAGTTCGACAGGTTCAAAAGGTCAACGGGTCCATATGGGCTGCATATGGTAGACATATTTTTTTTGGGGGGTCATTTATTTTGACTTTTTCCTTCCTTGACTATCCATGTCACAAAATCATAACCTTAAGTAACCTTGTGGCGAGCGGAGCGGAGTGAGACACCGTGCCCGAAGCGCGGTGAGCTAAGCGAGCCAGCGAGGGGATGTGTTTCAACAATTGGTGGTTCCTGATGCCAAAACTTTCCACTCTAACCACAAAAATGAAAAAAAAAAGTGTGTCAACCATTTTCATGTCGATGTTTTGTACCTGTTGACCTTTTTCAATGTCAGGTCCTGGCATGGTACTCATGGTGCCGGGGATTGCCGGTCCAGGTGCTGGAGGTGCTGTGGCGGGGCGCGCTCAGTCCCTGTTCATGGAGGGAGGCGGCGGGAGAGGCAGCTTTGTTCCATGCCGGGAGCCGGCATTGGTGCTTCCGTGTGTCTGCCGTCCTGGGTGCCGCCATATTGGAGACCAATAAGCTATTCCCAATCCACCAATGGCTGAGTGGCAGAAAACTTCCTGGCCAATCCTGGACTCCAGCTCTCATAAAAGGGTTTGGGTGGCAGCAGGGCTCTGCCAGTGCTATATGTTACTTCCCTAGGTGGTTAGTAGCTCTGTGCTCCCAGAGGTGTTCCTAAGGTGCTCCTGTTATTACTCCCAGTTATTCTGTGTGATTTCGGAGTGTTATTGCCCTCTGTAACCAGTGCCTCATTAAGCCTCAACCGCACTTCTAATCGGTGTGGGAATCTGTAGCCGCCATCCGCGGCCCAGACAAATCCTGGAAAACAGGGATTACCCGGAGGCCCGGTTCTGCTGGGTTCCTCCACTCTGTCGGCAGTTTCACAGTTACACCAGTCTGTCTACTGAATATTTGCCGATACGTGCTCTCAGTCCCAGCTGTTGTTCATGAGAAAGAACTATGGGGGTAATTCTGAGTTGATCGCAGCAGGATTTTTGTTAGCAGTTGGGCAAAACCATGTGCACTGCAGGGGAGGCAGATTTAGCATGTGCAGAGAGAGTTAGATTTGGGTGTGGTGTGTTCAATCTGCAATCTAAATTGCAGTGTACAAATAAAGCAGCCAGTATTTACCCTGCACAGAAACAAAATAACCCACCCAAATCTAACTCTCTCTGCAAATGTTATATCTGCCCCCCCCCCCCCTGCAGTGCACATGGTTTTGCCCAACTGCTAAAAAAATTCCTGCTGTGATCAACTTGGAATTACCCCCTATATGAGACCACCTCGCGTTAATCTCCCTGTGACGTCCGTTTCACCAGCTCCGGAACGCTTTGTCGGATACTCCTCCTGAACCGGACCTGGCAGTCGATCTTTCATATGTCAATCTTTTTTCCATGTCAATCTAGTGCCTGTCAAGCATATGGGGTCGGCCTAATGACTGTAGACCTAATGCATGTAGATCTTCTATACTACAACCCTTCCAGGGGTCATTTGAAAAGCTTCAGAAAATACGTCCGACATTAGTAACAGACAGTATTAGTCCTGAAAATAATACAGCGTAGGAGACCACAAATAGGTTGAACTCGATGGACAAATTGTCTTTTTTCAACCTCAGAAACTGTTACTATGTTTATGGAACTCTGAAGAATACAGCCTCAGTTGGAATCCCTGTAGAATGTAAGCTTGCGAGCAGGGCCCTCCGACCTCTGTGTCTGCTATTACTCATGTTTTATTACTGTTTTGTTCCTTATTGTAAAGTGTAACAGAATTATGTAGATGCTGTATAAATAAATGTTAATAAATAAATTTGGACGCTTTAAATGATGCATTGGAAATGTAACTTCCCATCTCTAACCCTGTAGATAATGGGGTTACTCAGGTCTTTTATTTTATAGTGTTAGTCTGAGTTCTCTCTGTGCTAGACGGCCATTTGCACCTCTATTAAATCTAATTATTAAACCGGACAACAACACCTGGACTTTGGTATTTCCAGCACCACCACACATTGGAATGGCTGCTGGAGACACAGAGCGGGCTGTGGAGATACCACTTGTGGGTTTCCTCCTGTAAAATGGCTTTCACCATAAAATGACTTCTGGGGATCACCCGGTCACTGACTCGGTCATGCTCTGATCTGTTTAGGCGTTGATTCCACGTCTTGAGGTATCTGGCACCAAAACATTAGCAGTAGTAATAAGTCCTTTAGGCGCAGGTCATAAAACAATTTAAGTCTTTATTGCTGACTTGGTTTTGATATTGAAATGACATCAAACATAACAGGGATAGGACTGACCTCAGTTCACATTTGGCTCTTCAGAGTAAGGTGTACATAAGATTTTAATGATGCATTTCACAGTCAAGCTGACCGTTTTCTCTGTTTATGCCAATAATAGGATTTTGGTTACCTACCGGTAAATCCTTTTCTCGTAGTCCGCAGAGGATGCTGGGGTCCACATTAGTACCATGGGGTATAGACGGGTCCACCAGGAGCCATTGGCACTTTAAGAGTTTGAGAGTGTGGGCTGGCTCCTCCCTCTGTGCCCCTCCTACCAGACTCAGTCTAGAAACTGTGCGCGAGGAGACGGACATACTTCGAGAGAACGACCTAACACAGATAGTGGTGAGATTCATACCAGCTCACACATACAAGGCACATCAAGCCAACTAGCTTGAACTACTCCGCAACAGCTGAAACATTATTTACCAAGTAACAATGCAGTACTCAAATTAAACAAAGTTGTACTGAACCAAATAACATTTGCAGGAAAACGAAGAGCTGGGCGGGAGCCCAGCATCCTCTACGGACTACGAGTAAAGGATTTACCGGTAGGTAACCAAAATCCTATATTTTCTTACGTCCTAAAGGATGCTGGGGTCCACATTAGTACCATGGGGATGTACCAAAGCTCCCAGAACAGGAGGGAGAGCGCGGAGGCTCCCGCAGAACTGATTGACCAAACTTCAGGTCCTCAGCGGCCAAAGTATCGAACTTGTAGAACTTTGCAAACGTGTTCGACCCAGACCAAGTAGCCGCTCGGCAAAGCTGTAAAGCCGAGACACCCCGGGCAGCCACCCAGGAAGAACCCACCTTACGAGTAGAGTGGGCCTTAACAGACGTTGGACACGGCAATCCTGCCGTAGAATAAGCATGCTGGATAGTGAACCAGATCCAGCGAGAGATCGTCTGCTTAGAAGCAGGACACCCAATCTTCTTGGTATCATACAGGACAAACAGAGTCCGATGTTCTGTGAAGAGCAGTCCTCTTAACATAGATTTTCAGAGCTCTTACAACATCCAAGGACTTTGATGAAATTGAGGAGTCAGTAGCAACTGGCACCACAATAGGTTGGTTGATATGAAATGCCGACACAGCCTTCGGAAGAAACTGCTGACGTGCCCAAAGCTCAGCCCTATCTTCATGGAAGATTAAGTATGGGCTTCTACAGGACAAAGCCCCCAACTCCGACACACGTCTAGCAGAAGCTAAGGCCAACAAAATGACAGCCTTCCATGTGAGAAACTTGACCTCAACCTCCTGTAGAGGCTCAAACCAGTCCGACTGGAGGAACTGCAACACCATGTTAAGATCCCAGGGCTCCGTAGGCGGCAAAAAGGGAGGTTGGATGTGAAGAACTCCCTTTAAAAAGTCTGAACCTCAGGGAGCGCAGCCAACTGTTTCTGGAAGAAAATGTATAGGGCCGAAATTTGGACCTTTATGGATCCCAACCTCAGGCCCATATCCACACCTGCTTGCAGGAAGAGGAGAAAATGTCCCAGTTGAAACTCCACCGTAGGAAACTTCTTGGATTCACACCAAGAGACATATTTCTTCCAAATACGATGGTAATGTTTAGACGTAACTCCTTTCCTAGCCTGTATCAGGGTAGGAATAACCTTGTTCGGAATGCCCTTCCGAGCTAGTATCCAGCATTCAACCTCCATGCCGTCAAACGCAGCTGCGGTAAGTCTTGATAGGTGAACGGCTCCTGCTGCAGCAGGTCCTCCCAAAGAGGAAGAGAACTCGGCTCTTCTAGCAGTAGTTCCAGAAGATCCGTGTACCAAGACCTTCTTGGCCAGTCTGGAGCAATGAGGATCGCTTGAACCCTTGTTCTCCTTATGAGCTTTAGCACTCTTGGAATGAGTGGGAGTGGTGGAAACACGTACACCGGCTGGAAAACCCACGGAGTCACCAGGGCATCCACCGCCACTGCTTGTGGGTCCCTCGACCTGGAACAATATCGCCAAAGCTTCTTGTTGAGACGAGAAGCCATCATGTCGATTTGAGGTACACCCCAAAGATCTGTTACCTCCGTGAACACCTCTGGATGGAGTTCATTTCTGCTGAGGAAGTCCGCTTCCCAGTTGTCTACTCCCGGAATGAAGATTGCTGACAGCGCCAACACGAATTTTCTACCCAGAGGATGATTCTTTTTACCTCTGACATTGCAGCTCTGCTCTTCGTTCCGCCCTGTTGGTTGATGTAAGCCACTGTCATTACATTGTCCGACTGCACTTGAATGACCCGATTTCTCAGAAGATGGGCCACTTGGAGAAGACCGTTGTAAACGGCTCTTAGTTCTAGAATGTTTATCGGCAGGCCGGCTTCCATACTTGACCACCTTCCTTGGAAGGTCTCCCCTTGAGTGACTGCGCTCCAGCCTCGGAGACTTGCATCTGTGGTTAGAAGGATCCAGTCCTGAATCCGGAACCTGCGGCCCTCCAAAAGGTGAGGTAGTTGCAACCACCAGAGGAGTGAAATCCTGGCCTTTGGTGACAGATGTATCCTCTGGTGCATATGTAGATGGGATCCCGACCACTTGTCCGGGAGATCCAGTTGGAAGGACCGAGCGAATACACTGATGAACCGACACCCGGGCTGGCTTCAGGACATCCCGGACCATTGTTTGTATCACCAATGCTATTTCCTCGGGAAGAAACACCCTCTGCACTTCTGTGTCGAGGATCATTCCCAGAAAGGACAACCTCCTGGTTGGGTCCAAATTTAATTATGGAAGATTCAGGATCCAACCATGTTCCCTGAGCAGGTGGCTCATGAGAAGGATGGACTGTAACAGCTTCTCCTTGGACGGTGCCTTTATCAGCAGATCATCCAGATATGGAATTATGTTCACCGCCTGTCTGCAGAGGAGAACCATCATTTCCGCCATCACCTTGGTGAAAACCCTTGGTGCTGTGGAGAGGCCAAATGGCAAAGCCTGGAACTGATAGTGACAGTTCAACAGTGCGAATCGGAGATAAGCCTGATGCGGCAGTCAAATCGGAATGTGGAGGTACGCATCCTTGATATCCAGGGATGCCAGGAATTCCTCCTCTTCCAGACTTGATATCACTGCCCTTAGAGACTCCATTTTGAACTTGAACTCCTTCAGAAAGGGATTTAGCGATTTTAGGCTCAGAATGGGCCTGACCGAACCATCCAGTTTCGGTACCACGAAAAGGTTCGAATAGTAACCTTTGTTTTGCAGATGAGAAGAGACTGGTACAATAACCTGTGCCTTCACCATCTTCTGGACGGCTGCCTGCAGGACAGCCCTGTCTGCCAGCGAAGCTGGCAAGCCTGATTTGAAGAATCGGTGAGGAGGGAGATCTTGAAATTCCAGCCTGTACCCCTGGGACACGATATCTTGCACCCAGGGATCCAGGCCGGACGACACCCAGACGTGACAGAAAAGCCTGAGTCTCGCTCCCGCCGGCCCCACCTCCGGGGCGTGCAGTCCACCATCATGTGGAGGACTTTGGCGTACCCGAAGCAGGTCTCTGTTCCTGGGAACCCGCCGCAGCCAGTTTCTGGAATTTGGTCCATCCTCCCCTAAAGAAGGTGTTGGACGGTCTGGCCTTTCGTGGCTTCGCAGCCCGAAAGGGCTGTGATGCAGTTGAAGAAAAGGGTTTCTTCATAGCAGGTGCAACTGAGGGAAGAAAAGGTGACTTACCCGCCGTAGCCATGGAAATCCACGCATCTAACGCTTCCCCAAAGAGAGCCTGACCTGTGTAGGGTAGGGTCTCCACACTTCTCCTGGATCCGCGTCGGCAGACCACTGTCACAGCCACAGTCCTCAACGAGCTGAGACAGACATGGAAGAAATTCCTGCAGCCATGGAACCCAGGTCTTTCATGGATTCTACCAGAAATCCTGCCGAATCCTGAATGTTACGCAAAAACAATTCAACATCAGATTTATCCATAGTATCCAAATCTTCAAGTAACGTGCCTGACCACTTTACTATAGCTTTGGCAATCCAAGCACTGGCAAATAGTGGGGCGCAGTATTGCCCCTGAAGCCGTGTACATGGATTTGAGCGTATTATCTATTTTACGATCAGCCGACTCTTTCAAGGCGGTGGATCCTGGAACAGGTAAAACCACCTTTTTTGAGAGTCTGGATACAGAGGCGTCAACAATAGGCTGGTTTTCCCATTTTTTTCTATCCTCCACAGGGAAAGGAAACGCCACCAGGACCCTTTTAGGGATCTGGATTTTTTTTCTCAGGGTTTTCCCATGCTTTTTAAAAAAATAGCATTTAATTCTTTTGACGCAGGGAAGGTTAGCGAGGCTTTCTTATTTTCAGTAAAGTAAACAACCTGCACAGGTATTGTATCAGTAATATTAAACACATCCCTAATGGCCTCTATCATCAACTGCACCCCTTTTGCAAGAGATGCTGCCCCCCTCAACACGTCCCCATCACCGTCCTCAGTGTCAGAATCGGTATCCGTGTCATCTTGCATAATCTTTGCAAGAGCACGTTTTGGGGTATATACAGCGGGGAGCCCTGATGTACCAGAACTGGGCCATACTGCCATAGAGTTCTGTAAAACCTGAGTTGCAGATTCATTCTGTGCAACCCTAGTAGAAATCTGAGAAATCATAGATTTGATAGAGGATAACCACTCTGGTTCCCTTGCTGGTATCTGTGCTACAACAGTGCAATCCTGATTACATGGAATGAGATCACCCTGAGAGGACATATCCTCTGCAGCATATGACACAGAGTCCCTGGACATAGCTTAATGGAGACCACAGACACTACACACACACACACACACACACACACACGAGGGCAGACAGAGTTTCATCCCCAAGAATGGCAAGAGAGACACAGAGATTGGAGCCAACCCACACACCGCTCTTTTTAGGTAAAGGGAGACCCCTACTAGCGCTGACTGTGCACCTTAATAGGTTACACAGCCTGTTTACAGCCTCCCCCTCCCTTCTACAACCCCCTGGTACCGTGAGAGATAGCTGGAGTTGTTCTGGAGGGACTTGCTCTTCATTGACAGCGTTGTGCAGGCAGGAAAATGGCGCTGAACGCTGCTGGGTCCGCTCTGAGGAGAAGTTCTGCCCCCAAAATGGTGCTGTCTTCCCGCTCTTCATAGGATTATGCTGGCAGAGATCCCGGGACCCCGACAGGCTATGTGACCAGTGTAGAGTGTAGGCGCTGGCTCAGGGCGCCCTTCACAGCGCCGCACTATGTACCGCTGAGCCCCGGAGCGCAGTTAGTACTGCGCTCCATACCCTGTTGCCGCCATCTTCACACCGGCCCCCCGCTTGCTAGGGGGGTCGGTGACTCACTCGCCACCAATCTTCTGGCTCTGTAAGGGGGTGGTGGCATGCTGCTGGGGTGAGCGATCCCCTGTGGCGGAGAACGATCAGCACCCTCAGGAGCTCAGTGTCCTGTCAGCAGAGATAGTGGCTCAGATCCCGCAGGGCGGACACTACACCCCCCCCCTCCTTAGTCCCACGAAGCAGCCTCCCTGTAAAATAATAAACTCTAGAAAAAACTTTTACTAAAGAAGCTCTGTAGAGCTCCCCTAGCTGTGACCGGCTCCTCTGGGCACATTTTCTTAACTGAGTCTGGTAGGAGGGGCATATAGGGAGGAGCCAGCCAACACTCTTAAACTCTTAAAGTGCCAGTGGCTCCTGGTGGACCCGTCTATTCTCCATGATACTAATGTGGACCCCAGCATCCTATAGGACGTAAGAGAAATCTGTTTGTGTTCCATCTCTAGATAGATGTTAACCTTAATTAGCTGTAGTTTGCTATATCAGGAGCTGGAAAAAGAAAAATGTAAGCGCACACTCTAGGCACTAAGAATACTCATAGTCAAAATAATTGTGATAAACTCTTACAATTAACATGGAATATAAGTGAAGTTCTTAGTATATTTTTGGCCAAAAATGTGGGCTTATCCACTTCATCAGATGGGTCACTGACATCTATAATACTAACTCACTGACATCTATAATACTAACACATTATATCAATTTATCCAGGTCTTACCTATCATCAGTGACCATTCTAACATGTAGACCACAACAGAGGCGGAACTACCGCCAGTGCAACCAGTGCGTTGCACTGGGGCCCGCCTCTGTCCAGGGGCCCAAAGCATGTAATGAGTCAAACTGACTCATTAAATGCCGCTGTGGGCAACCGCTGCCCGCAGCGCACAGCCGCCCGGAGAGGAGAGGAGCAGCGGTACGGGGGAAGGAGGAGGAGGGAGGTGGAGGAGGGAGCCGCAGCAGCGCTTTGTTACTGGTGGAGGCGCTGCTGCTGCCCCTCTGCTTCACTATAGGCTGTCTTCCGAGAACAGCCTATAGTGAAGCAGAGGGGCAGCAGCAGCAGTGCCTCCACCAATAACACAGCGCTGCTGCGGCTCCCTCCTCCACCTCCCTCCTCCTCCTCTACTGCCCGGGAATCGTCAAGCTGCACCGAGGAGCCTGAGCCAGCGGAGAGGGTAAGTATAATTCTTCTTTCTTTCTTTCTTTCTTTCTTTCTTTCTTTCTTTCTTTCTTTCTTTCTGTCTCTCTTTCTTTCTTTCTTTCTTTCTTTCTTGGGACTGCCTGCCGCTATGTGTAAAAATGGGGAATCTGCCTGCCGCTATGTGTAAAAATGGGGAATCTGCCTGCCGCAATGTGTAAAAATGGGGAATCTGCCTGCCGCTATGTGTAAAAATTGGGAATCTGCCTGCCGCAATGTGTAAAAATGGGGAATCTGCCTGTCGAAATGTGTAAAAATTGTGAATCTGCCTGCCGCAATGTGTAAAAATGGGGAATCTGCCTGTCGAAATGTGTAAAAATGGGGAATCTGCCTGCCGCTATGTGTAAAAATGGGGAATCTGCCTGCCGCAATGTGTAAAAAGGGGGAATCTGCCTGCCGCTATGTGTATAAAGGGGGATCTGCCTGCCGTAATGTGTAAAAGGGGGACGCTGTCTGCCGTAATGTGTAACAAGGGCACGCTGTCTGCCGTAATGTGTAAAAAGGGGACGCTGTTTGCCGTTATGTGTAAAAAGTGTACGCTGTCTGCCGTAATGTGTAAAAAGGGGACGCTGTCTGCCGTAATGTGTAAAAAGGGGGACGCTGTCTGCCGTTATGTGTAAAAAGTGTACGCTGTCTGCCGCTATGTTTAACAAGGGCACTCTGTCTGCCGTTATGTGTAAAAAGGGGACGCTGTCTGCCGCTATGTTTAACAAGGGCACTCTGTCTGCCGTTATGTGTAAAAAGGGGACGCTGTCTGCCGTTATGTGTAACAAGGGCACGCTGTCTGCCGTTATGTGTAAAAAGGGGACGCTGTCTGCCGTTATGTGTAAAAAGTGCACGCTGTTTGCCGTTATGTGTAAAAAGTGCACGCTGTCTGCCGTAATGTGTAAAAAGGGGGACGCTGTCTGCCGTAATGTGTAAAAAGGGGACGCTGTCTGCCGTAATGTGTAAAAAGAGGAATCTGTCCGCCGTAATGTGTAAAAGGGTCTCTACCTGGTGTAGTGGTGCTACTGTGCAGCGGAATTTGAATAATGGAGACTACTGTGCACCGTTTTATGAATTGGTATTATTTTGTGGCCACACCCCTTCCCCACGAAGCCACGCCACTATGTATTTTTGAGCACGCTTACGGAGCGCACTGCCCCTGTTTTGCATGCAGGGGTGGGGCTCCGATGCCGTTTTTTGCACACAGTGCTAAAATGTCTAATTACGGCACTGTTGCTAGGTATCCATTTCTCTGGCCCTGAGCAGGTCCCCCTCACCAGATCCTTTCCAGGGGTGAGGGGGTGGTCTTGGATGGGATGGGGGGGGGCAAAGCATTTTGCCGCACCTGGGCCCACCGCTCGCAAGTTCCGCCACTGGACCACAATATACAGTAGTTAGTTGATATAATGTGTTTGTATTAGGGATGATAGGGACCCATGGATAAAGTTCACCTTGACGCAGTGGATGGGACCACATTTTTGGCTAAACATGCTAAGAACGTCACTTATAGTCCATGTTAATTGTATTGTTTTTCAAAATTATTTTGACTATATGTAACATAAAAACATAGAATGTGACGGCAGATAAGAACCACTTGGCCCATCTAGTCTGCCCCTTTTTTATCATGTTTGTACCTCAAACCTTATTTGATCCTTATATCTTTTGTAATGATATCATTAGGTCTATCCCATTCATGTTTACATTGCTCTACTGTTTTAGCTTCTACCACCTCTGATGGGAGGCTATTCCACTTGTCCACTACCCTTTCTGTAAAGTAATTTTTCCTCAAATTTCCCCTGAACCTCCCCCCCCCCCCACCCCCACCCTCCAGTCTCAGTGTATGTCCTCGTGTCCTAATACCTCTCTTCCTTTGAAGAATGTTTCCCTCCTGGACTTTAAGACCTTTGGTATATGTGACAGTCTCTATCATGTCCGCCCTTTCCCTTCTCTGCCCCACACTATACATATTGAGATTTCTTAGTCTTTCTGGGTATGTAGTGTGATGTAGGCCATGCACCATTTTAGTTGACCTTCTTTGTACAATTTCTAATGTATTTATATCCTACTGGAGATATGGCCTCCAGAACTGGACACAGTATTCTAGATGAGGCCGTACCAATGACCTATACAGTTGCATTATTACTTCTTTCTTTCTGCTGCCGATTCCTCTCCCAATGCAGCCAAGCATCTGACTAGCCTTCCTCATTGCTTTTTTACATTGCTTACCTGCCTTTATTTCACCTGAAATAGTGACTCCTAGATCCCTTTCCTCCTCAGTAATTCCCAGTATAGCGCCATTAATACTATATTTATCCTTTATGTCACCTGAAATAGTGACTCCTAGATCCCTTTCCTCCGCAGTAGTTCCCAGTATAGTGCCATTAATACTATATTTATCCTTTATGTCACATGAAATAGTGACTCCTAGGTCCCTATCCTCCGCAGTAGTTCCCAGTATAGCGCCATTAATACTATATTTATCCTTTATGTCACCTGAAATAGTGACTCCTAGATCCCTTTCCTCCTCAGTAGTTCCCAGTATAGCGCCATTAATACTATATTTATCCTTTATGTCTTCTGAAATAGTGACTCCTAGGTCCCTTTCCTCCGCAGTAGTTCCCAGTATAGCGCCATTAATACTATATTTATCCTTTATGTCACCTGAAATAGTGACTCCTAGATCCCTTTCTTCCTCAGTAGTTTCCAGTATAGTGCCATTAATACTGTATTTAGCTTTAGGATTTTTGAGACCCAAGTGCATGATTTTGCATTTTTTGGCATTAAACTGTAATTGCCAGACTCTTGACCATTCCTCTAGTCTACCTAGATCCTCAATCATTTGTTTTACCCCACCTGGTGTGTCTACCCTGCTGCATACCTTTGTGTCATCTGCAAAAAGGCATACTTTCCCTTTAATGCCATTTGCAATGTCACCATTAAAGATATTACTCTTCGATGTTCCGCTATTTGCGTATGGTCATGCGATGCATTCGCAATTTCTGCAATGGGCGTTTTTTTCTCTATTTCTGTGCGTCACCTATTGTTTTTTTAGCAAGTTTTTCGATCCAACTTGAATGAGGTCCATAGTCCATAACAGTCCCAGCAATTACTGTTCATTCATACAACGGTCTCCCTTCTTTATCGCAGCCACTAAATGAAAACTCCTGTATGGTTATCACCTGCTATTAGCTTTATTGGCCTATGTTGAATAGCCAAATTTCTCTTACGTCCTAGAGGATACTGGGGTCCACATTAGTACCATGGGGTATAGACGGGTCCAATAGGATCCTTGGGCACTTTAAGAAAATCAATAGTGTGCGCTGGCTCCTCCCTCTATGCCCTTCCTACCAGGCTCAGTTTAGAAAATGTGCCCGGAGGAGCCGGTCACTCTTAGGGAAGCTCCTGAAGAGTTTTCTGCATTTATTTTGTGTTTGTCATTTTACAGGCACTGCTGGGTGGCACCAGACTGCCTGCTTCGTGGGACTTAGGGGGGAGAACGGCGCAAATTCCTGAAGACTTAATGGTCCCATTTCTCCGCTGACAGGACACTGAGTTCCTGAGGGAGTCATTCCTAAGCCCCACCACAGCGAGCGTACCCTCCTGCAGCACGCCGCCACCCCTAACAAAGCCAGAAGAAAGAAGAGTGGTGACTAGAATGCTGGCGTCCTTATTAGCGGGTCGCCGGCGGGAATGGCGGCACAAGGGTAGGAGTGCAGTGCTGACATGCAGGCTGCGCTCCGGGAGGCTCAGGAAGACACGCGGATGAGTGTGTCCCGCTGTGAGGGGCGCGCTGAGCCACCAGTGATACCCACACTTGCTTAAAGGGGGTTATAAAAAAAGAACAGGAAGCTGTGCTCCATTACGAGGACGGGGCTTCACTATGATCGAATCCAGCAGCTCACCAGCACCATTTTCCCTCTGCAGCTTACACTGACAAGGCATCACAGGGAAGCACAGCTCCTTCACAAAGAGTCCACGTCTCCTCAGCGGTACCAGGGGTCTTAGAAGGGGGGAGGGGGAAGTGGTGTAGAACACTAAGCCCTCTTAAGAGCTGTTACACACACGCCGGCTCCCGCCGCCTGGCAAAATCCCGGACGGCTTTTTGACGCTGCCGTGCTGCTGAGACACATGGGGGTATATTTACTAAGCTCCCGATTTTGACCGATTTGGTGTTTTTTCATCAAAGTGTCATCTCGGGAATGTACTAAACTCAAATCTCGGCAGTGATGAGGGCATTCGTAGTTTTTTGGAAGTCAAAGAAAAAAAATACGAATGAATACACCATCGGTCAAATACGCCTGTTATTTCATACAACTCGGTAATTTACTAAAAATTCTATTTCACAAACACTGCCGGCAATAGCCAAACACTGCCGTGAAAAAATACAATTCGTAAAAAAAAGCAGTTTTAAAACAGACCTGCTTTTTTTTTACCGTGTTCTGATAGTCATGCACGGATCCGTGAGATCCGTGCATGTTTATCAGTGGGAATGGGTGGGAAAGTGTTAAAAATCTTTAAAAAAATTGCGTGGGGTCCCCCCTCCTAAGCAAAACCAGCCTCGGGCTCTTTTAGCCTTTCCTGGTTGAAAAAATATGGGGAAAAAATTAACAGGGGTTCCCCCATATTTGATCAACCAGCACCGGCTCTGCGCCTGGTCCTGGTGCCAAAAATACGGGGGACAAAAAGCGTAGGGGTCCCCCGTATTTTTTGTACCAGCACCGGGCTCCACTAGTCAGAGAGATAATGCCACAGCCGGGGGACACTTTTATATAGGGCCCTGGCATTAAATCACTAACTAGTCACCCCTGGCCGGGGTACCCTGGAGGAGTGGGGACCCCTTAAATCAAGGGGTCCCCGCCTCCAGCCACCCAAGGGCCAGGGGTGAAGCCCGAGGCTGTCGTCCCCCATCCAAGGGCAGCGGATGGGGGGCTGATAGCCAAGTGTAAAAAAAATAATATTGTTTTTTGTAGCAGTACTACAAGTCCCAGCAAGCCTCCCCCGCAAGCTGGTACTTGGAAAACCACAAGTACCAGCATGCGGTGGAAAAACGGGCCCGCTGGTACCTGTAGTACTACTACAAAAAAAATACCCCAAAAAACACAGAACACACACCGTGATAGTAAAACTTTATTACATACATGCACACCTACATACATACATACTTACCTATGTTCACACAAGGCTCGGTCCTCTTCTCCATGTAGAATCCACGGGGTACCTGTGAATAAAATTATACTCACACAATCCAGTGTAGATCGGTCCTCTTCTACTTGTAATCCACGTACTTGGCAAAAAAACAAACCGAAAAACCCGAACCACGCACTGAAAGGGGTCCCATGTTTACACATGGGACCCCTTTCCCCGACTGCCGGGACCCCCGTGACTCCTGTCAAACAGGATCCCTTCAGCCAATCAGGGAGCACCACGTCGTGGCACTCTCCTGATTGGCTGTGCGCTCTTGAGCTGTCAGTCAGGCTGCGCACGGCAGAGATACAATGTAGCGCATAGGCGCTACATTGTATCCTATGGTGGGAACTTTGCGGTCAGCGGTTACTCGCGGTCAACCGCTGACCGCAAAGTTCCCACCATTGGATACAATGGAGCGCCTATGCGCTACATTGTATCTTCAGTGTGCAGCCTCACTGACAGTACAGGAGCGCAGAGCCAATCAGGAGAGTGCCACGACGTGGCGCTCCCTGATTGGCAGAAGGGACCCTCTTTGACAGGAGTCAGGGGGGGTCCTGGCAGTCGGAAAAAAGGGGTCCCATGTGTAAACATGGGACCCCTTTCAGTGCGTGGTTCGGGTTTTTCGGTTTGTTTTTTTGCCAAGTACGTGGATTACAAGTAGAAGAGGACAGATCTACACTGGATTGTGTGAGTATAATTTTATTCACAGGTACCCCGTGGATTCTACATGGAGAAGTGGACCGACCCTCGTGTGAACATAGGTAAGTATGTGTGTATGTAGGTGTGCATGTATGTAATAAAGTTTTACTGTCACGGTGTGTGTGTCCTGTTTTTTTTGGGGTATTTTTTTTGTAGTAGTACTACAGGTACCAGCGGGCCCGTTTGTCCACTGCATGCTGGTACTTGTGGTTCTCTAAGCACCAGGTTGCGGGGGAGGCTTGCTGGGACTTGTAGTACTGCTACAAAAAACAATATTCTTTTTTTTACACTTGGCTATCAGCCCCCCATCCGCCGCCCTTGGATGGGGGGGGGACAGCCTCGAGCTTCACCCCTGGCCCTTGGGTGGCTGGAGGGGGGGGGGGGACCCTTTGATTTAAGGGGTCCCCACTCCTCCAGGGTACCCCGGCCTGGGGTGACTAGTTAGTGATTTAATGCCAGGGCCGCAGGGACCTATATAAAAGTGTCCCCCGGCTGTGGCATTATCTCTCTGACTAGTGGAGCCCGGTGCTGGTACAAAAAATACGGGGGACCCCTACGCTTTTTGTCCCCCGTATTTTTTGCACCAGGATCAGGCGCAGAGCCCAGTGCTGGTTGATCAAATATGGGGGAACCCCTGTCATTTTTCCCCCATTATTTTTTCAACCAGGACCGGCTCAAAGAGCCCGAGGCTGGTTTTGCTTAGGAGGGGGGACCCCACGAAATTTTTTTCAGATTTTAAAACACTTTAAACACCTTTTTAAGGTACACAATGAAGCCCTGCACGGATCTCACAGATCCGGCCGAGATTCATTGTATTAATGTCGGCAGTGTTTGACTATTCACTCCCGTAAAACACTGCCTGAAAATACGAATGACATCGACATCGGAAAACTCAAAAATTCAGAATACGACAGCATAGTAAATTAGTCGGAAAAAAAATCAAAAAGTTGCAATTTCACATATTCAGTGTCATTCGTGTTTGAACTTTAACCTCATTCAGTAAATTACGAATTTTAGTAAATATACCCCATGCAGCGCAATGTGTCCATTCACACGGCACGGCTGCCGTGTTGCAGCCGGGAATAACCACTGACTAGGCCAGCTGCCGGGCCGTGTCCGTGCCGTCTGTACAAGGCAGTGTAGAAGCAGTTTCTATGAGTCCTTCCACACACAACGTTTTTTTGGCCGGAAACTGTAAGCTTCTCCCCGCCCATAAATCAGATTCTTGGTGTCTGATTGAGAGCTACAGTACTCCCCGCCCCCATTTCTTCACAACAGTGCAGGTGTGCTTTGGTCAAAATGGCAGAGCTTGATATAGATACTGAGAGACTCATATCACTGGTAGAACTCAGACCCATTTTGTGGGATAAAACCTTTGAGATCTATAAAGGCAGAAATGCCACCCGAAAGGCTTGGCAAAAGCTTTGCAGTGATTTGAAAGCTGATTTCAATGAGCTTGCAGAGGACGATAAAGAGCTATTTGGTTAGTATTTGTTTTATTGTTTAGATTTATAATACAGTTGTGTTTTATATATATATATATATATATATATATGTGTGTGTGTGTGTGTGTGTGTGTATGTATGTATATATATTTGTGTGTTTGTCACACATATAAATCACTTTGCAGGGATCATGGTTGTTTCTGCTAGTCCTCCACATACTTTTTTTTGTGTAGTTTTCTTCGTCAAGTGACCGTGCACCATATCGCCTCGCTTTGCTCACCATGCTTTGGGCAAGGTGCCTCACACCACGTCCGCAGCGTGCGCCACAGGTTACTATTCCCAACCATAGTCCACGTGGATCATAAACTATGTCACAGTTCCAACACTGACTAAAAATGTGTTCCCCTCGTGTCTCTGCTCATAGTAAATAAGTCCATAATGTACACCATAACATACTGTATATGTATGATATATATATATATATATATATATATATTCTTTAGTTTAAAAAACAAACATATATATATATATATATATATATATATATACGCACATATACATAAAACGGGCTCAGTATGAGATTACTTCAATAATAATCCCAGCAAAAAATTAACGACAGTCAAAATCCCTTTAACTTCAAAAATCCGGCAAGGTCACAATACCGACATTTAAAATACAGACAAGTTAAAAATTCAATCATTTTAAATGTCGACACATCTACAAGTAGAAAAGAGTTTTTCATTGTATTGTGGTGTGTATGTCGACATAGGTCACGTTGCCTCGAATTGATCGGAACACTGTTATAATCCCACTCCATGTCCACTGGGATGGGAAAGTATGAACAAGTTGGTTTCAGTGAAAACCCCCCAAAAAAGTAATGTTGACCTTTTGAGCTGTCGACCTAGAACATGTCGACCTAGAGAGCTTGTCGACCTAGTTACTGTCAACCAATAGTGGTCGGCCTAGACACTGTCGACCTAAGTGTGGTCACCCCTCCAGACCGCACCCGTAAATTTATATCTTCCAAAAGAACATGAAATTACTCATGGTATATGGCCTGAAACCAATCATGGTGTCAAACATGTCGACACATGTCAATCTCAGATCTAGAAAATGCATACATGATCACTAACAGCATGTCAATGCAGCATTTCTGGACCATGGTGGGGCTTTTCTTCAGGGCATCCAGGTGCCTAATAGGAGAGACAGTCTAGTGATGATTTATGCATTTTTCTATGTATGCGATTGACATGTGCCGACATGTCTAACAACATGATTGGATGACAGTATCTAAATACACTTGTTTGGATTGAATTTATTGACGTGTCGGAGTGGCAGCATAATCCCCGCTACTATGAATGGCACCAGAGAACATTGAATGATTACTTGTGAGTGCAGGGGGACATTGTGTCGCATTTCCAAAGAAACCAAAAATATATTTATATAGATAGATATATATATAGATATATATAGATATATATATATATATACACATACATGACGAGTCAAAAGTTTGGCCTAATGAATGAGAAAGTGTGTTCAAACTTTTCACTGGTACTGTATATCTATCTGTGTATATATATATATATATATTGTCAAAGTCAAAAATATTACATAGAGAGAACATACAAACCACACACACATTTAAGTCGATATACTTGCAAATATGCGCAGCGAGCACAGCAATATATGGAAACACACGCATTTGCTCGGACATGGCACGGAGATGGATTCGGCGCTTGTTTCATACAGTACATGGTTATAATAATGTCAAGCACCAGACATCATGGAGATTTAGAATTGGCTGATGAATTGATGTCATGAATATGTATTATCTGAACAGAACCAGATGCGCCCATCATGTTTGGTATTGAAGCAAGCAGAATGATGTGTGGGTTAGTTTGATGCTGGTTGTGAAGTTGTGGGACATTGCAGCGGATAGATATGATTATATGTATAAAAGCTGAGATCACTTTGTTGAGAACAATGGATGATCAAGCCAACCTTTTACTAAGATTTTCAGGGCTGAACCTGATTAACATATACAAAGGAGAGAGAGAGACCCCTCCCCTAGGAACAGACACACAGGAGGATAGTTCCTGTCTGGGGGGGTTGGGGGTCAGTTTTTGCAGGTGGCCTCAGAGAACAGATGTAATGAAGCTACACTCAGAACAAAGCTCCCAGAAGCATGGCTGGATCATCACCAGGCACCAAAGGCTAAGTATTGAATTCACATGGCTAGATAAGGAAATATAGACAGATTGCTTTCTGGTTTAAATAGGATATTGTAACTTGGTTGTGTGATTGTTGGGTGTTTGAGTGATAGATCTGGGAATCTGTGATGGTAGCTGGGACATTAGACAACCTGTAGCATAGTATTTGTGGTATTTGTTTGCCTATGGTGATTTAAAATAGATTGTGCTGGTTAGTTATAATATATCTTGTTAATCATAAATACCACCATGCAGTTACGTTTGAACATGTGCTGGTAGCAATGGCAGGCTGAGATGTGTGGTTACATTGTGATCTGGTCTTGTGATGAATATGCTCTGGTTATTGAGATACTGAAGTTGTTTGGAATGTGAAAGTGAATAAGATGGTTCTAGGAAGTTGGATTGAAATTGTGAAAGGTGATTTAGATGGTTTGGAATTGTAAAATCAGAACATATGCATTGTTCTGAGGCTTGGACAGTTTGGAATAAAATGGAGTCTTGTGTCTTCTGCTATGTGATTGTGGGGTAGCAGAGAGTGCCATGTGTTTGGACCTGCAAATCTAAAATGGCTGCTGCCGGGTATTTTCCCCTCCCCCTTTCAACCATGTGGTGCAGTCTTTGGAATCATGGGAGCTTTAATAAAATGGAGTCTAGCTTCTGTCCCATGCGGTATTGTAGGGTTAGGGACTGCCAGTATGGGTAAGGTCAAGTATTTTCTCCACAAAGATTCTCAGCATTGAATAACTGCGCAGCGATTGTTCCTCACATGTGTAAGCTTCGCTGCAACCATATTGATCTTCTTGTTATTGTGAGCCAATCTCTCTCTTCTCCTCTTTCTCTCTTATTTTCTCTTAAATAGTAATTGTATTATATTTCCTGTGTAGTTATCTGGTTAGGTAGTCTATGTTATATTGTAGTGTATGATTTGTATTTGTATTAATTCTTTTGCAAGTATATCATTCATAATATATATATCAGGCGTTGGACCCTGAGCACGGTATCTGTGTATTTCTTATAGTGTTAAGTATTCTCAGAGCGTCGGTGACGCTAGAACAGCTTTAAAGGTAATAAGGTTATACTGTGTTGCATTTACACTCTACCACTACACAGAGGTTTACAGTATAAGTACATTCCTTAAGGTATAGTTAAGGGAGTACCCTTGCGGTACTTTTTGCGCCAATTGCGTACTGTGTTCTTTAACCTTTAACGTGTTTTTAATAAGATAAATATTTAGCTTTGTTAGATGGGGGCTCTGGTCCGGGATATCACGATCTTAATGATGCACTGTACATTACAAACGCGGCTGTAATTGACCGGCTAATGATGGACATCTCGCAAAATGCCGAAAGAAAAAAAAAAAAAACATCCACGTTAATGTATTGTGGTATCAGTAAGACGCTGATAGGAAATTTTAAGGGACAAGGCATTTCTCATAATATTTAAGATGCTAAAATGTATTTTTATTGTCGCAAAACCAGGTTCAAATGGATCATATCGTGTTTGATTAAGATTAGATTGTTTATCTGTTTAAGTAGGTTTAAAAGTACATTTAAAAGTTACTTTGGGAGCTAGCATGGTGATTTTCTTTATGGCAGGAGAGGCCGCATGGTCTGTCCACCATTTTGTGTGACCCTCATGGAGGTGGAAGGGGGAGGAGCAGCGGCCATTTTGGGAAGGTCAAATTTTTTTATTTTTTTTGAACGGCTGATTTTCAGTTGACTCAGGAAATAATCAGCCATCCATTGTCAAAAAGAAATCATCATTTAATGAGTTTTTTAATGCATTTATTTAATCTATATCATAGTCAATCATAAGTAATAGTGATTGGTACTTATATGTAAAATCTATATGCGTGTGCTTACATCAATGTATGTTATTAGATTAAATTTAGAATTGCATTTTCATCTGTGTACTTTCACATATCTCACCTTCCTGTTTGCCATTTGAATTGATAAACGTGCTAAGAGAGATTTGTCGCTATTTAAATAGTTAAAGTGTAAAAGTAATACATTAAGGGGTAAATTGTAAGACACACGCACAGCTTTACCTGAGATACAAGGAAAGACCTGTGTGGTGCTTGGTAGATGATTACAGTTAAAGATCATCTACATTGATAAACGTGCTAATTGTATTTTTGTGGCCAGCGTACACGTGTCTCTAACAAAAGACTGAGACTCGCGAACGCAACACAAAGGCCGACGCACGCAGCGTATATTACGCAACGGAGCGTACGGGTACGCCCACGTAACTCAAATCACAAGTGTTAATTTTTTTCAACGCGATAAATAGCGCAACGCGGTAAATAACGCAAGGCGATAAATCGCGCAAATCTATTCTAACATTCGAAATTTAAATTAACAGATCCTTCTCCTAATTGGTAACACATCTGGTCTAAAGAGAAATTTCTGCGCAGAAATAGAAATAGAAACAAAAGTGTATATGTGGTGAGTGAGTGTTTGTTTTTACAATTTTTGAGGTTGAACCACAAGAAAAGTCGAGTTCTCGTGAGGTACATGCGTGTAAGTGACGTACATGGTGGCTAGGGAGGCATCCCTGGTTAAAACATACAATTTGAGCATTAGAGTGTAGCAGACCAGGAGGTCATACTGTAACAGACCAGGAGGTCATAGCAGACCAGCAGGTTTAGGTACAGCAGACAAGGAAGTCCGCTATACAGTCCACAGGCACAACACCAAGAAAGGGTTGGTGCAACACCCATATAGGCCATACAAGCTCTGGCTGAAGGAATTCGCAGCCGTAATTTTCGATTCCACTGGTCGCTCCGTACATAAGATTAGTTGCTTATGTGCTGAACTATTGGACCGCACGTAATTGTGTACATTAGTAAACCTGACCGGTACTATTTGTGTACGAAGGTCACAAACGCTATTTGTACATTCTAACGTGATTTGTGTAATTTTTTTTATTTTAAGGGAGGTTCGCTGCTCACTCAGGAACTATCCAACAACCAATAGTTACTGGAAAGAGTAAGTGTTCTTCGGATCACCCTCACAGGTTCCAGTAAATAGAGGTTCAGGTCGCAGGGGCCCTGGGTCGAGTACGCCAGCACCATATCGGTGTGATCAGGTCGTATTGGTCGGCGTGGGCGAGTGAGTGGGGTACTCGGTAAACCGCCACCGTCAGCCTATTTTGAACATTTTGGTTTGCGTAAGGGTTGGCTGAATAAAGCAACACCTTCGAACTATGGGGGCCACTTGTTCAGGTAGGGGGCGATCAACCTCGGTTCGGGTTGATTCAGTGAACCGACCAGTCGGGTCGGCAAGGTATGTAATGTGTGAGAAATACGGAAGTCACACAGAAGCTTTATGTGATGAATGGGAGAGAATGACAGTACATGACGGGGAGAAATTCCCAAGAGTAGGTAGCTTCAGCACAGAAGTGTTAACGAATTTAAGGAGAAGGATATGTCTCATTAAATCAGCAAAGAGACGAATCAAGCATTATGATTGTTTGCAGTTATGGCAACAGGAAAGTGAAATGCAAAGAAATGTAACTTACATACCTAACTTTCATCTTGAGAGGAGAGACATGGCAATGGAGAGGATTATGGTTGCAGAGAAATGGCACAATGTTGTATGATAAAAACGCACTTAGCAACTGTAGTATAGATGATAAGAATAAGTGTAATAAACATAACAATGATAATTGTAATGCTGTTACATGTACAAATGTTATCCTGTGCAAGTCGCACCCCATGTTAAACTTCCCTCAGGATTACCAACAAGAAAGTGAGCCCAGAACGATGTCGGCATCTCTTCCAGCAGCCAGCCTACAAGACATCCAGGTGGACGCGACCAAATTGGTAAAGGCAATAATCAAACCCCTTAACGGAGGGTCAGGTGAGGTCGTGTCCACAGGTACGTACAATGTTTTATATCACGCACAAACAAATGTACCCCATATTGTACGACCAAAACAAGGTGATGTAATTGAGTTTAGTCCTGTCAGGGTGATCACAGTCCCCAATGGGAAGACTGACGATCAGGGAACCATTCCCGTCAAGGACAGTGCAATGCGCCATCCCTGGTCCCGGACAGAATTGAGATCAATCATGTCTGATTACCCAGATCCTAGGAAAGATCTAAGTGTATGATCAAAGATTCACAGAAGGTATATGAACCCCCTAGACAACGACATAATCATGGTATCCAAGGAATCAGGTAGGTACAGGGAAAGCGGTTGATGGTGATGAGCATCCAAGCGTTTGAGGAGGCATCAAATCAACCAAAACCCCAGGCCATTGGCACATGGAGGAACTCAAGGGTTTGTTATCTTTGTAAAGGAGAAGGGCATTATGCCAGCAGCTGTAATAACCCACATAAAGTCAGACCCCCTAGACCCAGAAATGAGCAAAATTAAAACACACACAATTATAATCAGGGACCATATAGGAAGAATTTTGGGCCACACCCATGATATGTGGTCAGGAAAGGTGATCATTAGAACTGATGGTAAGCCTGAGGTAACGGTTAATAAATTGGGAGGTCATTCCCTGAAGACACAGGAATGACCAGGTGAAACGTTGTAAATGTATCTGTGAAATGTTTCTTTTTCTCTCTCCCCATCTCTGACGAATATTGGTAGGATTCAAACATTGCATATATACTTGGTCTTTGCAGAAGTCTACCAAACCCCAGCATGACCTATCCGCATCAATGTATCCTGGCCAGATACAGAAAGTGGAGTATGGTGCTGGGGGGAGGGACTGCGCAAGGAAACCATTAGACATGTAGATATGACAGCCTGATGATCTGACAATGTTTTAAAATGTTTGAAAAATGTTTTTTTTCTCTTTTCCTATTGATGGCTATTGTTGATTTAAGTAATATACACATGCATATAAATTGTTCTCTCTCTTTGTTTTTTTTTGCTGTTGTTGTTTTCTCTCTCTTCTCACTCATGCTTTCATGTTTTAAAGATGGTATGTCACCCATCAGTTAGACAAATGGTAATGCAAGATTTTTGCTCCTTATAGAAAGATCGCTGGTTTGGAGGGAATATTGCATCACCAGAATGTTCGTTTGGAAGACTGAGAGACAGCACCTTTGAGAAGACAGCAGAACAAGAAGAACAACAAGACGAGAGAACTAATTATCGTAACAAGTTTCTCTCCCCCTCAAACTGATTTTCTGTACCCCATTACAAATTTCTTCTTTTCTCCTCCTGTAAGATGGACTTGCCCCGAGAGACTGTGATATGGATTTTCCTGTTGACCATGACGTTGACCCGAGCAGTCTGTTTCGGTGAGAGTACCAGTGAGGTCGAGAAAGGATCCAGAAAGGTTCCAATGACTAAGACGGAGGTGTAAATTTCCAATAGCAACACAAGCAACGAGCAAAGGCGAGTACCGGAAACGATCTAACAGCCATGTTATTTGTAAACATTGTTAGCTGAAAAGAAAACTGTATCTGTAGGCTCTGTAACAATGTAGTTGAGGATGGGTGCATTAAGAAATGCCAATCCAGTTTTAATATCCACATGGACCGGCATCCATTGAGTGACTATCACTCCTTAGTGGGTAGTGTGTTAAATAAGACAGATTGTTGGGTATGCTCTCAAGTACCTTAAGGTCATAGCAAATCAGGGCTAGTACCATTTCCTTTAACGGTAGGGGAGGTACTTGAGCTAAAGGGTGGGAGACCGGTGGACAGGAGGTTTAATATCTCTAGTCCTCCTAGTTTGAAGCTCCACCAATATCATGTGGATAGGTCCCTATTATGTTTTAACATCTCCAATCCCCGAAAGCCGGGAAATTGGGAAGTGTCATGGAGTAATCAAACCATGACCTTTTCGCATAGAGCAGATAGAATGCCTACAGATACAGAGCTTATACGCCACATAGCCAGTAGAGGAAAATCTTTCCGGTATAGGTATACCTTAGGAAATAGGATTACGAGAGTTGGAGAGGTATCACCAGGATACTGTGCACATATCGTACAACCTGATACGTGTACTAAGCAGATGGAAGAATTAGGGTTAGGAGATTTCACATGGAAGGTGTGTAATATGGTTATGTCCTACTCCGTCCCATATGTTCTCCCCGATGATGCATATTTCATATGCGGGAGAAAGGCGTATAAGTGGCTTGCCCCAAACTCTGAAGGATTGTGTTATATTGGAAAAGTACTACCTGAGGTAATGAGTCTAAGGAGTGAGGAAACTGTAATTCCAATGGACTTGATTTATGACCCAACGGTAGAAACAATGATGTGATGAAAATGCGATTTCTACGGTCCGTTTCTTTCACCTGTTTTTCCGTTTTCTCCAAGGTAAAAAGACCCACTTGGACGAGGAGTTTGATGAGCCGATATACAGACAACAGATGGATTAAAGAAGAAGTTTTGACAACCTGATACACAGATTTTTGATGAACTATGCCATGGATCCCCAGTTTCCCTAGAAATTTTAAAATTACGCTAGCCCAACACTTTTGTAAATCTATGGACATTGACAGCTTTTGCTCGCACCTTATGGGCAAAAGCACAAAGAAGACTGCATTCAACAGACACCAAACAAGACCTCAATCGACGAATGTTCATTTACCTGACATAGAATACCACCGCATTTACCGTAATTATGTCTTTTCTTCATTTCTACAACCCTCAGGTAATGACACACATAGTCGATAGGGAATACAGGCACAGATATCAGCAATCACATATCACCCCCATTCATGTATCATCAACTAAAATGTGCTCCCCCATTTTGTTACAACCAAAGCCGAAAAGAGCTCGGTAAAGTTTGACAGCCCATCCACAGACCCGTACCACGGGATAAGAAGGAATTCAAATGTATACTTCGCAATACCTCGAAGCTTGATTTAAAACACGTACGGCACGATGATACATGACCCCCAAGCACGGATTCATACACACATGCTTCTGCTATCTCACTAGGTCATACCCTTTTTCTACCTTCTCCTCTCCTCCCCTACCCAACCATGTAAATGTATTAACCCCTGACATATATTTTTCTCTTTTTGAAATGTTTTAGGAAGTGGCAGTTATTGGTGACTGCCAAAGGGTGGACTGTCAAAGTCAAAAATATTACATAGAGAGAACATACAAACCACACACACATTTAAGTCGATATACTTGCAAATATGCGCAGCGAGCACAGCAATATATGGAAACACACGCATTTGCTCGGACATGGCACGGAGATGGATTCGGCGCTTGTTTCATACAGTACATGGTTATAATAATGTCAAGCACCAGACATCATGGAGATTTAGAATTGGCTGATGAATTGATGTCATGAATATGTATTATCTGAACAGAACCAGATGCGCCCATCATGTTTGGTATTGAAGCAAGCAGAATGATGTGTGGGTTAGTTTGATGCTGGTTGTGAAGTTGTGGGACATTGCAGCGGATAGATATGATTATATGTATAAAAGCTGAGATCACTTTGTTGAGAACAATGGATGATCAAGCCAACCTTTTACTAAGATTTTCAGGGCTGAACCTGATTAACATATACAAAGGAGAGAGAGAGACCCCTCCCCTAGGAACAGACACACAGGAGGATAGTTCCTGTCTGGGGGGGTTGGGGGTCAGTTTTTGCAGGTGGCCTCAGAGAACAGATGTAATGAAGCTACACTCAGAACAAAGCTCCCAGAAGCATGGCTGGATCATCACCAGGCACCAAAGGCTAAGTATTGAATTCACATGGCTAGATAAGGAAATATAGACAGATTGCTTTCTGGTTTAAATAGGATATTGTAACTTGGTTGTGTGATTGTTGGGTGTTTGAGTGATAGATCTGGGAATCTGTGATGGTAGCTGGGACATTAGACAACCTGTAGCATAGCATTTGTGGTATTTGTTTGCCTATGGTGATTTAAAATAGATTGTGCTGGTTAGTTATAATATATCTTGTTAATCATAAATACCACCATGCAGTTACGTTTGAACATGTGCTGGTAGCAATGGCAGGCTGAGATGTGTGGTTACATTGTGATCTGGTCTTGTGATGAATATGCTCTGGTTATTGAGATACTGAAGTTGTTTGGAATGTGAAAGTGAATAAGATGGTTCTAGGAAGTTGGATTGAAATTGTGAAAGGTGATTTAGATGGTTTGGAATTGTAAAATCAGAACATATGCATTGTTCTGAGGCTTGGACAGTTTGGAATAAAATGGAGTCTTGTGTCTTCTGCTATGTGATTGTGGGGTAGCAGAGAGTGCCATGTGTTTGGACCTGCAAATCTAAAATGGCTGCTGCCGGGTATTTTCCCCTCCCCCTTTCAACCATGTGGTGCAGTCTTTGGAATCATGGGAGCTTTAATAAAATGGAGTCTAGCTTCTGTCCCATGCGGTATTGTAGGGTTAGGGACTGCCAGTATGGGTAAGGTCAAGTATTTTCTCCACAAAGATTCTCAGCATTGAATAACTGCGCAGCGATTGTTCCTCACATGTGTAAGCTTCGCTGCAACCATATTGATCTTCTTGTTATTGTGAGCCAATCTCTCTCTCTCTCTCTTCTCCTCTTTCTCTCTTATTTTCTCTTAAATAGTAATTGTATTATATTTCCTGTGTAGTTATCTGGTTAGGTAGTCTATGTTATATTGTAGTGTATGATTTGTATTTGTATTAATTCTTTTGCAAGTATATCATTCATAATATATATATTAGGCGTTGGACCCTGAGCACGGTATCTGTGTATTTCTTATAGTGTTAAGTATTCTCAGAGCGTCGGTGACGCTAGAACAGCTTTAAAGGTAATAAGGTTATACTGTGTTGCATTTACACTCTACCACTACACAGAGGTTTACAGTATAAGTACATTCCTTAAGGTATAGTTAAGGGAGTACCCTTGCGGTACTTTTTGCGCCAATTGCGTACTGTGTTCTTTAACCTTTAACGTGTTTTTAATAAGATAAATATTTAGCTTTGTTAATATTGTAACAGGAGACTTGCCAGAATGTGCTCTGCTACAAAAAATCCACCAACGACCGACTCCAGTCTTGTGCAAAAACAGCAAATAACCTTTATTCAGGTAGCTCAAAAACAAAGATATGCATAAACAAAGATCACTGTCTTGAGTGTAAACTACCAGGGAGGTTAGGCCCTGCCTCACTCCCTCTTACTTAATAAGGAACCCTTCAGGTCCCGGCATCCTGACACTAGTGGCCCAGCCCTCCGGATCCCACTGTCCCTAGCAGGCCTATCACCTGGACACTAATTGCCTTCAGGAGCCCTGACTCATGGGAGAGACTCTGCTTTAAGCCCAGCACCCAGGTGCTGGCTGATGAAGCAGCTGCTTGGGCTAAGAAGCCTATAAGACCTGGTCTGGGCCAAATGGATGGGAACCCGGTCCATCCACACTTCCCACCCACCCCCAGGACCCTGTGTGTAGCTTAAAGGTGGCAAAGTACCTCTCCTGCCACTATATATATATATATATATATATATATATACTACACTAACACACTCCTCCTGCGCTATTTGGTTTCAGAATAGGCAATTAGATTGAATTATCTCTAAGATAGGCTGCCTGGTTCCTTGAAACAGAGGAAAAATGACGCCCAGGGATTTACAAGTACCCTTATACAAAGACTGTTCCTTAACAGGTTTCACAATCAATATTTATACAAGTTTTTGAAACATATAACGGACTGTTCATTTCATAAAAATTTATTAAAACAATTATACAGAAACATGGAGTGTGTCCATCATTATTACATAAACAATACAATGTAATTTCTCCTACAGAGATCCATCAAAGGGATATAGAGGAATGAAGGCAACTTTCTATTGTATCCTTATTCTTCCTCATTAAATATTCGGAGATAACATCAACAAGAAATATGGTAACCCAACGTGTTTCGTCTAGGAACTAGACTTCATCACGGGTGCGTCTAGAAATTATAGAACAACTGTTCAGTAGGTTAAAAAAAATACATAAAAGATACATAAAAAATACAAACAGTCCGAAAAAACAAGGATGGGCAAGACAGGGGAAAAAAGCCAAAACATGGAATGAGCAGTTGATAGTCTTACATGATTAGTCTAAACCTTAAACGATTATTCATAAATGTGGTCCACCGGAAATATTTTTAAACATTAGACATACCTTAGATAATAATGTCTATCCAAGAGAGTAACAAGCCTAGACCTTTGGTCGAATAGGTTCATACGGGGCTTCAAACCATCAATGAGGCGTGAGATAAGAGCATGAATTCAGCCTAATTGAGAATATAACAGGTTCTTAAAGGGATGTTATATCTAGATTTAGTTAAACAATAGAGGTTGAATAATATACCACATACCTCGTGAATCTGGTAACTCAGATTACATAGAGCTCAAAATAGAAGCATTTGTATGAAAAGGGGGAATCAGCAACTTCATGCACACATGGAAGACCTAATGAATTAATTATCGTTAATTAGTGTCTAACCTTATCATAGTAAAAGATATGAATAAGAAAAGGGCCTAATCTCAGAGACCGTTCATTTCATGATTCACTGGTATATAAAACACCTTTATATCAGGGATATAAGGACTAATCTGACCACCGAATTCTTTTATAAAGGGTTACTATTAACCCGTCATATGTCAGATACCGTGACCTTAATTCAAAAATGGGCATATATTACCTCTAGTCTCATTTTTCTGTTGTTTTAGACTAATTAGAAGTGCATGGTTAATCACTTCTATATGGAACACACATGCTGGTGAATCTACACCTTATCAATAAAGTCTCTGTCCCATACTACAATTAGTCTATTATCATTAGGATTCCACAAACACAAAATACAGTGATCATAACGTACCTCGAAGGTCAAATAAGGGTGAAAAATGCAGAAATATATACAGAGTCCTTATGGTATCCTATGGGTATGATACCTAGAGGATTTAATTGAATAGCAGCAGTTAGGACCTATGTTGACTTAGTCCTAATCTGATAACACATGTATACAATCACACTAGTTTAAATCCAAATGACCCAGAGATGTATAAGAACAAAAAATGGGAACTATAAAGAGTCCACTACTTAATTACCAACAGGTGGACAGTTGATGGAAAGAGTACTAAGAGTACAAAATTACACAGCCCAGCATGATGGCTTATATATAAGAGTATATATCAGCAATTTAACAGAGTGTGAATACATATTGGTGTATCGTAAAAAAGAAATCCAGAATCAACTTGAAATAAATAGAGCCTGGTGTAGAATGTCATAACGACAACATACCCTTACCTTCCAAATAGTGATCAGCAGTGAGCCAGTAGTCATGCAATGAAGCATGGGAGATGGGTGCATGCTTATATAGGGGGAGCTTTGATGATCTCACTTCCTTCAGTGATTTTTATTGGTGTTTAAATAACTGTGAATAACTAGTATTATAAAGTAGAAAAAAGGGATCTTTATTAATACCCAATTACATTATTAATATATAAATATTTTACAGCATGTGACAATTACAATAGACCTAAAGTTAAGCCACATAGAGCTTAATTAATTAACTTTCCCATAATGCCCTATTGAGGCTAGTGTCTATATGGGTTAGGTGTGATTCTGAGTGACAGCTCACGGGACCAATAGAGATATAAGTAAAAGTGGAGGCGGGACATATAATTTCCACGCTTGTTCTCTTAATATGAGTCTGAACAGGCCTCCCCCAAAAGGCTACTACCGTTGCCCACAGCAACGATAAACATGCGGCATGTCATCACGCTGACGCCAGAGCTGAGAACCCTATTCTCCGGCGCCGCGGGTTGTTTCTCAAACCGGGATGACAAAGAGGCTGATCAGTCACGTGAACGGAAGACGCTGGGATGGGACGGCTTACGTTCCATCTCCATGGTGACCCTTACGTCACCATTCCTCCATGGGCATTTCTTTCTGTGATACGGTCACATGTTGTATAATGCGGCAACAGTGAATTATAAGTAAATCTAAGTCATACAGACATAAATATATATATATATATATATATATATATATATATACACAGACACTTACTTGTAGTTCGGTACTCATTAAATGCACGCATATTACCCTGGTGTCCTCGTCCAGCATGGCCTAGCCAAGAAAAGAGAACAATTGTAGGAGCGACGGCACTCAGAGGCTTTTTGGAACACAAAGTAATTTATTCACAAAGTAACATGAGGCAGCACGTCAACGTTTTGGTGCACAACGCAACATCTTCAGGATTTATTTAACAAAAGCACGACATATACACTACACGGATGAGTCACATTATTATGACAACTTTCTAAATTTGACAGTGCCAGCACATTGCCCATAAAGTACGGCACATGTCGTACATTGGCTTGGTGGGTATATAAGACATGCCAAAGTCCGTTTGCACACCTATCACTTGTTACTGACATTGTGAATAACCAAACCAAAAACTGGGGAGCAGCACGGGTCATTGATGTGAGAGGTGAATGGCGGCAATGAAGGCGCGGGAGGACTGAGCGAAACACGATGGTGGAGCAGCTCACCGTAAATCTGCTGTGGTGGTTACATTTTTGGAACCCTTTAATGAAAGTACCTACAGTCAGATTTTGGACATTTGCCAGGACACAGCTCCAATGTCTGTTACAAAGTAATTGGCAAATATTTGTCTGACGTTGTTTGCTGTTGTGCCTCCTCGTGCTGTGGGTTCTCGTGGGAAATCTTCCAAGCCTGTTATTGTTGTAGTATCCTCAATCTGAAAACCATCTCTAGCCCGAACAAAATTATGGAGAATGATAAAAGCCTTGACAATGTCAAGTGCAAAATCGGGATTGACATTAGTTGGTCTGTGGAAAATTCTCCACTTGTTAGTTAGAATGCCTAACGAGCATTCCAAATATCTACGGGCTCTACTCAGGCGGTAGTTCAAAATAATTTTTTCTTGCGTCAGGTTTTGGCCACCATAAGTTCGTAGTAGATGCTTATGAAGTGCAAGTGCTCCGTTACCAACAAACACATATGGCACTTTAGGACTTTCAGTTCCTGGTAGACATTTCTCGTCCGGCAGTTGGTGTGTGTTTGTTACAATTGACCTCCACAGACTAGATCTTTTCCAGATAGCAGAGTCGCAGTCTTTACCAAAACCAAGCCATTAAGACTACAGAATAGTAATTGAAGTACATTGAACTGCTACTGGATGGACAAATTAGTATATGTTTGCCATCTAATGCCCCTATGCAATGTGGGAAGTTTGCATTTTTTCTCAAAATCAGCTGCTATCGATTGCCAATGCTCTTTTGTAGGTGTAGGTAGACATTCTGATTGCATGACTGACCAAATCGCTCAGCACACTTCTTAAATTATCTGAACTGCAGTTGAAATTCCGATTCGATAAGTATAATGAAGATCAGTAAAAGTGCACCCACTTGCTAGATATCTGAAAAGAACAAATACAAACTATGAGTAATTGTTCAGTAGGTCTTTCTTAAACATTACAAAATGAAAAACATTTATATTGTTATTGAATCATATTGTTCTAGGTAAAGAAGTGATGAGAAGAAGGAGCAATATCCGAGACTCCTTTTTAAAGTCGTTCAAAAAAATTGAAGAAAGTAAGAGATCTGGAGCTGGGGCAGTGAAGCATAAGAAATATGTGTTTCATGACCAGATGCAATTCTTTAAAAAACTGTATGCGTCTAGGGTTGCTGAAGAAAATTTCCCTCAGGATGTGATGGAAGATGCTGTTAGTGAAAACTCCATTCCTGAAAATGAGGTCGAAAACACAACAGTTACTCCACCACCACCAGCAGCCAGTGCCACACATGGTGGTTTTCGGCCACAAACACGCCGCCGTAAGCCGGATGAAATAGAATTAAAAATGCTAAAGGCTCTGGAACCTGAAAAACCAAATCGACATCTATCGTTCTTTCAGGGGATCATGCCTGCCTTAGAGAAATTAGATGAAGATGAAATCTTACAATTCCAAATAGGGGTTCTACAACTTATTTCTAATATAAATCAGCAAAAATGGAGATCCTTGCAGCCTTCGCCCCTGCCTTATCAGTCTACGCCAATGCACCAAACACTGTCGATGCCTCTACAACAACCTTATGCTCAAAATCCTATTCAACAAACACAACCTCCGCTAACATCTCAATTGTACCCACATTCTGAAATCATGCCTCCAATAAAGAGCCCTCAAAGTTGTCCTTCTCAGACTCTATCCTCAGCACCGTCTACTGGTTCATACACTTCTGTGGACTTTGCATCACTGCATCCATTATAAACAGCAATCTAGGCCGGATTCATCCAAAAATCACACACATGCAATTGAATTCCGACCATTGCCAGTTTCTTATATTTGTTACCTAATGTTTTGGTTATAACTTGAGTGCAAATATTGTTCATACTTAAAATATGTCCATTTTCAATCTGAAATAAAAACATTGTACCTTCAAATGTCTCCGATTTACTTACCTTGGTGCAACTGCTAACATTTGAACAGGTTGAATACAATTTTGCATTTTAGAGTTGTCATGTTGAATATGGTCTCTCAGCCGCGTATGTAATTCGTCAAAAGATGACAAGGACATGCGAAAATAATTTAAGAATTTATTCTCATCTGCTTGTAGGTCTTGAAATAGTGAGTTGAATGTATCCAATTCATCTCTTCTTAAGTTAATTGGCTGAACCCAATAAAGGCGGTTACGCCTCTGGGCTCGGCGGTGACGATATAACAACCACATCGCAATAATGCGTTTGCCATCCATGTGATAATGGTGCTCAGTCACACACACACTGTGAAATGCAGCTGCTGTTGTACATGCCTCCTTCATCCAAATTTATAACCACAACATTAAAACCGGCTGCATGTGAAAGGCACTGCCGGCCGGCAAAAATACGGACAGCTTTTGTCTGGCTTTTTGCGATTCGGTCAAAACCGGGTAGTGTGTAACAGCCCTCAGGGACTTAGTGTGGTGACCCAGCTGAGTTTACTTAGCTAAAAGGGCGCGGTGTGGCTGGCTCCATTTTCTATGTCTCCCTGCGGGCTCTGTGTGGGTTATACTGTGTTTTCGCCTTCTGTGTGTGGGTCTGTGTGTTTCCCTTCACATTACCATGTCCAGGGACTGTGTTTCCTGCACAGCAGAGTATCTGTCCTCTCCCGGAGACTCTCTACCGTGTACCCAGAATAATGCACATTCTCAGGCTAGTGGGTCAGAACCCACATGGTTAGATTCCATTAAGGGGATGATGTCTAATATTTCTACTAAATTATCCCATACTGAGAAAGAGACGCAATACAGTCTATGGAGATTCAGTCCCATACCAGCGTCTCAGACCCCTGCCATTTGCCCACAAAAGTGTACTCTGGCCCAGCTCATGCAGGCTGATACTGATGACGATACATCAGACACAGAGGGGGATGCTGTTCTGTCACAAGGAATACAGGCCTTGATAGAAGCTATTAGAGATGCCCTGCACATTCCGGATAAGGTGGTGAAGGTAGAGGAGGAATCTTATTTTAATGTAAAAAATAAATCCTCAGCTACTTTTCCAGCATCAAAGGAATTGATTGCCCTGTATGAAGAAACTTGTGCAAAACCTGACAAAAAGTTTCAGATCCCTAAAAGGTTAATTACATCCTTTCCCTTTCCTCTGGAGGATAGAAAAAAATGGGAAACCCCGCCTATTGTGGACACATCGGTGTCTAGGTTGTAACGTAATATAGTCTTACCTGTTCCTGGGGCAGCAACCTTAAAGGACACGGCTGACCGCAAGGTCTCAAATCTTTATACACTGCTGCTGTTAGAAAAGGCATTGGTAATCCAGTCGATGGTGCGGGATGTTCTAAAACCAGCCCGGATATCGGTGCATCTATGCATTCGTCTTCTGGGGAAGATGGTAGCCTCTTGCGAGGCTGCAAGACCCTTCCAGCTGAATCTGTTGGACAGATGGTCCGGATAACATCTTCACATGCACCAGAGGATACATCTGTCACCAAAAGCCAGGATTTGTCTTCTGTGGTGGCATCAGACTTCTCACCTGACCGAGGGTCGACGGTTCGGGGTTCAAAATTGGATTCTACTAACCACAGACGCAAGCCTCAGAGGTTGGGGAGCAGTCACCCAAGGGGAACAGTTCAAAGGACGGTGGTCAAGTCAGGAAACCATTCTTTCGATCAACATTCTGGAGCTAAGGGCCATATACAACGCCCTTCTACGGGCATCGCATCTTCTTCAAGATCACGCCATTCAAGTTCAGTCGGACAATGTAACGGCAGTGACGTACATAAAGCGACAGGCGGAATGAAGAGCAGAGCAGCAGTGTCAGAGGTAACAAGGATTCTCCTCTGGGCAGAAAGACACACAGTGGTGCTGTCAGCAATCTTCATTCCAGGAGTAGACAACTGGGAAGCGGACTTCCTCAGCAGACATGACCTCCACCCAGGAGAGTGGGGCCTTCACCAGCAGGTGTTCGAGTCCTTGACACGTCGGTCGGGAACTCCTCAAATAGACATGATGGCCTCTCGTCTCAAGTAGAAGCTCAGGCGGTATTGTTCCAGGTCGAGGGATCCACAAGCAGTGGCGGTGGACGCTCTGGTGACTCCGTGGGTCTACTAGATGATATACGTCTTTCCGCCTCTTCCATTGATCCCAAGAATTCTCAAAAAAACAAAAAGGGAAAAGGTTCAAGCAATTCTCATTGCTCCGGACTGGCTAAGTAGGGCCTGGTACGCGGATCTACTAGAGATGCTCCTAGAGGACCCGTGGCCTCTTCGAGAGGATCTTCTAGAACAGGGGCCGTTCGTTTAACAAGACTTAACACGGCTACGTTTGACGGCATGGAAGTTGAACGTCAAATTCTAGCCCAGAAGGGGATACCGGACAAGGTTATTTCAACCCTGATCCAGGCCAGGAAAGGGGTAACGTCTAAACATTACCACCGTATTTGGAAAAAATATGTCTCATGGTGTGAAAACAGGAAATTTCCTACAGTGGAATTTCAACTGGGATGTTTTCTCCTTTTACTACAGTCAAGTGTGGATGTGGGCCTATGTTTAGGCTCCTTAAAAGTCCAGATTTCGGCCTTATCCATTTTCTTCCAGAAACAATTGGCTTCCCACCCTGAAGTTCAGACGTTCTTGAAGGGGGTTCTGCACATCCAACCGCCCTTTGTGCCTCCCACGGCACCTTGGGATCTCAACATGGTGTTGCAGTTTCTACAGTCAGAATGGTTTGAGCCTTTACAGGAGGTTGACATAAAGTTTCTTACGTGGAAGACCGTTACACTTTTGGCCTTAGCTTCAGCCAAGCGGGTGTCCGAACTGGGGACGTTGTCTCACAAAAGCCCCTATTTGATTTTTCATGAAGATAGGGCTGAACTCAGAACTCATCAGCAATTTCTTCCTAAGGTGGTGTCTGTGTTTCATATCAACCAACCTATTGTGGTTCCGGTGCTTACTGACACCTCTGCTACCTCAAAGTCCTTGGATGTTGTGAGGGCTTTGAAGATCTATGTGAAGTGGACAGCTCGTCACAGAAAGTCTGACTCGTTGTTTATTCCCTATGATCCCAAGAAAATTGGGTGTCCTGCTGCAAAGCAGTCTATTGCTCGCTGGATCAGGCTTACTATCCAGCAGCTTCTTCTATGGCAGGATTGCCGGTTCCTAAAGTACGGCCCACTCTACTAGTTCGGTGGGTTCTTCCTGGGCCGCTGCACGGGGTGTATCAGTTTTATAGCTCTGCCAAGCGGCTACTTGGTCAGGTTCAAACACGTTTTCTAAGTTCTACAAGTTTGGTACTTTGGCCTCTGAAGACCTGCAGTTTGGTCAATCAGTTCTGAAGGAACCTCAGCACTCTCCCACCCAGTTTGGGAGCTTTGGTACATCCACATGGTACTAATGTGGACCCCAGTATCCTCTAGGACATAAGATAAAATAGGATTTTAATTACCTACCGGTAAATCCTTTTCTCGTAGTCCGTAGAGGATACTGGGCGCCCGCCCAGTGCTTCGTGTTTCCTGCTCTGTTACTTCATTAAGTATTATTGTTATTCAGCTGTTGCTGTTCCTGTTCAAGTTGGGTTAGCTTGGCTTTCCTCTTGTTTGTGTGTGCTGGTTCGTATCTCACCACTGTTCTGTTACATCCTTCCTCAGGATATGTCTGTCTCCTTGGGCACAGTTTCTAGAGTCTGGTAGGAGGGGCATAGAGGGAGCAGCCAGTGCACACTATTGATTTCTTCAAGTGCCTAAGGCTCCTAGTGGACCCGTCTATACCCCATGGTACTAATGTGGACCCCAGTATCCTCTACGGACTACGAGAAAAGGATTTACCGGTAGGTAATTAAACTCCTATTTAAAAAAACAACAACAACTTGTGGCACAGGGTTTTTCCTGCAAAGGGGTTTTGGTATTCAATTGCTGGGCTGAAAGTGAGACACAGTGATTTCTATAGAAATCACAGTATCTTTTTTTCTTGGCACCCTGGCTGCACCATCCTTGATAACTAATTAAGCAATTGGAGATTTCCAATTAGCTTAATTAGTCTGTAATTACCTTTTTAAAGCGGGGTCTTCTGCGTCCAGCGTTGGGAGCTGGGTCTTCTGTAGCAGCGGTGTGTGTAAGTGTTTATGAGTGTCTGTAATTGCATGAGGTAGTGAATGTGTGTATGAGTGGGCATGACCCCCCTTTCACCCTTTTCCCGTGTAGCGTATTCACCCCCCAAGCTGGCCACTGGAAGAACTGCATCTCCCAGAAGCCCATGCACTTCTTAGCAGCCCCCTTAGTGTAAAGATGGAGGGAAGATCACCAGTTGCAGGATTTTCAGTGAGAAAGCATTGTCACTGCTCCATCCCTCACAGGGTAACCCGCACATTAGCAGCAAATACAATATTCAATTGACACATTCCCGAGAACTAAAGTAGACGCACGTTTCACTGTAAAACAGCATTCTCAAGGCTGAATCCGATTGTCACAGCTGTGACTATCTTTATTTATTAGTTGGAGCCAGTCATCCTCCATCCTGAGTTCATGTGAGTAATCCTACCAATCGGGATCGTCCATTTCCGTCCTGATGTCACATCACGTGGTATTCAGTATAAACAAGCCTGCCAAGTCACCTGATCCATATCTCCCCAATCACAGTAAAACTGTTCCAGATACCAGGTAATCTTTTGTAGTCACGTTACTTAACCCCGCGTGGTATATGTATATAACTCATCACATGATCAGTTTCTCCACCAGTCATATTAGGGATCTGTTATTACAAGCTTCAACAATTATAAATGATAAACAAATGTGTTATTGTATCCATTATTATCACTATTAATTTTATTATTAAAAAACACAAATTGCCCCCCCCCTGATATAAAAAAATAATAATAAAAAAAATATATATATACACACACACACACACGCCACACACACATTGGGTCCGACAGGAAAAAACTAATACATTGTCCCCAAAGGAAAAAATAAAATACATTGCCCTCCCAGGAAAAAAAAATATAGTTGCCCAGCAGCCCAGAGAAGACTGACCTGGTCTGTCAGTAGCAGACAAACATAGAGGAGTGAGGGCTTCAGCCAGTTCGGGGGCATGTGGCCCTGCAGGAGGTGCTGACTGTGGTCTGATAGGGGCCCTGCAGCGGGGAGTGCCCATGTTGCTGCTGATGGGAGTGATGATGCTACCTTCCACTCAGCCTCCTCGCAACATACCTGCTTGAAAACCAACAGCAGAGCAGGTAAAAACAACTCGGCAGGCGGGTGGTGTACAGTGGGGCAAGTACCTATGCATCTTTGCCAGTTACAGGACTCAGCGGGCCGCTACGCAGAGGCGACTTCAAAGTGGTCTTCACGAAGGGGACTGTACGAAGGTGAAGATCTCCAGGCTGCTGTTGCGGGGCAGCTGGACGGGAAGCCGGGGCTGGTCACAGAGGTGCTATCCTGCATGGGGGTCAGGGAGCGGACGATGGCAACTGCTGGCAGTGGTGATGGGTAGTCTCTTATGGCCCAAGGTACATTGTGGGAGCACGGACCAGTATAGTAGTGATGCTGTTCCATCTGCTCTGCTCTCCGTCCACCATGTGTCACCACTGTGAAATATAATCCCTGTGCAAGGTTTTTGAAGACAATAGGTTGAGAACATCCCCCAAATTCCCCCCAGAGTCTGAAGGCTGCAAGGACCTTGCAGATAGTAGGGGTCTATTTACTAAGCTTTGGAGAGTGGTAACTTACCAGCCAATCAGGTGCTAAATGCCATGTTACAGCTAGCATTTTTTTGCAGTCCAGCGATCAGATAGTCGCCGCATACAGGGGAGTGTATTTTAGCTGTGCAAGTGTGCGGTACATAAAAACTTTGTGCAGTTCACATCAGCCTGTCCAGGGCCGGAATTGATGTCAGACACCTTCCCTACGAACGCTTAGGCACGCCTGCGTTTTTCCAACCACTCCCAGAAAACGGTCAGTTGACACCCACAAACGCCTTTTTCCTGTCAGTCTCCTTGCGATCCGCTGTGCGAATGGATTCTTCGTAAAACCCATCGCACAGCAACGATCTGCTTTGTACCTGTACAACGCGCCTGCGCATTGCGGTGCATACGCATGCGCAGTTCTGACCTGATCACAGAGCTGCAAAAACCACTAGCGAGCAATCAGGTCTGAATTAGGCCCTGTGTTTGGAAAAATGACAGGAGCTGATTGGTTGATACTTTATCTTTCTCCACTATATCTCTCTATAAGGCTTAGTAAATAGACTTCTTAGTCACTAAGTTCTTCTCAAATTGAAGCCAGTTTGGTCCTTGTAGATAATGTGGTAAGGTGACTTTCAGTTATCTAAAACTTTTATAGCCTACATTTAGAAGTGAAATGGGACAACAGGAGGCTGGTAAGGTGGGGGCAGGTGAAAATGGTAAGTGATGTTCGTATGTGAACGAAGAAAGAATTATATGGGGCCAGAACTTTGTCTTCATAAAAGCTCCTAAGGACGTTTAGAATATTTTTTTCTCGCTCTGATGGAATATATCAAACTCATCATGTAAGGATACAGAGCCTGTCCTATCATTCTGCAAAAGGCTACACAGTAGTTTCCCATTCTTGTCAATCTGGTGGTGAAACAAGAACCTACCAGCGTGGAGATGTAGCGTAGATATATATGTCACCTATGTACTGCACTAATGAACCAAACTGCATCCTGCATTCCACATGTATGAATTTAGTACTGGTGGTGGGGAGTGTTTTCGTAGATTGGAGGTTTGTAATACACTTTAGACTGGGCCCATGGAAAATGCATAAAAAATGTAAAAATATCTCCCAGGAAGACCGTCTTGGCCACCTGCCAGAATAAACTCGGATCCATTAGGTGCTGGGGTGGAGTGGACAAAGAAATGCCATGCCTTGCATTTGTGTGTGAGAAGGCCAGGTTCCCAGGTAAAACACAACTGCATACCATTACTTGTTCTTCTGGTTGGCACAGATTGGGGTATGATCAGGCAAGCCAATAGGCCCTATGCCAGTATCATTTTGTCAGGAAGTCAATGAATCGGAATGATGGACATAATTAAATCTCAAAAGTTAATTATGAATGGAAGAAAGGAACGTAACGACCTCATCTAGAGGAACTCTGAGACACCAGCTGCCTAAAAAAGGTCCACAGCAGTGGAATGGGGAAAGGAGTCCATGGGAACTGTACAGCTGTTAGGCTCCACTGTAGCAGGCAGGCTTTGAACCCCATGTGGAGAATAGGCAGTCCCCAAGTGGCAGCTACTGTAGCTGTAGCCAAGATGTCGGCCAGTTGTGTACCAGATAATTGCTGCATATGTCAGCTTTGGTGAGGTGAAGGTTGAGGAGCTACTAGTTGTCCACATCAGATGGAAGTCGGCTGTGACAAACAAAGAGACCAGTCAGCAGCAGCAGGCACAAATCAGAGGGTAGGCCGCAGAGACAGAGCAGCCTAACCAAAGCCAGGGAGTGATGATGAAGGGGCTCAGTCCAAACCAAAGGGGCAGCAGTGGAAGTTACTGAGGCAGGTAAGCCAGCGGCAGAAATGGAAAAGGGGATTGATATCCTAGTAGCCAAATATCCATGCTTATGTTGGCCACAGGAAGTTCATGGTTAGTAGCCATCGATGTTCCTGGTTCGATGGAAATAGTTTTACTATTTGATGCTGGGATTGCAGTGTTTGCCACCATTGCCTGACAACTTCTGATGTTCACCTTCTACTGCAGACACCCAGAAGCGATGTTGTGTATGTGTGAAACTTCAAACTGGACTGCGCATGCGCAGTGTACAGACATTGGTGGTTTAACCATGGATCGCTACATATCATCGCAGAACAAGCTGCAATGGCAGCATTTCCACCACTATTGGGTGGCCATCCCTAACCTCCCGTCCTCCTCCACAGGCTCCCAAGCCTCGTCCCTTACCTGTATTGTTATAATACTTTTCTTACAGCAGCCAGTATTTATTGAGAGTGGTTACCCTAAGGAGCTGACTCAAGAATCTATAAAAAATTTTTTTTAATGTAAACTGAAAATAATTATCAGCAAAGGGCCTGATTGAGAGATGGACACAAAGATGATATATTCGTAGCTGATTGTTTATTGGCGGACTGCGCATACGTGTAACTCGCTGTGCGTGTTTCCAAATGGTCACAGAGAGGATTCTTTCACAAAGTGGTTGACAGCTAGGGACCGTTTGTGAGAGGCAACGGGGGTGTAACACCATCAATGTAGAAGTAGCATAACTGCTTAAGGGCGTGTCTGAGGCTTCGACTGCCATCTTTTATGCAGCTGCAATGTCTCCGCCATCTTATTTCCTATGGGCATCTTACAATGTAGCTGCTATTTTCCTTGTCTCTGCCATCTTACTTCCTGTAGCCATGCTGCAATGTCTCCACCATCTTACTTCCTCTGGGTATTCTGCAGTGTCTCCGCCATCTTATTTCCTGTGGCCATGCTGCAATGTCTCCGCCATCTTACTTCCTCTGGGTATTCTGCAGTGTCTCCGCCATCTTACATCCTGCAGGTATTCTGCAATGTCTCCCCCATCTTACTTCCTGCGGTTATTCTGCAATGTCTCCGCCATCTTATTTCCTGCGGGTATTCTGCATGTGTCTCCGCCATCTTACTTCCTGCGGGTATTCTGCAATGTCTCCGCCATCTTACTTCCTGCGGCCATGCTGCAACGTGTCCGCACCATCTTACTTCCTGGGGCTGCGCTGCAATATGCCCTCCATCTTACTTCCTGGGGCACGCTGCAATGTCCCTGCCATCTTACTTCCTGCGGCCGCAGTGTAATGTCTCCTCCATCTTACTTCCTGCGGCTGTGCTGCAATGTCTCTGATATCTTACTTTCTGTGGCCGTACCGCAATGTCTCCTCCATCTTACTTTCTATGGCCGCACTGAAATGTCCCCGCCATCTTATTTCCTGCGGCCGCACTGAAATGTCTCCTCCATCTTACTTCCTGCGGCCATGCTGCAATGTCTCCGATATCTTTTTTTTTGCAGCCGCATTGCAATGTCTTCTCCATCTTACTTCCTGCGGCTGTGCTGTAATGTCTCTGCCATCTTACTCTTTGCGGCAATGCTGCAATGTGTCCGCCATCTTACTTCCTTGGGCCCTCTGCAATATGCCCGCCATCTTACTTTCTGGGGGTGCGCTGCAATGTCCCAGCCATCTTACTTCCTGCGGGTATTCTGCAATATCTCTGCCATGTTACTTCCTGCGGCCATGCTGCAATGTGTCCGCCATTCTTACTATCTGCGGCTGCACTGCAATGTCTCTGCCATCTTACTCCCTGCGGCAACATACCCTCCAACTGTACCTTTTTAATAGGTACAGTACCTTTTTTATATGGTCTGTACCTATTTTCGGCTCTCCAAACTTCCATTGAAAGTATAGGAAAAGGGGCGTGGTCACGCCCCTTTACACGTGGCCACGCCCCTTTTTCTAATTTGTATCGATTTTTGTGTGTAAAATGTTGGAGAGTATGCGGCAATGCTGCAATGTATCCGCCATCTTACTTCCTTGGGCCCGCTGCAATATGCCCGCCATCTTACTTTCTGGGGGCGCACTGCAATGTCCCAGCCATCTTACTTCCTGCGGGTATTCTGCTATGCCTCTGCCATGTTACTTCCTGCGGCCATGCTGCAATGTCTCTGCCATCCTACTATCTGCGGCCGCACTGCAATGTCTCCTCCATTTTACTTCCTGCGGCCGTGCTACAGTGTGTCCGCCATCTTATTTCCTGGGGCTACACTGCACTGTCCCAGTCATCTTATTTTCTGCGGCCATGCTACAATGTCTCCGCCATCTTACTTCCTGGGGCTGCACTGCAATGTGTCCTCCATTTTACTTCCTGGGGGCGCACTGCAATGTCCCAGCCATCTTACTTCCTGCGGGTATTCTGCTATGCCTCTGCCATGTTACTTCCTGCGTCCATGCTGCAATGTCTCTGCCATCCTACTATCTGCAGCCGCACTGCAATGTCTCCTCCATTTTACTTCCTGCGGCCGTGCTACAGTGTGTCCGCCATCTTACTTCCTGGGGCTACACTGCACTGTCCCAGTCATCTTATTTTCTGCGGCCATGCTACAATGTCTCCGCCATCTTACTTCCTGGGGCTGCACTGCAATGTGTCCTCCATTTTACTTTCTGGGGCCACGATGCAATGTCCCCGCCATCTTACTTTCTGGGGGCGCACTGCAATGTTCCAGCCATATTACTTCCTGCGGGTATTCTGCAAATTCTCTGCCATGTTACTTCCTGCGGCTATGCTGCAATGTGTCCGCCATCTTACTTCCTGCTGGTTTTCTGCAATGTCTCTGCCAGGTTACTTCCTGCGCCCATGCTGCAATGTGTCCGCCATCTTACTTCCTGCGGCCGTGCTACAATGTCTCCCCCATCTTACTTCCTGGGGCTGCAATGCACTGTCCCAGCCATCTTATTTCCTGCGGCCATGCTACAATGTCTCTGCCATCTTACTTCCTGGAGCTGCGCTGCAATGTCCCCGCCATCTTACTTTCTGGGGGCGCGCTGCAATGTCCCATCCACCTTTCTGCCTGTGAGTATTCTGCAATGTCTCTGCCATGTTAATTCCTGCGGCCATACTGCAATGTGTCCTCCATCTTACTTTCTATGGCCGCACTGAAATGTCCCACTGGCCGCACTACAGTGTCTCCTCCATCTTACTTCCTGCGGCCGTGCTGCAATGTCTCTGCCATCTTACTCCCTGCAGCAATGCTGCAATGTGTCCGCCATTTTACTTCCTTGGGCCCGCTGCAATATGCCTGCCATCTTACTTTCAGGGGGGGGGGGGGTGCTGCAAGGTCACCTCTATATTACTTCCTGCGCCCGCGCTGCAATGTCTCCGGCATCTTACTTCCTGTGAACGTGCTACAATGTGTCTGCCATCATTGCTTCCTGTGGGTATCCTGCAATGTCTCCGCCATCTTACCTCCTACTGGTATCCTGAAATGTCCCTGCCTAGTTGGATTAGACACCGGACACGTGTAGTCAGCTGGATGAGCATTAGGAGGTGACATTACACATGAGAGAGAATAAATAAGATGATGGCGATGAGGATGTGATACATCCGCTTCCTAACTGCAATGTAACATCTCCTGGGTGATAAAGTGCAGTACTATATATGTATGCCCCTGTACTGTATACTGCGTGTCACACCTATACTGTAACATGTGAGGGTACCTGTACTATAACTGACACTACATTCTGTATATAAATAATATAATAACACTTTATATCCATTATCTACCATATATCACAGCGAGCTATGCACATAAGGAGTAATGTAATGACTCACTGAATTGGCTACACGTCTTATATATACCAGCAGCCATAACCAGGTGCCGCCAGGGGGCAGTCACACACTATAATGTTATCGGGAGCCAGACGCGGCCATTATCCTATAGCCACAGCTATGAGACCTATGAGTGACGTTCACGTCCGCTGCTAACGTGTGACGCGTAGTGGAGGCGGGGCCACAGAGGCCGACGCCGCCATTACAGTTTCTGACGCTCGGTGCGCACTGAAGGTAAAATGTCCAGTATTATTATATAGGGGAGAGGGGACTGTACAGTGATATATGAGGAGGAATAACACAGCTCCCGGCACACGCTGATATGTGGTATTATTATTATATAGGGGAGAGGGGACCGTACAGTGATATATGAGGGGAATAACACAGCTCCCGGCACACACTGATATGTGGTATTATTATTATTATTATTATATAGGGGAGAGGGGACCGTACAGTGATATATGAGGGGAATAACACAGCTCCCGGCACACACTGATATGTTGTATTATTATTATATAGGGGAGAGGGGACCGTACAGTGATATATGAGGGGAATAACACAGCTCCCGGCACACACTGATATGTGGTATTATTATATAGGGGAGAGGGGACTGTACAGTGATATATGGGGGGAATAACACAGCTCCCGGCACACGCTGATATGTGGTATTATTATTATTATATAGGGGAGAGGGGACCGTACAGTGATATATGGGGGGAATAACACAGCTCCCGGCACACGCTGATATGTGGTATTATTATTATTATATAGGGGAGAGGGGACCGTACAGTGATATATGAGGGGAATAACACAGCTTCCGGCACACGCTGATATGTGGTATTATTATTATATAGGGGAGAGGGGACTGTACAGTGATATATGAGGAGGAATAACACAGCTCCCGGCACACGCTGATATGTGGTATTATTATTATATAGGGGAGAGGGGACCGTACAGTGATATATGAGGGGAATAACACAGCTCCCGGCACACACTGATATGTGGTATTATTATTATTATTATTATATAGGGGAGAGGGGACCGTACAGTGATATATGAGGGGAATAACACAGCTCCCGGCACACACTGATATGTTGTATTATTATTATATAGGGGAGAGGGGACCGTACAGTGATATATGAGGGGAATAACACAGCTCCCGGCACACACTGATATGTGGTATTATTATATAGGGGAGAGGGGACTGTACAGTGATATATGGGGGGAATAACACAGCTCCCGGCACACGCTGATATGTGGTATTATTATTATTATATAGGGGAGAGGGGACCGTACAGTGATATATGGGGGGAATAACACAGCTCCCGGCACACGCTGATATGTGGTATTATTATTATTATATAGGGGAGAGGGGACCGTACAGTGATATATGAGGGGAATAACACAGCTTCCGGCACACGCTGATATGTGGTATTATTATTATATAGGGGAGAGGGGACTGTACAGTGATATATGAGGAGGAATAACACAGCTCCCGGCACACGCTGATATGTGGTATTATTATTATATAGGGGAGAGGGGACCGTACAGTGATATATGAGGGGAATAACACAGCTCCCGGCACACACTGATATGTGGTATTATTATTATTATATAGGGGAGAGGGGACCGTACAGTGATATATGAGGGGAATAACACAGCTCCCGGCACACACTGATATGTTGTATTATTATTATATAGGGGAGAGGGGACCGTACAGTGATATATGAGGGGAATAACACAGCTCCCGGCACACACTGATATGTGGTATTATTATATAGGGGAGAGGGGACCGTACAGTGATATATGGGGGGAATAACACAGCTCCCGGCACACGCTGATATGTGGTATTATTATTATTATATAGGGGAGAGGGGACCGTACAGTGATATATGAGGGGAATAACACAGCTTCCGGCACACGCTGATATGTGGTATTATTATTATATAGGGGAGAGGGGACAGTACAGTGATATATGAGGGGAATAACACAGCTCCCGGCACACGCTGATATGTGGTATTATTATTATTATATAGGGGAGAGGGGACCGTACAGTGATATATGAGGGGAATAACACAGCTCCCGGCACACACTGATATGTTGTATTATTATTATATAGGGGAGAGGGGACCGTACAGTGATATATGAGGGGAATAACACAGCTCCCGGCACACACTGATATGTGGTATTATTATATAGGGGAGAGGGGACCGTACAGTGATATATGGGGGGAATAACACAGCTCCCGGCACACGCTGATATGTGGTATTATTATTATTATATAGGGGAGAGGGGACCGTACAGTGATATATGAGGGGAATAACACAGCTTCCGGCACACGCTGATATGTGGTATTATTATTATATAGGGGAGAGGGGACAGTACAGTGATATACGAGGGGGAATAACATAGCTCCCGGCACACGCTGATATGTGGTATTATTATTATATAGGGGAGAGGGGACCGTACAGTGATATATGAGGGGAATAACACAGCCTCCAGCACACGCTGATATGTGGTATTATTATATAAGGGAGAGGGGACCGTACAGTGACATACGAGGGGGAATAACACAGCTCCCAGCACACGCTGATATGTGGTATTATTATTATATAGGGGAGAGGGGACCGTACAGTGATATATGAGGAGGAATAACACAGCTTCCGGCACACGCTGATATGTGGTATTATTATTATATAGGGGAGAGGGGACAGTACAATGATATATGGGGGGAATAACACAGCTCCCGGCACACACTGATATGTGGTATTATTATTTCTCTAAACGTCCTAGTGGATGCTGGGGACTCCGTCAGGACCATGGGGATTAGCGGCTCCGCAGGAGACAGGGCACAAAAATAAAGCTTTAGGATCAGGTGGTGTGCACTGGCTCCTCCCCCTATGACCCTCCTCCAAGCCTTAGTTAGGTTTTTGTGCCCGTCCGAGCAGGGTGCAATCTAGGTGGCTCTCTTAAGGAGCTGCTTAGAAAAAGTTTTAGGTTTTTTATTTTCAGTGAGTCCTGCTGGCAACAGGCTCACTGCATCGAGGGACTTAGGGGAGAGAAGTTCAACTCACCTGCGTGCAGGATGGATTGGCTTCTTAGGCTACTGGACACCATTAGCTCCAGAGGGAGTCGGAACACAGGTCTCACCCTGGGGTTCGTCCCGGAGCCGCGCCGCCGACCCCCCTTGCAGATGCTGAAGATTGAAGGTCCAGAAACCGGCGGCAGAAGGCTTTTCAGTCTTCATGAAGGTAGCGCACAGCACTGCAGCTGTGCGCCATTGTTGTCACACACTTCACACCATTAGGTCACGGAGGGTGCAGGGCGCTGCTGGGGGCGCCCTGGGCAGCAATGTATAATACTTTTTATGGCTAAAAAATACATCACATATAGCCCTTGAGGCTATATGGATGTATTTAACCCCTGCCAGATATCTCAAACTCCGGGAGAAAAGCCCGCCGGAATAGGGGGCGGGGCTTATTCTCCTCAGCACACAGCGCCATTTTCCTGCTCAGCTCCGCTGTGAGGAAGGCTCCCAGGACTCTCCCCTGCACTGCACTACAGAAACAGGGTAAAACAGAGAGGGGGGGCACTTTTTTTGGCGATATTTTATATATTTAAGCTGCTATAAGGATACAACACTTATATAAGGTTGTTCCCATATATATTATAGCGCTTGGGTGTGTGCTGGCAAACTCTCCCTCTGTCTCCCCAAAGGGCTAGTGGGGTCCTGTCTTCAATAGAGCATTCCCTGTGTGTCTGCTGTGTGTTGGTACGTGTGTGTCGACATGTATGAGGACGATGTTGGTGTGGAGGCAGAGCAATTGCCGATAATGGTGATGTCACCCCCCAGGGAGTCGACACCGGAATGGATGGCTTTGTTTATGGAATTACGTGATAATGTCAGCACATTACAAAAATCAGTTGACGACATGAGACGGCCGGAAAACCAGTTGGTACCTGCCCAGGCGTCTCAGACACCGTCAGGGGCTGTAAAACGCCCTTTACCTCAGTCGGTCGACACAGACCCAGACACGGACACTGAATCTAGTGTCGACGGTGATGAAACAAACGTATTTTCAAGTAGGGCCACATGTTATATGATCACGGCAATGAAGGAGGCTTTGCATATCTCTGATACTGCAAGTACCACAAAAAGGGGTATTATGTGGGGGGTGAAAAAACTACCTGTAGTTTTTCCTGAATCAGAGGAATTGAATGATGTATGTGATGAAGCGTGGGTTAACCCAGATAGAAAAGTGCTAATTTCAAAAAAGTTATTGGCATTATACCCTATCCCGCCAGAGGTTAGGGCGCGCTGGGAAACACCCCCTAAGGTGGATAAGGCGCTCACACGCTTATCAAAACAAGTGGCGTTACCGTCTCCTGATACGGCCGCCCTCAAGGATCCAGCTGATAGGAGGCTGGAAACTACCCTAAAAAGTATATACACACATACTGGTGTTATACTGCGACCAGCCATCGCCTCAGCCTGGATGTGCAGTGCTGGGGTGATCTGGTCGGATTCCCTGACTGAAAATATTGATACCCTGGATAGGGACAGTATTTTACAGACTTTAGAGCAATTAAAGGATGCTTTTCTTTATATGCGAGATGCTCAGAGGGATATTTGCACTCTGGCATCGAGAGTAAGTGCGATGTCCATATCTGCCAGAAGAAGTTTATGGACACGACAGTGGTCAGGTGATGCGGATTCCAAACGGCATATGGAAGTATTGCCGTATAAAGGGGAGGAATTATTTGGCGTCGGTCTATCGGATCTGGTGGCCACGGCAACGGCCGGGAGATCCACCTTTTTACCTCAGACCCCCTCCCAACAGAAAAAGACACCGTCTTTTCAGCCGCAGTCCTTTCGGTCCTATAAGAACAAGCGGGCAAAAGGACAGTCATATCTGCCCCGAGGCAGAGAAAAGGGTAAGAGAGGGCAGCAAGCAGCTCCTTCCCAGGAACAGAAGCCCTCCGCGGGTTCTGCAAAGCCCTCAGCATGACGCTGGGGCTTTACAAGCAGACTCAGAAACGGTGGGGGGTCGACTCAAGAATTTCAGCGCGCAGTGGGCTTGCTCACAGGTGGACCCCTGGATCCTGCAGATAATATCTCAGGGTTACAGGTTGGAATTCGAGAAGTCTCCCCCTCGCCGGTTCCTAAAGTCTGCTCTGCCAACGTCTCCCTCAGACAGGGCGACGGTATTGGAAGCCATTCACAAGCTGTATTCTCAGCAGGTGATAGTCAAGGTACCCCTCCTACAACAGGGAAAGGGGTATTATTCCACACTATTTGTGGTACCGAAGCCGGACGGCTCGGTAAGACCTTTCTCTGACGTCCTAGTGGATGCTGGGACTCCGTAAGGACCATGGGGAATAGCGGCTCCGCAGGAGACAGGGCACAAAATAAAAGCTTAAGGATCAGGTGGTGTGCACTGGCTCCTCCCCCTATGACCCTCCTCCAAGCCTCAGTTAGATTTTTGTGCCCGGCCGAGAAGGGTGCAATCTAGGTGGCTCTCCTGAGCTGCTTAGAATAAAAGTTTAGTTAGGTTTTTTTATTTTCAGTGAGTCCTGCTGGCAACAGGCTCACTGCATCGTGGGACTAAGGGGAGAAGAAACGGACTCACCTGAGTGCAGAGTGGATCGGGTTTCTTAGGCTACTGGACACTAGCTCCAGAGGGACGATCACAGGTTCAGCCTGGATGGGTCACCGGAGCCGCGCCGCCGTCCCCCTTACAGAGCCAGAAGAGACGAAGAGGTCCGGTGAAATCGGCGGCAGAAGACATCCTGTCTTCAGACTAAGGTAGCGCACAGCACCGCAGCTGTGCGCCATTGCTCTCAGCACACTTCACACTCCGGTCACTGAGGGTGCAGGGCGCTGGGGGGGGAGCGCCCTGAGACGCAATATAACAGAATACCTTAGGTGGCAAAACAGAATACATCACATATAGCTCCTGGGCTATATGGATGTATTTTAATCCCCTGCCATTTTACACAAAAAAGCGGGAGATAAGGACGTCGTGAAGGGGCGGAGCCTATCTCCTCAGCACACAAGCGCCATTTTCCCTCACAGCTCCGCTGGAAGGACGGCTCCCTGACTCTCCCCTGCAGTCCTGCTTCAGAATCAGGGTAAAAAAGAGAAGGGGGGGCACGTTTGGCAGCAAATAAATATATTAACAGCAGCTATAAGGGAGTAACACTTATATAAGGTTATCCCTGTATATATATATAGCGCTGGGTGTGTGCTGGCAGACTCTCCCTCTGTCTCTCCAAAGGGCTAAGTGGGGTCCTGTCCTCTATCAGAGCATTCCCGGTGTGTGTGCTGTGTGTCGGTACGCGTGTGTCGACATGTATGAGGAGGAAAATTATGTGGAGGCGGAGCAGTTGCCTGTGTTGGTGATGTCACCCCCTAGGGAGTCGACACCTGACTGGATGATTGTATTTAAACAATTAAGTGATAATGTCAGCAATTTGCAAAAAACTGTTGACGACATGAGACAGCCGGCAAATCAATTAGTGCCTGTCCAGGCGTCTCAGACACAGTCAGGGGCGCTAAAACGCCCGTTACCACAGTGGGTCGACACAGACCCTGACACAGATACTGAGTCTAGTGTCGACGGTGACGAGACAAACGTAATGTCCAGTAGGGCCACACGTTACATGATCACGGCAATGAAAGAGGCATTGAACCTTTCTCTATCGTCCTAGTGGATGCTGGGGTTCCTGAAAGGACCATGGGGAATAGCGGCTCCGCAGGAGACAGGGCACAAAAGTAAAGCTTTTCCGATCAGGTGGTGTGCACTGGCTCCTCCCCCTATGACCCTCCTCCAGACTCCAGTTAGATTTTTGTGCCCGGCCGAGAAGGGTGCAATTCTAGGTGGCTCTCCTAAAGAGCTGCTTAGAGAGTTTAGCTTAGGTTTTTTATTTTACAGTGAGTCCTGCTGGCAACAGGATCACTGCAACGAGGGACTGAGGGGAGAAGAAGTGAACTCACCTGCGTGCAGGATGGATTGGCTTCTTGGCTACTGGACATCAGCTCCAGAGGGACGATCACAGGTACAGCCTGGATGGTCACCGGAGCCGCGCCGCCGGCCCCCTTGCAGATGCTGAAGTTAGAAGAGGTCCAGAATCGGCGGCTGAAGACTCTGACAGTCTTCTAAAGGTAGCGCACAGCACTGCAGCTGTGCGCCATTTTCCTCTCAGCACACTTCACACGCTGTCACTGAGGGTGCAGGGCGCTGGGGGGGGGCGCCCTGGGAGGCAAATGTAAACCTATATACTGGCTAAAAATACCTCACATATAGCCCCCAGAGGCTATATGGAGATATTTAACCCCTGCCAAACTTCACTAAAAGCGGGAGACGAGCCCGCCGGAAAAGGGGCGGGGCCTATCTCCTCAGCACACAGCGCCATTTTTTCTCTCACAGAAAGGCTGGAGAGAAGGCTCCCAGGCTCTCCCCTGCACTGCACTACAGAAACAGGGTTTAAACAGAGAGGGGGGCACTAATTGGCGATATAAATATATATATAAAGATGCTATTAGGGAGAAACACTTATATAAGGTTGTCCCTATGTAATTATAGCGTTTTTTGGTGTGTGCTGGCAAACTCTCCCTCTGTCTCTCCAAAGGGCTAGTGGGGTCCTGTCCTCTGTCAGAGCATTCCAGGTGTGTGTGCTGTGTGTCGGTACGTGTGTGTCGACATGTATGAGGACGATGTTGGAGGAGGCGGAGAAATTGCCTGTAATGGTGATGTCACTCTCTAGGGAGTCGACACCGGAATGGATGGCTTATTTAGGGAATTACGTGAAAATGTCAACACGCTGCATTGTCGGTTGACGACATGAGACGGCCGACAAACAATTAGTACCGGTCCAGGCGTCTCAGAAACACCGTCAGGGGTTTTTAAAAAAACCGCCCATTTACCTCAGTCGGTCGACACAGACACGGACACTGAATCCAGTGTCGACGGTGAATAAACAAACGTATTCCTCATTAGGGCCACACGTTAAGGGCAATGAAGGAGGTGTTACATATTTCTGATACTACAAGTACCACAAAAAAGGGTATTATGTGGGAGTGAAAAAACTACCTGTAGTTTTTCCTGAATCAGATAAAATAAAATGAAGTGTGTGATGATGCGTGGGTTTACCCCGATAGCAAATATTGGCGTTATACCCTTTCCCGCCAGAAGTTAGGGCGCGTTGGGAAACACCCCTTAGGGTGGATAAGGCGCTCACACGCTTATCAAGTGGCGTTACCGTCTCCAGATACGGCCGCCCTCAAGGAGCCAGCTGATAGGCAGCTGGAAAAATATCCTAAAAAGTATATACACACATACGGTGGTTATACTGCGACCAGCGATCGCCATCAGCCTGGAGATGCAGTGCTGGGTTGGCTTGGTCGAATTCCCTGACTAAAAATGTTTTATTGATATAGAGCATTTAATAGGATGCATTCTATATATATGCATGCGAGATGCACAGAGGGATATTTGCACTCTGGCATCAAGATAAGTGCGTTGTCCATATCTCCCAGAAGATGTCATGGACACGACAGTGGTCAGGTGATACAGATCCCATACGGCACATGGAAGTATTGCCGTATAAAGGGAAGGAGTTATTTGGGGTCGGTCCATCGGACCTGGGGGCCACGGCTACAGCTGGGAAATCCAACCTTTTTACCCCAAGTTACATCTCAGCAGAAAAAGACACTGTCTTTTCAGCCTCAATCCTTCCGTTTCCCATGTGGGCAAGCGGGCAAAAGGCCAGTCATATCTGCCCAGACATAGAGGAAAGGGAAGTAGACTGCAGCAGGCAGCCCCTTCCCAGGAAAAGAAGCCCTCCACCGCGTCTGCCAAGTCCTCAGCGTGACGCTGGGGCCGTGCAAGCGGACTCAGGTGAGGTGGGGGGTTAGTCTCAAGAGTCTCAGCGCGCAGTGGGATCACTCGCAAGTTGACCCCTAGATCGTACAAGTATTATCCCAGGGGTACAGATTGGAGAGTCGAGACATTTTTTCCTCGCAGGTTCCTGAAGCCTGCTTTACCAACGGCTCCCTCCGACAGGGAGGCAGTATTGGGAAAAAATTCACAAGCTGTATTTCCAGCAGGTGATAATCAAAGTACCCCTCCTACAACAAGGAAAAGGGTATTAGTCTTCCACACTATATTGTGGTACTGAAGCCAGACGGCTTGGTGAGACATAGTCTAAATCTGAAATCTTTGAACACTTACATAAAAAGGTTCAAATCAAGATGGAGTCACTCAGAGCAGTGATAGAGAACCGGAAAAAAGGGGACTATATGGTGTCCCTGGACATCAAGGATTACCTCCATGTCCAAATTTGCCCTTCTCAACAAGGGTACCTCTGGTTCGTGATACAGAACTGTCAATATCAGTTTCAGACGCTGCCGTTGAATTATCCACGGCACCCCGGGCCTTTACCAAGGTAATGGCCGAAAAGATGATTCTTAAAAGAAGAAAGGCATCTTAATTATCCCTTACTTGGACGATATCCTGAAAGGGGCAAGTTTCCAGAGAACAGTTGGAGGTCGGAAAAGAACTATCTAAAGTAGTTCTACGACAGCACGAGTGGATTCTAAATATTCCAAAAATCGCAGCTGTTTTCCGATGATACGTCTGCTGTTCCTAGGAATGATTCTGGGCATAGTCCAGAAAGAGGTATTTCTCCTGGAGGGGAAAGCCAGGGAGTTATCCGACCTAGTCAGAAACCTCCTAAAACCAGGCCAAGTATCAGTGCATCAATGCACAGGAGTCCTGGGAAAAATGGTGGCTTCTTACGAAGCGATTCCATTCGGCAGATCTCACGCAAAAACTTTTCAGGGGGATTTGCGGGACGAATGGTCCGGATCGCATCTTCAGATGCATCAGCGGATAACCCTGTCTCCAAGGACAAGGGTGTCTCTTCTGTGGGGGCTGCAGAGTGCTCATCTTCTAGAGGGCAGCACGTTCAGCATTCAGGACTGTGTTCTGGTGACCACGGATGCCAGTCTGAGAGGCTGGGGAACAGTCACACAGGGAAGAAATTTCCAAGGAAGTGTGGTCAAGTCTGGAGATTTCTCTCCACATGAATATACTGGAGCTAAGGGCAATTTACGATGCTCTGAGCCTAGGAAGACCTCTGCTTCAAAGTCAACCGGTGCTGATCCAGTAGGACATCATCATGGCAGTCGCCCACGTAAACAGACGGGGCGGCACAAGAAGCAGGAGGGCAATGACAGCAAGGATTCTTCGCTGGGCGAAAAATCATGTGATAACACTGTCAGCAGTGTTCATTCCGGGAGTGGACAACTAGGAAGATTTCCTCAGCATGAATGAATTCCACCCGGAAAAGTGGGAACTTCATCTGGAAGTTTCCACATGTTTGTAAACCGTTGGGAAAGACCAAAGGTGGTTATGATGGCGTCCCACATGAAGCGCCAGGTCTAGAGACCCTCAGGCAATAGCTGGGACGCTCTGGTAACACCGTGGGTGTACCAGTCGGTGTATGTGTTCCCTCCTCTGCCTTTCATACCCAGTGTATGGAGAATGATAGGAAGGAGAGGAGTAAGAACTATACTCGTGGCTCCGGTTTGGCCAAGAAGAACTTGGTACCCGGAACTTCAAGAGATACTAGAAAGGATCTTGATTCAGCAAGAATCATGTCTGTTCCATGACTTACCGCAGCCGCGTTGACGGGTGAACGCCGGATCCTAAGGGAAAAAGGCATTCCGGAAGAGGTCATCCCTACCCTGGTCAGAGCCAGGAAGGAGGTGACCGCACAACATTATCACTGCTTAGGTGAAAATGTGTTCCATGGTGTGAGGCCAGGAAGGCTCCACGGAAGAATTTCAACTAGGTTAATTCCTACATTTCCTGCAAACAGGAGTGTATATGGGTCTCAAATTGGGGTCCATTAAGGTTCAAATTTCGACCGGTCGATTTTCTTCCAGAAAGAAATTGGCTTCAGTTCCTGAAGTCCAGAAGTTGTTAAGGGAGTACTGCATATACAACCCCCTTTTGATGTCTCCAGTGGCACTGGGCGATCTCAACGTAGTTTGGGATTCCTAAAATCACATTGGTTTAAACAACTCAAATCTGTGGATTTGATATATCTCACATGGAAAGCGACCATGCTGTTGGTCCTGGCCTCGGCCAGGCGAGTGTCAGAATTGGCGGCTTTATCTCACAAAGCCATATCTGATTGTCCATTTCGGACAGAGCAAAGCTGTGGACTCGTCCCCAGTTTCTCCCTAAGGTGGTGTCAGCGTTTCACCTGAACCAGCTTATTGTGGTACCTGCGGCTACTAGGGACTTGGAGGACTCCAAGTTGCTGGATGTTGTCAGGGCCCTGAAAATATAGTTTCCAGGTCGGCTGGAGTCAGGAAATCTGACTTGCTGTTTATCCTGTATGCACCCAACAAGCTGGGTGCTCCTGCTTCTAAGCAGACTATTGCTCGTTGGATTTGTAGTACAATTCAGCTTGCACATTCTGTGGCAGGCTTGCCACAGCAAAAAATATGTAAATGCCCATTCCACAAGGAAGGTGGGCTCATCTTGGGCGGCTGCCCGAGGGGTCTCGGCATTACAACTCTGCCGAGCAGCTACGTGGTCGGGGGAGAACACGTTTGTAAAATTCTACAAATTTGATACCCTGGCAAAAAGAGGACCTGGAGTTCTCTCATTCGGTGCTGCAGAGTCATCCGCACTCTCCCGCCCGTTTGGGAGCTTTGGTATAATCCCCATGGTCCTTTCAGGAACCCCAGCATCCACTAGGACGATAGAGAAAATAAGAATTTACTTACCGATAATTCTATTTCTCGGAGTCCGTAGTGGATGCTGGGCGCCCATCCCAAGTGCGGATTATTCTGCAATACTTGTACATAGTTATTGTTACAAAAATCGGGTTATTGTTGTAGGAAGCCGTCTTTCAGAGGCTCCTTTTGTTATCATACTGTTAACTGGGTTTAGATCACAAGTTGTACGGTGTGATTGGTGTGGCTGGTATGAGTCTTACCCGGGATTCAAAATTCCTCCCTTATTGTGTACGCTCGTCCGGGCACAGTACCTAACTGGAGTCTGGAGGAGGGTCATAGGGGGAGGAGCCAGTGCACACCACCTGATCGGAAAAGCTTTACTTTTGTGCCCTGTCTCCTGCGGAGCCGCTATTCCCCATGGTCCTTTCAGGAACCCCAGCATCCACTACGGACTCCGAGAAATAGAATTATCGGTAAGTAAATTCTTATTTTCTGACACTACAAGTACCACAAAGAAGGGTATTATGTGGGGTGAGAAAAAACTACCAATATTTTTTCATGAGTCAGAGGAAATAAATGAGGTGTGTGAAAAAGCGTGGGTTTCCCCCGATAAAAAACAGCTAATTTCTAAAAAATTATTAGCATTATATCCTTTCCCGCCAGAGGTTAGGGCGCGTTGGGAAACACCCCCTAGGGTGGATAAGGCGCTCACACGTTTATCAAAACAAGTAGCGTTACCGTCTCCTGATACGGCTACCCTCAAAGAACCAGCTGATAGAAGGCTGAAAAATATCCTAAAAAGTATATACACACATACTGGTGTTATACTGCGACCAGCAATCGCCTCAGCCTGGATGTGCAGTGCTGGAGTCGCATGGTCGGATTCCCTGACCGAGAATATTGATACCCTGGATAGGGACAATATTTTGTTAACTATAGAACATTTAAAGGATGCATTACTATATATGCGTGATGCACAGAGGGATATTTGCACCCTGGCATCAAGAGTAAGTGCTATGTCCATCTCTGCCAGAAGAGCGTTATGGACGCGACAGTGGTCAGGGGATGCGGATTCCAAACGGCACATGGAAGTATTGCCGTATAAAGGGGAGGAGTTATTTGGGGCTGGTCTATCGGACCTGGTGGCCACGGCAACGGCTGGAAAATCCACCTTTTTACCCCAGGGCACTCCACATCAGCAGAAAAAGACACCGTCTTTTCAAACTCAGTCCTTTCGTTCCCATAAGTACAAGCGAGCAAAAGGCCATTCTTTTCTGCCCCGGGGCAGAGGAAGAGGAAAAAGACTGCACCATGCAGCCGCTTCACAGGAGCAGAAGCCCTCCCCTGCTTCTGCCAAGTCTTCAGCATGACGCTGGGGCTTTACAAGCAGACTCAGATATGGTGGGGGCCCGTCTCAAGAATTTCAACGCGCAGTGGGCTCACTCGCAAGTGGATCCCTGGATTCTACAGGTAGTATCGCAGGGGTACAAACTGGAATTCGAGGCGTTTCCCCCTCGTCGGTTCCTGAAGTCTGCTTTACCAAAGTCTCCCTCCGACAGGGAGGCAGTTTTGGAAGCCATTCACAAGCTGTATTCCCAGTAGGTGATAATCAAGGTACCCCTCCTGCAACAAGGAAAGGGGTATTATTCCACGCTGTTTGTGGTACCGAAGCCGGACGGCTCGGTGAGACCAATTTTAAATCTGAAATCCTTGAACACTTACATAAAAAGGTTCAAATTCAAGATGGAGTCACTCAGAGCAGTGATAGCAAACCTGGAAGAAGGGGACTATATGGTGTCTCTGGACATCAAAGATGCTTATCTCCACGTCCCGATATACCCTTCTCACCAAGGGTACCTCAGGTTTGTAGTACAAAACTGTCATTATCAGTTTCAGACGCTGCCGTTTGGATTGTCCACGGCACCTCGGGTCTTTACCAAGGTAATGGCCGAAATGATGATTCTTCTACGAAGAAAAGGCATTTTAATTATCCCTTACTTGGACGATCTCCTGATAAGGGCAAGATCCAGGGAACAGTTAGAAGTCGGAGTAGCACTATCTCAGGTAGTGTTACGTCAGCACGGGTGGATTCTAAATATTCCAAAATCGCAGCTGATTCCAACGACACGTCTACTGTTTCTAGGAATGATTCTGGACACAGTCCAGAAGAAGGTGTTTCTCCCGGAGGAGAAGGCCAGGGAGTTATCCGAGCTAGTCAGGAACCTCCTAAAACCAGGACAGGTCTCAGTGCATCAGTGCACGAGGGTCCTGGGGAAAATGGTGGCTTCTTACGAAGCGATTCCATTCGGAAGATTCCATGCAAGAACATTTCAGTGGGATCTACTGGACAAATGGTCCGGATCGCATCTGCAGATGCATCAGCGGATAACCCTGTCACCAAGGACAAGGGTGTCTCTCCTGTGGTGGCTGCAGAGTGCTCATCTACTAGAGGGCCGCAGATTTGGCATTCAGGATTGGATCCTGGTAACCACGGATGCCAGCCTGCGAGGCTGGGGAGCAGTCACACAGGGAAGGAATTTCCAGGGCCTGTGGTCAAGCTTGGAAACGTCTCTTCATATAAACATTCTGGAATTAAGGGCCATTTACAATGCCCTAAGTCAAGCAAAACCTCTGCTTCAGGGTCAGGCGGTGTTGATCCAATCGGACAACATCACGTCAGTCGCCCACGTAAACAGACAGGGCGGCACGAGAAGCAGGAGGGCAATGGCAGAAGCTGCAAGGATTCTTCGCTGGGCGGAAAATCATGTGATAGCACTGTCAGCAGTATTCATTCCGGGAGTGGACAACTGGGAAGCAGACTTCCTCAGCAGACACGACCTTCACCCGGGAGAGTGGGGACTTCACCCAGAAGTCTTCCACCTGATTGTAAACCGTTGGGAAAAACCAAAGGTGGACATGATGGCGTCACGTCTAAACAAAAAACTGGACAGATATTGCGCCAGGTCAAGGGACCCTCAGGCAATAGCAGTGGACGCTCTGGTAACGCCGTGGGTGTACCAGTCAGTGTATGTGTTCCCTCCTCTGCCTCTCATACCAAAAGTACTGCGAATCATAAGAAGGAGAGGAGTAAGAACTATACTCGTGGTTCCGGATTGGCCAAGAAGGACTTGGTACCCGGAACTTCAAGAGATGCTCACGGACGAACCGTGGCCTCTACCTCTAAGAAAGGACCTGCTACTGCAGGGGCCTTGTCTGTTCCAAGACTTACCGCGGCTGCGTTTGACGGCATGGCGGTTGAACGCCGGATCCTAAAGGAAAAGGGCATTCCAGAAGAAGTCATCCCTACTCTGGTCAAAGCCAGGAAGGAAGTAACCGCAAAACATTATCACCGCATTTGGCGTAAATATGTTGCGTGGTGTGAGGCCAAGAAGGCCCCTACAGAGGAATTTCAACTGGGTCGTTTCCTGCATTTCCTGCAAACAGGACTGTCTATGGGCCTAAAATTAGGGTCCATTAAGGTTCAAATTTCGGCCTTGTCGATTTTCTTCCAGAAAGAACTGGCTTCAGTACCTGAAGTTCAGACATTTGTGAAAGGGGTGCTGCACATACAGCCTCCTTTTGTGCCTCCAGTGGCACCTTGGGATCTCAATGTTGTATTGAGTTTTCTAAAATCACATTGGTTTGAACCACTTTCCACTGTGGACTTAAAATATCTCACGTGGAAGGTGTCGATGCTGTTAGCCTTGGCTTCAGCCAGGCGTGTGTCAGAATTGGCGGCTTTATCATATAAAAGCCCTTACTTAATTTTTCATTCTGACAGGGCGGAATTGAGGACTCGTCCTCAATTTCTACCTAAGGTGGTTTCTGCATTTCACATGAACCAACCTATTGTGGTGCCTGCGGCTACTAGGGACTTGGAGGACTCCAAGTTGCTAGACGTTGTCAGGGCCCTGAAAATATATGTTTCCAGGACGGCTGGAGTCGGGAAAACTGACTCGCTGTTTATCCTGTATGCACCCAACAAGCTGGGTGCTCCTGCTTCAAAGCAGACGATTGCTCGTTGGATTTGTAGTACAATTCAGCTTGCACATTCCGTGGCAGGATTGCCACAGCCAAAATCAGTAAAAGCCCATTCCACAAGGAAAGTGGGCTCATCTTGGGCGGCTGCCCGAGGGGTCTCGGCTTTACAACTTTGCCGAGCAGCTACTTGGTCAGGGGCAAACACGTTTGCTAAATTCTACAAATTTGATACCCTGGCTGAGGAGGACCTGGAGTTCTCTCATTCGGTGCTGCAGAGTCATCCGCACTCTCCCGCCCGTTTGGGAGCTTTGGTATAATCCCCATGGTCCTTACGGAGTCCCAGCATCCACTAGGACGTCAGAGAAAATAAGATTTTACTTACCGATAAATCTATTTCTCGTAGTCCGTAGTGGATGCTGGGCGCCCATCCCTAGTGCGGATTGTCTGCAATACTTGTACATAGTTATTGTTACAAAAAAATCGGGTTGTTCTTGTTGTGAGCCGTCTGTTCAGAGGCTCTTACGTTGTCATACTGTTAACTGGGTTCAGATCACAAGTTGTACGGTGTGATTGGTGTGGCTGGTATGAGTCTTACCCGGGATTCAAAATCCTTCCTTATTGTGTACGCTCGTCCGGGCACAGTATCCTAACTGAGGCTTGGAGGAGGGTCATAGGGGGAGGAGCCAGTGCACACCACCTGATCCTAAAGCTTTATTTTTGTGCCCTGTCTCCTGCGGAGCCGCTAATCCCCATGGTCCTGACGGAGTCCCCAGCATCCACTACGGACTACGAGAAATAGATTTATCGGTAAGTAAAATCTTATTTATTATTATATAGGGGAGAGGGGACAGTACAGTGATATATGGGGGGAATAACACAGTTCCCGGCACACGCTGATATGTGGTATTATTATATAGGGGAGAGGGGACCGTACAGTGATATATGAGGAGGAATAACACAGCTTCCGGCACACGCTGATATGTGGTATTATTATTATATAGGGGAGAGGGGACAGTACAGTGATATATGAGGGGGAATAACATAGCTCCCGGCACACGCTGATATGTGGTATTATTATTATATAGGGGAGAGGGGACCGTACAGTGATATATGAGGGGAATAACACAGCCTCCAGCACACGCTGATATGTGGTATTATTATATAAGGGAGAGGGGACCGTACAGTGACATACGAGGGGGAATAACACAGCTCCCAGCACACGCTGATATGTGGTATTATTATTATATAGGGGAGAGGGGACTGTACAGTGATATATGGGGGGAATAACACAGCTCCCAGCACACACTGATATGTGGTATTATTATTATATAGGGGAGAGGGGACCGTACAGTGATATATGAGGGGAATAACACAGCTCCCGGCACACGCTGATATGTGGTATTATATAGGGGAGAGGGGACTGTACAGTGATATACTAGGGGGAATAGCATAGCTCCCGGCACACGCTGATATGTGGTATTATTATTATATAGGGGAGAGGGGACCGTACAGTGATATATGAGGGGAATAACACAGCCTCCAGCACACGCTGATATGTGGTATTATTATTATATAGGGGAGAGGGGACCGTACAGTGATATATGAGGAGTAATAACACAGCTCCCGGCACACGCTGATATGTGGTATTATTATTATATAGGGGAGCGGGGACCGTACAGTGATATATGAGGAGGAATAACACAGCTCCCGGCACACGCTGATATGTGGTATTATTATTATATAGGGGAGAGGGGACAGTACAGTGATATATGGGGGGAATAACACAGCTCCCGGCACACACTGATATGTGGTATTATTATTATATAGGGGAGAGGGGACAGTACAGTGATATATGGGGGGAATAACACAGCTCCCGGCACACGCTGATATGTGGTATTATTATATAGGGGAGAGGGGACCGTACAGTGATATATGAGGAGGAATAACACAGCTTCCGGCACACGCTGATATGTGGTATTATTATTATATAGGGGAGAGGGTACAGTACAGTGATATGCGAGGGGGAATAACATAGCTCCCGGCACACGCTGATATGTGGTATTATTATTATATAGGGGAGAGGGGACCGTACAGTGATATATGAGGGGAATAACACAGCCTCCAGCACACGCTGATATGTGGTATTATTATATAAGGGAGAGGGGACCGTACAGTGACATACGAGGGGGAATAACACAGCTCCCAGCACACGCTGATATGTGGTATTATTATTATATAGGGGAGAGGGGACAGTACAGTGATATGAGGGGGAATAACACAGCTCCCGGCACACACTGATATGTGGTATTATTATTATATAGGGGAGAGGGGACCGTACAGTGATATATGAGGAGGAATAACACAGCTTCCGGCACACGCTGATATGTGGTATTATTATTATATAGGGGAGAGGGGACAGTACAGTGATATATGGGGGGAATAACACAGCTCCCGGCACACACTGATATGTGGTATTATTATTATATAGGGGAGAGGGGACAGTACAGTGATATATGGGGGGAATAACACAGCTCCCGGCACACGCTGATATGTGGTATTATTATATAGGGGAGAGGGGACCGTACAGTGATATATGAGGAGGAATAACACAGCTTCCGGCACACGCTGATATGTGGTATTATTATTATATAGGGGAGAGGGGACAGTACAGTGATATACGAGGGGGAATAACATAGCTCCCGGCACACGCTGATATGTGGTATTATTATTATATAGGGGAGAGGGGACCGTACAGTGATATATGAGGGGAATAACACAGCCTCCAGCACACGCTGATATGTGGTATTATTATATAAGGGAGAGGGGACCGTACAGTAACATACGAGGGGGAATAACATAGCTCCCGGCACACGCTGATATGTGGTATTATTATTATATAGGGGAGAGGGGACTGTACAGTGATATATGGGGGGAATAACACAGCTCCCGGCACACGCTGATATAGTGTTCACTCTAGGAATTTTTTAGGGCAGGGTGCTGATCACGGGTAGGGCACATTTTTCATTCGGGAGGGCACATTTTTCAATTAGAAGGGCAAAATTAGGTACATACTATAATGCTTGGTCCTCCCATTCCCACATGATAAAGAATGGGCAGTGCGCGCCAAAGGCGAAAATTTAGGGGCGTTGTTTTTCGTGGGGTTAGGGGCATGGCCACATAATAGTGGCAATTCACATTACACCACACAATAGTGCAGCTAATACACACTGCACCAGGTAGAACCTCCTATACACACTGCGACAGGTAGAGCACGTTATACATATTGCGCCAGGCAGAGCACATTCTACACTTTGCGCCAGGCAGAGCACGTTATACACATTGCGCCAGGTAGAGAGCACTGAGACACACTGCACCAGGTAGAGAGCACTGAGACACACTGCACCAGGTAGAGAGCACCGAGAAACATTGCACCAGGTAGAGAGCACTGAGAAACATTGCACCAGGTAGAGAGCACCGAGAAACATTGCACCAGGTAGAGAGCACTGAGAAACATTGCACCAGGTAGAGAGCACCGAGAAACATTGCACCAGGTAGAGAGCACCGAGAAACATTGCACCAGGTAGAGAGCACCGAGAAACATTGCACCAGGTAGAGAGCACTGAGAAACATTGCACCAGGTAGAGAGCACCGAGAAACATTGCACCAGGTAGAGAGCACCGAGAAACATTGCACCAGGTAGAGAGCACCGAGAAACATTGCACCAGGTAGAGAGCACCGAGAAACATTGCACCAGGTAGAGAGCACCGAGAAACATTGCACCAGGTAGAGAGCACCGAGAAACATTGCACCAGGTAGAAAGCACTGAGACACATTGGAGGAGGAGGGGGGGGGGGGGGGGTAGATGGTTCCGCACACACATAAGACAAGGGGTAGTGGGGCCACACACAGGGGGTTGGGGGGGGCAGGAGGGCACAAGGTGTCACACACACGGGGGGGGGGGGGGGGGGGGCGCACAAACCAGGGTGAGGGGGGTAAAGTGTGCCACACACAAAGGCTGGGGGTAAATGGGGTCACATGCAGGGGGTGGGGGCAGGATATGGCAATGCATTAAAATACATGTTCATTACTTTGTGTGTATCTACTTACTCACACTCTGGCAGCTGAGGGTCACACTCCGGTAGATGGGTACGCTGGCCAGTGGCACTGGCTGGTGGGAGATGGGGGCTGCCCGCGGGTGTCTGGCCATGCACACAGAGAGGAGGGAGGGCTGGGTTTGCCTCGGCGGGAGAGGCAAACCCAGCCCTCCTGTATCTCGCAGAGGAGGGGAGATGCGGCGGCTGACAACTAAGGATGGACGAGGTGGGCGGGCGGGACGGACGAGGTGGGCGGGACAGATGGGGCGGTACAGACGGGGCGGGCCGCGGAGGTCTCTGTCTCTCATGCTGGGAGACAGTGTGACTGTGATTAAGCACACTGGATTACTGCAGTAATGTGTCCGGTGGCTTGGCGGGGTCCGGCGGGCAGCAAAGTGCGGGGCGGGAGGGCGCACACAAATGGGCAGGGCGGCATTCAGGTGTCTAAAAAAGGGGCAGGGCGCAGCGCCCTGTGAAAGACACCTAGAGTGAACACTATGATATGTGGTATTATTATTATATAGGGGAGAGGGGACCGTACAGTGATATATGAGGGGAATAACACAGCTCCCGGCACACACTGATATGTTGTATTATTATTATATAGGGGAGAGGGGACCGTACAGTGATATATGAGGGGAATAACACAGCTCCCGGCACACACTGATATGTGTTGTTATTATTATATAGGGGAGAGGGGACCGTACAGTGATATATGGGGGGAATAACACAGCTCCCGGCACACGCTGATATGTGGTATTATTATATAGGGGAGAGGGGACCGTACAGTGATATATGAGGAGAATAACACAGCTTCCGGCACACGCTGATATGTGGTATTATTATTATATAGGGGAGAGGGGACAGTACAGTGATATACGAGGGGTAATAACATAGCTCCCGGCACACGCTGATATGTGGTATTATTATTATATAGGGGAGAGGGGACCGTACAGTGATATATGAGGGGAATAACACAGCCTCCAGCACACGCTGATATGTGGTATTATTATATAAGGGAGAGGGGACCGTACAGTGACATACGAGGGGGAATAACACAGCTCCCAGCACACGCTGATATGTGGTATTATTATTATATAGGGGAGAGGGGACCGTACAGTGATATATGAGGAGGAATAACACAGCTTCCGGCACACGCTGATATGTGGTATTATTATTATATAGGGGAGAGGGGACAGTACAGTGATATACGAGGGGTAATAACATAGCTCCCGGCACACGCTGATATGTGGTATTATTATTATATAGGGGAGAGGGGACCGTACAGTGATATATGAGGGGAATAACACAGCCTCCAGCACACGCTGATATGTGGTATTATTATATAAGGGAGAGGGGACCGTACAGTGACATACAAGGGGGAATAACACAGCTCCCAGCACACGCTGATATGTGGTATTATTATTATATAGGGGAGAGGGGACCGTACAGTGATATATGAGGAGGAATAACACAGCTTCCGGCACACGCTGATATGTGGTATTATTATTATATAGGCGAGAGGGGACAGTACAGTGATATATGAGGGGGAATAACACAGCTCCCGGCACACGCTGATATGTGGTATTATTATTATATAGGGGAGAGGGGACAGTACAGTGATATATGGGGGGAATAACACAGCTCCCGGCACACACTGATATGTGGTATTATTATTTCTCTATCGTCCTAGTGGATGCTGGGGTTCCTGAAAGGACCATGGGGAATAGCGGCTCCGCAGGAGACAGGGCACAAAAAGTAAAGCTTTAGGATCAGGTGGTGTGCACTGGCTCCTCCCCCTATGACCCTCCTCCAAGCCTCAGTTAGATTTTTGTGCCCGGCCGAGAAGGGTGCAATCTAGGTGGCTCTCCTGAGCTGCTTAGAAAAGTTTAGCTTAGGTTTTTTATTTTACAGTGAGTCCTGCTGGCAACAGGATCACTGCAACGAGGGACTTAGGGGAGAAGAAGTGAACTCACCTGCGTGCAGGATGGATTGGCTTCTTTGGCTACTGGACATTAGCTCCAGAGGGACGATCACAGGTACAGCCTGGATGGTCACCGGAGCCTCGCCGCCGGCCCCCTTGCAGATGCTGAAACGAGAAGAGGTCCAGAATCGGCGGCAGAAGACTCCTCAGTCTTCTTAAGGTAGCGCACAGCACTGCAGCTGTGCGCCATTTTCCTCTCAGCACCCTTCACACGGCAGTCACTGAGGGTGCAGGGCGCTGGGAGGGGGGCGCCCTGGGAGGCAAATGAAAACCTTTTTTGGCTAAAAATACCTCACATATAGCCTCCGGGGGCTATATGGAGATATTTAACCCCTGCCAGAATCCGTTAAGAGCGGGAGACGAGGCCGCCGAAAAAGGGGCGGGGCCTATCTCCTCAGCACACAGCGCCATTTTCCCTCACAGAAAGGCTGGAGGGAAGGCTCCCAGGCTCTCCCCTGCACTGCACTACAGAAACAGGGTTAAAACAGAGAGGGGGGGCACTAATTTGGCGTTAGAAATATATAAAAAAGATGCTATAAGGGAAAACACTTATATAAGGTTGTCCCTATATAATTATAGCGTTTTTGGTGTGTGCTGGCAAACTCTCCCTCTGTCTCTCCAAAGGGCTAGTAGGTCCTGTCCTCTATCAGAGCATTCCCTGTGTGTGTGCTGTGTGTCGGTACGTGTGTGTCGACATGTATGAGGACGATGTTGGTGGGGAGGCGGAGCAATTGCCTGTAATGGTGATGTCACTCTCTAGGGAGTCGACACCGGAATGGATGGCTTATTTAGGGAATTACGTGATAATGTCAACACGCGCCAAGGTCGGTTGACGACATGAGACGGCCGACAAACAATTAGTACCGGTCCAGACGTCTCAAAAACACCGTCAGGGGTTTTAAAACGCCCGTTTACTTTAGTCGGTCGACACAGACACAGACAGGGACACTGAATCCAGTGTCGACGGTGAATAAACAAACGTATTCCTTATTAGGGCCACACGTTAAGGGCAATGAAGGAGGTGTTACATATTTCTGATACTACAAGTACCACAAAAGAGGGTATTATGTGGGATGTGAAAAAACTACCGTAGTTTTTCCTGAATCAGATAAATTAAATGAAGTGTGTGATGATGCGTGGGTTCCCCCCGATAGAAAATATGGGCGGTATACCCTTTCCCGCCAGAAGTTAGGGCGCGTTGGGAAACACCCCTTAGGGTGGATAAGGCGCTCACACGCTTATCAGAACAAGTGGCGGTACCGTCTATAGATAGGGCCGTCCTCAAGGAGCCAGCTGACAGGAGGCTGGAAAAATATCATAAAAAGTATATACACACATACTGGTGTTATACTGCGACCAGCGATCGCCTCAGCCTGGATGTGCAGAGCTGGGGTGGCTTGGTCGGATTCCCTGACTAAAAATATTGATACCCTTGACAGGGACAGTATTTTATTGACTATAGAGCATTTAAAGGATGTATTTCTATATATGCGAGATGCACAGAGGGATATTTGCACTCTGGCATCAAGAGTAAGTGCGATGTCCATATCTGCCAGAAGATGTTTATGGACACGACAGTGGTCAGGTGATGCAGATTCCAAACGGCACAAAGGTGTATTGCCGTATAAAGGAAGAGGAGTTATTTGGGGTCGGTCCATCGGACCTGGTGGCCACGGCAACTGCTGGAAAATCCACCGTTTTTACCCTAAGTCACATCTCTGCAGAAAAAGACACCGTCTTTTCAGCTTCAGTCCTTTCGTCCCTATAAGAGTCATATCTGCCCAGGGATAGAGGAAAGGGAAGAAGACTGCAGCAGGCAGCCCATTCCCAGGAACAGAAGCGTTCCACCGCTTCTCACAAGCTCTCAGCATGACGCTGAGACCGTACAGGACCCCTGGATCCTACAAGTAGTATCCCAGGGGTACAGTTTGGAATGTCGAGACGTTTCCCCTGCGCAGGCTCCTGAAGTCTGCTTTACCAAGGTCTCCCTCCGACAAGGAGGCAGTATGGGAAAAAATTCACGAGCTGTATTCCCAGCAGGTGATAATTAAATTACCCCTCCTACAACAAGAAAAGGGGTATTATTCCACACTATATTGTGGTACTGAAGCCAGAAGGCTAGGTGAGACCTATTCTAAATCTAAAAAAATTTGAACACTTACAAAGGTTCAAATCAAGATGGAGTCACTCAGAGCAGTGATAACGAACCGGGAAGAAGGGGACTATCTGGTGTCCCGAGACATCAGGGATGCTTACCTCCATGTCCCAAATTTGCTCTTATCACTAAGGGTACCTCAGGTTCGTGGTACAGAACTGTCACTATCAGTTTCAGACGCTGCCGTTTGGATTGTCTACGGCACCCCGGGTCTTTACCAAGGTAATGGCCGAAATGATGGTTCTTC